>NC_042615.1:101454575-101761844 GCF_901001135.1 Rhinatrema bivittatum | reverse complement strand
ACTAGGTAGGTATTTATACCTCTATAGGAGGCCCACCTAGTTAGGGGCCACTTTGACATTCAGAGTGCGACATACGAACAGAACAGTGCACTCTTGTGAAGATTTCATGACCTACGGAGTGAGAAAATTCACCCAAAGATGAGATTTGTACAATGTTGTCTCAACCTAGCTTGATGTTACCCATTTAGCACTTTGATAAATAACCCCCTTAATGTGACCACTCTAGGCTGGTTTGAGCCTGGATTGAGGGAAGCGCTAGTGCTCTCCGATTGGCAGAGAGCAAACCTCCCTCGAGTGGGGAGGGGTGGGGGATGACCTTGGAGACTAGCTACAGGTTCATACTTGTCTAGGCATTCGGTTACACATGAGACAGTGTGGTGAGAGGTTGTGTGCCACTCTATATAGTGAATCATATTCCGAAGTGTAGTCCAAGTTCTTGTCTGTATATAAGAAGTTAGCAGAATTTATTTTTTTATTTACATATGGACTTATTTCCTTTCCTTCAGATCATGTCTGTCTCTGCTATTTCTTGTCGTAAGTGCTTAAACAACCCTGATTCGTTTTGTTATATCTGTGGCAGTTTCACCATTTCCAGTCAAAGGATAAACATCAGCGCATTTGTCAGGCAAGCCTATTTTGCATATTTTAAAGTTAAACTTGGTGATCAAGATAAGTCTTGGGCCCCCTCACAAGGTGTGCAAGCAATGTGTCGAGAGTTTATGGATGTGGACATAGGGAACATGTGATAAATTGCCATTTGGTATACCTATGGTTTGGCGAGAGCCCAGAGATCATTCAAGTAACTGTTACTTTTGTATAGTGAAAACGTCAGGATATAACAAGAAAAATAAATGTAAAATAGAGTATCCTAGTCTACCATCAACTATATGCCCAGTGCCTCATTCATCTGAAATTCCAGTGCCAGATTTCATTGAACTACCCTCTTTTGAAAAACAGGAGTATGGTGAAGAACTAAGTGACAACAATGATAAAGATTTTGAAATTGAAGCTGACTCAGTTTGTAAGGGATTTGATCAGCATGTGCTGAATGATTTGGCAAGAGATTTGGGACTATCCAAAAAGGCTTCAGAACTCCTAGCATCAAGACTTCACGAGAAAAACTTACTTGAAAAAGGAGCGCAAGTATCCTACTTTCGATCAAGAGAAAGTGCATTTCTGCAGTACTTTCGAAGTGACGGTGGCTTTGTCTATTGACATATCATACATGGTTTAATGGAGGAATTGAGAATTCCAAACTATAACGCAACTGAATGGCGACTGTTCATCGATAGCTCAAAGCGGAGCTTGAAGTGTGTCCTTCACAATGGCAATTTATTTGGTGCAGTCCCAATTGGCCTTTTAGTTTGTTTTCATAAAGACTATGAAGACATAAAGAGAGTCATTGATCTGTTGTAATATCACAAGCACAATTGGATCATCTGTGTTGATCTTAAAATGGTCTGCTTCCTTCTTGGTCAGCAATGCAGATACACCAAGTATCCCTGTTTTCTGTGTATGTGGGACAGTAGAGCTCTTAGAAGCATTGGGTGCAGTCGAATTGGCCTCCAAGATCTGACCTCAAACCTGGGGATCCAAACATTCTACATGAGCCACTTGTTGACAGAAAAAACATTATATTCCCACCTCTGCACATAAAACTGGGTCTCATGAAGCAATTTGTTAAAGATTTGCCAACTGAAGGAGACTGTTTCAAGTATCTCATTTTGTTATTTCCTAGCCTGTTGTTTGAAAAGATAAAGGCCGGTGTGTTTGACAGTCCACAGATTCGGCAGTTCATTAAAGATGAACATTTCATCGGGACAATGTCAGAACTCCAAAAGAATGCTTGGTTGTCATTCAAAAACCTTGTCAAGGACTTTCTTGGAAATACACGAGCACAGAATTACACCAAAATTGTCCAGAAACTCTTGGAGAGCTACAAAATGCTTCGTTGCAACATGAGCATCAAGGTACATTTTCTGCATAGCCATCTTGCTGACTTCCCGAAAAACCTTGGTGCAGTCAGTGATGAGCAAGGTGAACGATTCCACCAAGATTTGAAGGTAATGGAGGCATGGTATCAGGGTAGATGGGATGTACATGATGGCTGACTATTGTTGGAACATCAGACGAGATTGTCCACAGATTGAACACTGCCAGAAAAGCTATAAGCAGAACTTTACTACTTGTACACAATTTGACTTACAGTAACAATATATAGCCTTTGTATGAATACAATAACTAAATAAACAGTATATTCAGGTAATTTTTTCTTTTATTTCCTTTGTATATACATTTTGTATGATTTTTGAGATAAAGGAAGGGTATCCTGTACCTTAAAATGTTGATGAGAGAAGTTACCTTAGGGGGCAAGATGGCGTCCTGACCGGGTGTATGGAAGAGAGCTGCTCTAACTCTTGAGAAGTTTCCTAAAATGCCACCGAAAAGAAAAGGGAAGGTGAGGGTTTTTCCCTCAATACCTACCCAGTTAACCGAGCAAGCTCTGATAATGTCCTTCCTCGCCCAGGGAGCTGCACAAATCGAGGCGGTGAATCCTGTTGTGAAAACGCCTGGAGGAGAGGCGAATTCACCTGGGACCGAGGTTTCCCTCAGCCCCCCCGATACACGTCCACCGGCAGCCAGAGGAACTTCGACCTCGGATGCACAGCAGCCGACGCGGACCGATGAGGTCACAGCTGCAGGACTGCTGGGAGAAGTGACGGTGAGCTTCGAAGAATCAGGAAATGGAGAAATTTCAGCGAGGGGAGAAATTTTAACTCACGCTGAACCAGCAACTTCATCTGCAATCTATGAATCGATCCCCACAACAACTGGTGCACGACCTGAACCTCTGGTAAGGCTAGCGGTCGTCACCCTTGAAACTCTATGGGAACTCTCTGCGGGGTTAACATTAGCTGTTCGTGATTGCAATACCAAACTGGACTTGTTTGCTTGGACTTGTTTGCTTCTCAAGTTAATAATAGAATTCTTGCTCAAGATAATACCTTGACACAGCTTCAGACTGCAGTGGGAAAAGTAGAAACCGAAATTTCACAAATTAAATAATTTAATATGGTTACTATCCAAGATAGAGCTGCTCTCTCTAGAAGGCTTGAACTGTTGGAGAACTGGAACTGCCGTTTAAACTTAAGACATCAATTTTCCTAGAGTTATGGGGGAAATGCCTATCACCACTTTAAAAAGATATTTTGTTGAGGTTCTCTTATTACCTGAAACCCAATTTCCGTTAATAAACAAGGCATATTTCCTTGTAGGACAGAACCGCTCAAATCAACAGGCAGCACCCCCTATGGATTTACAAAATCTTACTAACTTTCTTGAATCTTCTGCCATTGAGATTATTGATTTCTCTACTCTACTAGTCTCTTTGATAATGGAACAAGATGTTAGCAGGTTAATGATAGCATATTTCAAGAACCTAAATACACTGTTTCATGGCAGTAAGGTTCGTATGTTTCCAGATATTTCAAAGATAACCCAGGAACGACGGAAGGATTTCTTGAGTATGAGGCAGGATGTGATATCTTTGGGGGCTACCTTTCTGCTTAGATACCCTTGTAAGTGTATCATAAAAAAAGAAGTAGATACTTTTTTTTTTTCTCCAGAACAATTAAGGCTTTACTTAGATTCTCAAAACCCCCCAGGGAATAATGTAACTTCAGGGGAATAAAGGAGAAACAGCTCCCTTTTTCAGGTTAAAATCATATTAATTAATTATTTCCCATAATCTCCTTGAAAGTTATCCCCCAAGCCTATATTAAAATGAGAATTGGTTACTACATTAGAAGTTAATCTCTGGGAATCGATTAAAATTATTATGATATTATTTTCATGCTAATGTAATGTAACATGTTTTTTTTATACTTTATGATACAAATTGTATTAGAAAAGTGATAAATAAAGAATTAAAAAAAAAAAGTTGATGTGATAGAGAAAAACTGGGGTCATTTTTGGATTCAGATGTCAAAGGTTAATCAAAAACAGGTGTCAGATCTAACTCAACGAAAATTGTGTTTCCCAGTGTAATCAGTGTGTTGCAGCAGTCAAAAAAACAAACAGAATTTGAGGAATTATTAAGAAGGGAATGGTTAACAAAATGGAAAATGTCATAATGCCTCTTTATCGCTCCATGGTGAGACCGCAACTTGAATACTGTGTGCAATTCTGGTCACCGCATCTCAAAAAAGATATAGTTACGATGGAGAAGGTACAGAGAAGGGCGACCAAAATGATAAAGGGGAAAGGCTGAAGAGGTTAGGGCTGTTCAGCTTGGAGAAGATATGGCTGAGGGGGGATATGATAGAGGTCTTTCAATTCATGAGTGGTCATGAACAAGTAGATGTGAATTGGTTATTTACACTTTTGGATAATAGAAGGACTAGAGTCACTCCATGAAGTTAGCAAGTTGCACATTTAAAACTAATCAAAGAAAATTCTTTTTCACTCAACATACAATTAAGCTCTGGAATTTGTTGCCAGAGGATGTGGTTAGTGCAGTTAGGGCAGCTGTGTTTAGAAAAAGGTTTGGATAAGTTCTTGGAGGAGAAGTCCATTAACTGCTATTAATCAAATTGACTTAGGGAATGGCCTTTTCAATTACTGGCATCAGTAGCATGGGATCTTCTAGTGTTTAGGTACTTGCCAGGTTCTTGTTGCCTGGTTTGGCCTCTGTTGGAAACAGAATACTGGGCTTGATGGACCCTTGGTCTGACCCAGCATGGCAATTTCTTATGTCCTTTGTTCTTAACCCTTTAAGGTGAATTTTAAAAGGGATGAGTTCATAAATAGTAGGGATGTGAATCGTTTTTCAACTATTAAAATTATCGTCCGATACTTATAATATCATCTTAAATCGTTAAGAAACAGAATCAAATAGAAATTCTATCGACTTATCGTTAAAAATCATTAAATCGTGTTAGTGCGCACTAACGGGAGTTAGTGCGCACTAACAGATAATGATACAAATTGACACTTTCCAGGTCAGTAAAGGTCAGTTAGGAATGAATATGTATTCCTATTGGCTGGCTGCCCTCTTATCTATTGATGTTACCAAGGTTCCCACTGAGGTGATGGTTGGGGGGATGGAAAATGGAAATGCACTAAATGGAAATGGAAACTCACTAAGAGTAACAGAAAATGAAACAAATTGACACTTTTCAGGTCAGTTAGGAATGAATATGTATTCCTATTGGCTGGCTGCCCTCTTATCTATGTTACCAAGGTTCCCACTGAGGTGATGGTTTGGGGGATGGGAAATGGAAACTGTTGGTAGCTTGACAAAAAAAGTGATCAGTCAATGTGACTAGAACTTGTGCCCGATTCCTGATACCGGGAGTGTTGTGATCTTCCTGCACGCAGTGCCATATCCCTGATACTGGGAGTGTTGTGATCTTCCTGCACACAGTGCCCTATCCCTGATACTGGGAGTGTTGTGATCTTCCTGCATGCAATGCCCTATCCCTAATACCAGGAGTGTTGTGATCTTCCTGCACTCAGTGCCATTTCCCTGATAATGGCAGTGTTGTGATCTTCCTGCATGCAGTGCCCTAAATACCAGGAGTGTTGTGATCTTCCTGCACACAGTGCCCTATCCCTGATACTGGGAGTGCCCTATCCCTGATACCGGGAGTGTTGTGATCTTCCTGCACACAGTGCCCTATCCCTGATACTGGTAGTGCCCTATCCCTAATACCAGGAGTGTTGTGATTTTCCTGCACTCAGTGCCATATCCCTGATAATGGCAGTGTTGTGATCTTCCTGCACACAGTGTCCTAACCCTGATACCTGGAGTGTTGTGATCTTCCTGCATGCAGTGCCCTATCCCTGATACCAGGGGTGTTGTGATCTTCCTGCACACAGTGCCCAACCCTGATACCAGGGATGTTGTGATCTTCCTACACACAGTGCCCTATCCCTGATAACGGGAGTGTTGTGATCTTCCTGCACTCAGTGCCATATCCCTGATACTGGGAGCGTTGTGATCTTCCTGCATGCAGTGCCCTAAATACCAGGAGTGTTGTGATATTCTGGCACACAGTGCCCTATCCCTGATATCAGGAGTGTTGTGATCTTCCTGCACAAAGTGCCCTATCCCTGATACTGGGAGTGCCCTATCCCTGATACCGGGAGTGTGGTGATCTTCCTGCATACAGTGCCCTATCCCTAATACCAGGAGTGTTGTGATCTTCCTGCACTCAGTGCCATAATCCTGATAATGGCAGTGTTGTGATCTTCCTGCACACAGTGTCATAACCCTGATACCTGGAGTTTTGTGATCTGCCTGCATGCAGTGCCCTATCCCTGATACCAGGGGTGTTGTGAACTTCCTGCACACAGTGCCCTAACCCTGATACCAGGGGAGTTGTGATCTTCCTGCACACAGTGCCCTATCCCTGATACCAGGAGTGTTGTGATCTTCCTGCACTCAGTGCCATATCCCTGATACTGGGAGTGTTGTGATCTTCCTGCATGCAGTGCCCTAAATACCAGGAGTGTTGTGATCTTCCTGCACACAGTGCCCTATCCCTGATACCAGGGGTGTTGTGATCTTCCTGCACACAGTGACCCTAACCCTGATACCAGGGGTGTTGTGATCTTCCTGCACACACTGCACACAGTGCCCTATCCCTGATACCGGGAGTGTTGTGATCTTCCTGCACACAGTGCCCTGTCCCTGATACCGGGAGTATTGTGATCTTCCTGCACACAGTGCCATATCCCTGATACTGGGAGTGTTGTGATCTTCCTGCATGCAGTGCCCTAAATACCAGGAGTGTTGTGATCTTCCTGCACACAGTGCCCTATCCCTGATACCGGGAGTGTTGTGATCTTCCTGCACACAGTGCCCTATCCCTGTTACCAGGGGTGTTGTGATCTTCCTGCACACAGTGCCCTATCCCTGATACCAGGGGTGTTGTTATCTTCCTACACACAGTGCCCTAACCCTGACACCATGGGTGTTGTGATCTTCCTGCACACAGTGCCCTATCCCTGATACCGGGAGTGTTGTGATCTTCCTGCATGCAGTGCCCTAAATACCAGGAGTGTTGTGATCTTCCTGCACACAGTGCCCTATCCCTGATACCGGGATGTGTGCAAGAAGATCACAACACCCCTGGTATCAGGGATAGGGCACTGTGTGCAGGAAGATCACAACACCCCTGGTATCAGGGATAGGGCACTGTGTGCAGGAAGATCACAACACTCCTGGTATCAGGGATAGGGCACTGTGTGCAGGAAGATCACAACACTCCTGGTATTAAGGGCACTGCATGCAGGAAGATCACAACACTCCCAGTATCAGGGATAGGGTACTGTGTGCAGGAAGATCACAACACTCCCAGTATCAGGGTTATGGCACTGAGTGCAGGAAGATCACAACACTCCTGGTATCAGGGATAGGGCACTGTGTGCAGGAAGATCACAACACCCCTGGTATCAGGGTTAGGGCACTATGTGGAGGAAGATCACAACACCCCTGGTATCAGGGATAGGGCACTGCATGCAGGAAGATCACAACACTCCAGGTATCAGGGTTAGGGCACTGTGTGCAGGAAGATCACAACACTGCCATTATCAGGGATATGGCACTGAGTGCAGGAAGATCACAACACTACTGGTATTAGGGATAGGGCACTGTGTGCAGGAAGATCACAACACTCCTGGTATTTAGGGCACTGCATGCAGAAAGATCACAACACTGCCATTATCAGGGACCATCTGGATTTATTATTTTGAGTACTATCAGGGATATGGCACTGTGTGCAGGAAGATCACAACACTCCTGGTATTAAGGGCACTGCATGCAGGAAGATCACAACACTCCCAGTATCAGGGATAGGGTACTGTGTGCAGGAAGATCACAACACTCCTGGTATTTAGGGCACTGCATGCAGGAAGATCACAACGCTGCCATTATCAGGGATATGGCACTGAGAGCAGGAAGATCACAACACTCCTGGTATTATGGATAGGGCACTGTGTGGAGGAAGATCACAACATTCCTGGTATCAGGGATAGGGCACTGTGTGCAGGAAGATCACAACACTCCTGGTATTTAGGGCACTGCATGCAGGAAGATCACAACACTCCCAGTATCAGGGATATGGCACTGAGTGCAGGAAGATCACAACACTCCTGGTATTAGGGATAGGGCACTGTGTGCAGAAAGATCACAACACTCCTGGTAGCTAGGGCACTGCATGCAGGAAGATCACAACACTGCCATTATCAGGGATATGGCACTGAGTGCAGGAAGATCACAACACTCCTGGTATTAGGGATAGGGCACTGTGTGCAGGAAGATCACAACATTCCTGGTATCAGGGATAGGGCACTGGGTGCAGGAAGATCACAACACTCCTGGTATTTAGGGCACTGCATGCAGGAAGATCACAACACTCCCAGTATCAGGGATATGGCACTGAGTGCAGGAAGATCACATCACTCCCGGTATCAGGGATAGGGCACTGTGTGCAGGAAGATCACAACACACCTGGTATCAGGGTTAGGGCACTGTGTGCAGGAAGATCACAACACCCCTGGTATCAGGGATAGGGCACTGCATGCAGGAAGATCACAACACTCCAGGTATCAGGGTTAGGGCACTGTGTGCAGGAAGATCACAACACTGCCATTATCAGGGATATGGCACTGAGTGCAGGAAGATCACAACACTCCTGGTATTAGGGATAGGGCACTGTGTGCAGGAAGATCACAACACTCCCGGTATCAGGGATAGGGCACTGTGTGCAGGAAGATCACAACACCCCTGGTATCAGGGTTAGGGCACTGTGTGCAGGAAGATCACAACACCCCTGGTATCAGGGATAGGGCACTGCATGCAGGAAGATCACAACACTCCAGGTATCAGGGTTAGGGCACTGTGTGCATGAAGATCACAACACTGCCATTATCAAGAATATGGCACTGAGTGCAGGAAGATCACAACACTCCTGGTATTAGGGATAGGGCACTGTGTGCAGGAAGATCACAACACTCCCGTTATCAGGGATAGGGCACAAGTTCTAGTCACATTGACTGATCACATTACTTTTTTTGTCAAGCTACCAACTGTTTCCATTTCCCATCCCCCATATTTTGTCAGTTGCAACCTTGGTAACATGAATAAATAAGAGGGCAGCCAATAGGAATACAGATTCATTCCTAAACTGACCTTAACTGAGCTGAAAAGTGTCAAAATTTATCATTTTCTGTAAGTGTGCCAAACACGATTTTCTTCTCCTGCTAGACGATTTCAATCGTTAAGACGATTGGGAACACGATTCACACCTCTAATAAATAGCACTTAATCATGCTGGGGCTATTTTATAAACCTCATGCATACGCGAAAGTACCGATGTGTAAATATGTTTTATGGTGTAAAAAAGGGATGGATTTGAGGCAGATCAGATGTATTCCAGGCTGGGGACAAAATATATGCATGTAAGTTGCAATTTTATATCCAGCAAATGCAACACATGTAGAGCTTGTATCTGTGTATATTTACTTCTGCTATTTATCAGGTGTAAGTCTGAATAAAACTATAGGCAACTATGGACTACATAATAGATTGTATATAGCATGTACATTACTCCTGCTTTTTGTAAATTAACCCCCGTACTCCCCTCCCCTGTTCCCAGCATACTCATTAGCTCCAAGTTACTGCCCTGCCCCTTCCCCCTCCTCCCCCCCAGTTAAATATCAGTTACAATGTAAAGCCCTGTTGGCTGAATTTGGTGTTGTCTGGAAACCGATGTGATGTCTCGTGCGAATGTCGGTATAGAAAAATGTTAAATAAATAAATAAATAAATGTGGAGTCTGGGGAAACTTGGGGGGGGGGGGGGGGGTGCGGTAGAGTTCAGGCTAAAGAACTAGGGGGTTTTGATGACCTAGACTGGGCAAACTGGTACACTAATTGGTAAACCTGGGCATTTCCATCATGAGCGCATGTTATAAAATTAGCTTACTTGTGCGTATAAAAAATGACAAAGCCTAAGAAAAATGCAAGAATAGCAGTTGCTCATGTAAATGCTTAAAAGTAGGAGCACCCATATGCATGCTAAGCATATTTTATAGAATATGTGTGCACTTGTGCAGATGATATAAGATTCCTGCATATGTGTCCATGCGCCCACATACTCATAAGAACATAAGAACATGCCATACTGGGTCAGACCAAGGGTCCATCAAGCCCAGCATCCTGTTTCCAACAGTGGCCAATCCAGGCCATAAGAACCTGGCAAGTACCCAAAAATGAAGTCTATTCCATGTTACTGTTGCTAGTAATAGCAGTGGTTATTATCTAAGTCAACTTAATTAATAGTAGGTAATGGACTTATCCTCCAAGAACTTATCCAATCCTTTTTTAAACACAGCTATGCTAATTGTACTAACCACATCTTCTGGCAACAAATTCCAGAGTTTAATTGTGTGTTGAGTGAAAAAGAACTTTCTCCGATTAGTTTTAAATGTGCCACATGCTAACTTCATGGAGTGCCCCCTAGTCTTTCTATTATCCGAAAGAGTAAAAAACCAATTCACATCTACCCATTCTAGACCTCTCATGATTTTAAACACCTCTATCATATCCCCCCTCAGCCATCTCTTCTCCAAGCTGAAAAGTCCTAACCTCTTTAGTCTTTCTTCATAGGGGAGCTGTTCTATTCCCTTTATCATTTTGGTCGCCCTTCTCTGTACCTTCTCAATAGCAATTATATCTTTTTTGAGATGTGGCAACCAGAATTGTACACAGTATTCAAGGTGCGGTCTCACCATGGAGCGATACAGAGGCATTATGACATTTTCCGTTTTATTCACCATTCCCTTTCTAATAATTCCCAACATTCTGTTTGCTTTTTTGACTGCCGCAGCACACTGAACCGACAATTTCAATGTGTTATCCACTATGACGCCTAGATCTCTTTCTTGGGTAGTAGCACTTAACATGGAACCCAACATTGTGTAACTATAGCATGGGTTATTTTTCCCTATATGCATCACCTTGCACTTGTCCACATTAAATTTCATCTGCCATTTTGATGCCCAATTTTCCAGCCTCACAAGGTCTTCCTGCAATTTATCACAATCTGCTTGTGATTTAACTACTCTGAACACTTTTGTATCATCTGCAAATTTAATTACCTCACGTCCTATTTCTTTCCAGATCATTTATAAATATATTGAAAAGTAAGGGTTCCAATACAGATCCCTGAGGCACTCCACTGCCCACACCATTCCACTGTGAAAATTGTCTATTTAATCCTACTCTCTGTTTCCTGTCTTTTAGCCAGTTGTAATTCACGAAAGGACATCACCACCTATCCCATGACTTTTTATTTTTCCTAGAAGCCTCTCATGAGGAACTTTGTCAAATGCCTTCTGAAAATCCAAGTACACTACATCTACAGGTTAACCTTTAGCCACATGTTTATTAACTCTTTCAAAAAAGTGAAGCAGATTTGTGAGGCAAGACTTGCCCTGGGTAAAGCCATGCTGACTTGTTCCATTAAACCATGTCTTTTTATTTGTTCTGTGATTTTGATGTTTAGAATACTTTCCACTATTTTTCCTGGCACTGAAGTCAGGCTAACCAGTCTGTAGTTTCCCGAATCGCCCCTGTAGCCCTTTTTAAATATGGGGGTTACATTAGCTATCCTCCAGTCTTCAGGTTAAATGGATGATTTTAATGACAGGTTACAAAATTTTACTAATAGGTCTGAAATTTCATTTTTCAGTTCCTTCAGAACTCTGGGGTGTATACCATCCGGTCCAGATAATTTACTACTCTTAAGTTTGTCAATCAGGTCTACCACATCTTCTAGGTTCACCGTGATTTGGTTCAGTCCATCTGAATCATTACCATGAAAACCTTCTCCAGTACACGTACCTCCCCAACATCCTCTTCAGTAAACACCGAAGCAAAGAAATCATTTAATCTTTCCGCGATGGCCTTATCTTCTCTAAGTGCCCCTTTAACCCCCTTGATCATCTAACGGTCCAACTGACTCCCTCACAGGCTTTCTGCTTCGGATATATTTAAAAAAGTTTTTACTGTGAGTTTTTGCCTCTACGGCCAACTTCTTTTCAAATTCTCTCTTAGCCTGTCTTGCCAACATTTATGCATTATCTTATTTTCTTCTGTTGGATCCTTCTTCCAATTTAAAAATGAAGATCTTTTGGCTATAATAGCTTCTTTCACCTCCCCTTTTAACCATGCCAGTAATTGTTTTGCCTTCTTTCCACCTTTCTTAATATGTGGAATACATCTGGATTGTGCTTCTAGGATGGTATTTTTTAACCATGACCATGCCTCTTGCACACTTTTTACTTTTGAATCTGCGCCTTTCATTTTTTTCTATTTTTCTCATTTTATCAAAGCTTCCCTTTTGAAAGTTTAGCATGAGAGCCGTGGATTTGCTTACTGTCCCCCTTCCAGTCATTAAATCAAATTTGATCATATTATGATCACTATTCAAATTTGTGATCATATTGATCACTATTCATATTGATCACTATTCATATTGATCACTATTCAAATTTGTGATCATATTGATCACTATTCATATTATGATCACTATTCAAATTCAAATTTGATCATATTATGATCACTATTCAATGCATATACAGCATAGTTCTCTGATTCAACGGCAGGGGAGAAGAAAAACTGATACTTCACACATCCAGCAGAGCTCTCTGCTTCAACGGCAGGGGAGAAGAAAAGAGGGTTCGCACTCACAAAGCGGGGAGTAGCTGGCTTGTTACGGCAGTTACTACCCCAAACCAAATGTGCCTGATACTTCACTTTCGATGCACATCCAGCATGGCTCTCTGCTTCAACAGCATGGGAGAAGACTGATACTTCACGCATATCCAGCATAGCTCCCTGCTTCAACGGCAGGGGAGAAGAAAAACAATCAATAAGGGCTGTATAACATAGTCTGGGTAAAACAAATAAGCATGGGTGTAGCTTGCTTATTGCGGCTGCTACTACCCCTAACGAATCAAGCTAGATATTTCACTTGGATGCAGCTCCATCACTGCTCTCTACATTAAAGGTGGGGGTGGAAGGGAAATAGAACCAAGAGCTAAGAGAAACAGATAAGTATGAGAGAAAAAATGTGTGAAGCTTGCTGGGCAGACTGGATGGGCCATTTGGTCTTCTTCTGCCGTCATTTCTATGTTTCTATGTTTCTATATGTTTCTATTGCCAAGCGGCCCCACCACCGTTACCTCTCTCACCAAATCCTGTTCTCCACTGAGAATTAGATCTAAAATCGCTCCCTCTTTCGACAGTTCCTGAACCAATTGCTCCATAAAGCTATCATTTATTCCATCCAGGAACTTTATCTCTCTAGCGTGTCCCGATGATACATTTACCCAGTCAATATTGGAGTACTTGAAGTCTCCCATTATTACCGCACTACCCATTATTACCGCACTACCAATTTGGTTAGCTTCCCTAACCTCATGCATATGGTTACTCATGATCTTGTTTACAAGTTACCATCCCTGATTTGAAAATTCATTTTATTTCTTCATACTGTGGAACCTTTTTTTTTAAGTGCTCATGAATATGTCTGTGTCTCCCTTCTCTTATTTTCTCTCTCCTGCTCTCTCCCCTCCCCGCCAGCTCTCTCCTGTCCTCTTCTTGATAAGCTTCCATACATCTCCCCTTTAGCAGCCATCTCTTCCATCAGTAATCTCTAGCTCATCTTATTACCTAAACCTTTTCAATAGCATGCTTGCTAAAACTTTAGCACCTGGTCCAAGGAAGGTCTTGCATTTTAGGCCTTAAGGAGTGCTTAACTGGTAACATCATCAGGGTCCCTTTAGAAAGTATGGTACATTAGGAATTTAGTTAAAGTACACTTTTTTGAGCATGCTAAATAGCCTTTTATTTAAGCTAACTCTAATGCCTAAATTCTGTCATCATTAGAAACTTTCCTTCAGTTTTTGGGTTTGCAAATCTTATTTTAAATTTCATTTGCTTTTCAGTAGTACCTGGTTGAATATTGCATCAAACTCAATATGTTGTCTACTATGGCACATTAGGTCCTTATAAACCCATCCTGTACTATTTCAATTTTGTTTTATGCATATAACCCACAGGTACAGTTTAAACTTTAATATATTTTCATGATTACTGTACCCCACAGGACCTTCTAACCATATTGATGTTTAGTTCTGTTATCTATAGGAAAGCTAAACTATTGCTATACTGCTGTTTTTTCATTTTGTATATACTATACATAATCATTGAGTGGACTGCTGTGGAGTTTACAATTTGCTCTGTGCAAAAGTATGTTTAACTAAGTGGAAAGTAAGGTTTTCCAAAGTGATTTTGGCTCATGCTGTTCCATTAGGAGAGCCAGAACTAATATTCCTGTACTAAAAGATAAAAAAAGGTAGCTAGTGCCATAAAATGTTTTTCTAAAATACTGCTTAGATAGGTTAATGCATTGTTACAATGAAGCCACTTTCAACATTGTTTATAGTGCATCAAAAGAAGAGCAAAGGTGAAAACTGAAGTATATTTTTGAAAACTGTAAGTGCAGGAAAAACTGGCAAAAAATAAGAAAAAATCAGTGCAAAAAGTAGGAAATGGAGAAATATGGAACAAAGGCTTCACAAAAGTAAAATTGAATGACACCTATGAACACAAGATTTGTGTTGCATGCTTCTATTAAAATGTTGATTGTATATTGTTAATTAATTATATAGTCCAATGGGAGCCACACAACAGTATCTATTGCCCACGCTATTCTGGGCGAAGCAGCCAATAGATAGTGAAACAGCTCAAAAAGAACTTTATTATCACTTGCTAATCTACTCTTTATGTTACCATCTTTTTTTCTATTTTATTGTACCAAAAACATTTTCTAATAAGCTTTCCGTGTGCAAAATAAAATCCTTTCTAAAGAAGCACATCTATTTCAATGATTCTTGTATGAAAAATGAAAAAAGTTGAAATCCTTTCCCACACATGCCCAAGACATTATCATACTCATCTTGCATGAAGGAAACAATTCAAAAGTAGCCATGAGCTGTCTCTATCTGGTGCTTCCAGCCTCCTACATGTTACCATGTTTCACCAAACTGGCTTCTTCCAGAGTAACAAATCACCTGGACTGGAAGTTGTGTACCCCAGGGGTCTGAATGAACTAAAAAATTAAATTTCAGATCTATTAGTTAAAATTGGTAACTTATCATTAAAATCATCCATTGTATCCGAAGACTGGAGGGTGGCCAATGTAACCTCAATATTTAAAAAGGGCTCCAGGGTTGATCCGGGAAACTGGTGAACCTGACTTCAGTGAACCTGACTTCAGTGTTGATCCGGGAAACTGGTGAACCTGACTTCAGTGTTGGGACAAATAGTGGAAATTATTCTAAAGGTCAAAATCACAGAGCATATAGCATATAGCATGGATTTACACAAGAGAAGTCTTGCCTCACAAATCTGCTTCATTTTTTGAAGGGGTTAATAAATATGTAGATAAAGGTGAACCAGTAGATGTAGTGTATGTGGATTTTCAGACGTGTTTGATGTAGTCCCTCATGAGAGGCTTCTAAGAAAACTAAAAAGTCATGGGATAGGAGATGATGTCCTTTCGTGGATTATAAACTGTTTAAAAGACAGGACGCAGAGAGTAAGATTAAATGGTCAGTTTTTACAGTGAAAAAGGTAAACAGTGGAGTGCCTCAGGTATCTCTATTTGGAATGGTGCTTTTCAATATATTTATAAATGATCTAGAAAGGAATACAATGAGTGAGGTAATCAGATTTGCAGATGATATAGTTATTCAGAGTAGTTAAATCACAAGCAGATTGTGATAATTGCAGGAGGACCTTGTGAGACTGGAAGATTTGGTATCCAAATGGCAGATAAAATTTAATGTGGTGCATATAAAGAACAATAACCCATGCTTAGCAGGGATGTGAATCGGGTGATCGATCATCTTAATGATAGATTTTGGCTGGGGGGGAGGGAAATCTGATCGTCATGGTTTTTGTTTTTTTTAAATCGTAAAAAATCATAAATCGGGGGAGGGCGGGAAAACCGGCACACCAAAAAAACCCTAAAACCAACCCCGACCCTTTAAAATAAATCCCCCACCCTCCCGAAGCCCCCCAAAATGTTTTAAATTACCTGGAGTCCAGTGGGGGGGGGGGGGCCCGCAGCCATGGCTCTCGGGCCACGGCTGTGTTAAAAGAAATGGCGCCGGTGGCCCTTTGCCCTTACCATATGACAGGGCAAAGGTAGCGCCGGCACCATTTTGGTTCTTGTCACCCGACGTCACGAATGCAGGAGATCGCTCCCGGACCCCCGCTGGACCCCCAGGGACTTTTGGCCAGCTTGGGAGGGCCTCCTGACCCCCCACAAGACTTGCCAAAAGTCCAGCAGGGGTCCGGGAGCGATCTCCTGCACGCGGGCCGTATTGCCAATATTCAAAATGGCGCCGGCGCTACTTTGCCCTCACTATGTCGACATAGTGAGGGCAAAAGTATTTCGTTCAAAACAAATGCACATCCCTACATTCTAGTGCAATCATTGAGAAACAACTGTCTTCCTAGGTGGGACCAGTACTGCAGCAGCAACTAGGGTTCTTATGAGGTCTATGATGTGTTGCGGAGGCTCCAAGGAACCTTCTGTGTCGAAGGAGTATGAGAGGGCATCGGCCCATTGATTTTTCTCTGCTGGGTGATATCGCAATTAAAAATTCAAATGATTGAAGAATAGTGATTAATGGGATTGCTGGGGATTCAGGTGCTATGCTTGCATAGGATAGTCCAAATTTTTATGATCTGTATAAATAGTAAAAAACAAAAGGTATCACCAGTATATTTTTTATCACTTAACAATATATGCAAAAGCCCAAATGTATGTAGGCCCCTTACTTACAGAGTCTGTATTATGTAACAGACACTATTTTTGTATAGGGTCACCTTGCTTTAATTTAAATTAATCATCAATAGTCCATTATAATAAAAAGTTTTTTATTATAATGAAAAGTTTCTAACAAAAAATGGACTATTGATGATTAATTTAAATTAAAGCAAGGTGACCCTATACAAAAATAGTGTCTGTTACATAATACAGACTCTGTAAGTAAGGGGCCTACATACATTTGGGCTTTTGCATATATTGTTAAGTGATAAAAAATATACTGGTGATACCTTTTGTTTTTTGATATTGTTGGTAGACTATTCGGTACACTGGAGTACAGTGGATGTGGGTTATTTTGTTGTGACTGTATAAATAGTAACCAGTTATGTGGCTCTTTCTAAAGAAAAAGAAATTTGTAAAGAATTTTTCTCAAAGAACTGGTGATGTCAGAATAAGTAATAGAACTGATATGGCTTGACGTATGTGGGATTTGTTATATGGTGGGTTTGAGGATAGTGTGAGGATGTTTTTAATGGTTCATTTATTTTAGGATTAAAACATGAATAGATGAGGCGTCTTGATGATCTGCTTTTACGAGGTGTCCCCTGACGAAGGCTGGTGACAGCAGAAACATGTTCCGTGTTGGGGCAGTGTTTGGAATGCTACAGTGGGAGCTAAGTACTTTTAATGAAAATATTCAGTTTAATAAAAATTTATAGAACTTTTTTGGGATGAAGGAATTGGGTTGGTTAAACAAATAAACAAATGGGTGGTTAAAAGTGAGACACAACGTCAAGTGATTAAATTAAAGTGCTAAAAAAACGGCTGATGCTGTTTGTGGCCCATTGCGTGGTGAGAGACAGTGGATTAAAAATTTCTGCAGTAAGTTCTGATGACGTTGTTCTCTATGGGGCGGATTTTCAAAGGCCCGTGCACGCCGGCGCGCCTATTTTGCATAGGCCGCCAGCACGCGTAAAGCCCCGGGACGCACGTGCGTCCCGGGGCTTTTGTAAGGGGATGTGTCGGGGGCGGGGCCTACTGACGCAGTGTTTCGGGGGCGGGCCATGGCATTTCGGGGGCGGGCCCGGGGGCATGGCGCCAGCCCAGGGGCGTGGTCAAGGCCTCCGGACCAGCCCCCGGGACTGGTGGACGGAGCGGGGCTGCCGGCCGACGCGCGACAAAGGTAAGGGGGAGGTTAGATAGGGCCGGGGGGGTGGGTTAGGGAGGGGAAGGGAGGGGAAGGTGCGAGGAGGGCGAAGGAAAGTTCCCTCCGAAGCCGCTCCGAAATCGCAACTTTTTAAAATCTGCCCCTATGTTAAGAAATTATAAAGATGGTTGATAAAAAATGAATTGTTTCCTCTTTTGGTTGTATGGTGTCTTTCTAAAATATTCCATCACTTTTCCAAAGCTAGCTTCATGAATAGCAACTCACAGTCCACAGTCCACTCTCAGCCAGGTAAACATGGAGAAATAGGAGGTTATGAGGCTCCCTTTATTGTTGTGTTGAGAGGACACCCCTTCCCCCACGGAAGGAGTGTCTTCCTCTAATATGAATGGCTTGGAAGGATCCAGATGGTAGAAACAAGGATTTAGTGTGAATTCTTTCCAAAGATGATTAAAGGCCTGTAAATCGCTGTCTGTCCAATTCTTACAGATAGATTTTAGAAGCGTTGCTTGCGCAAAAACAGTGTATGTTGGGCGCACTCAAGCAACACAAATTTTAAGAGGCTGCGAAGTATGCACATACATATCCATGTGCGCGACAAGAACAAGGGGGGGGGGGGGGTGTGGAAAAGGGGCGGGACATGGCCGTGACCAAGAGTTATGTGTGTAACTCCGAATTTTAGAAAAGCTGACCCTGGCGCACATCGATGTGTTATCCACATAACTTTACTGATGAGGAGAAAACCTGGAGATCTTAAGTTTTAAGGATTTTCAAGGCTGCTGAACTACCATATATAATTGGGCGGGGGGCGAAGAAAGAGAGAGAGAGAGAACACACATGACACTATATATATCTACCACTGTAAGAGGGGCACTTTCAACTCAGAGTGGGTTTGAATCATAAGAACTTTATCCAAACCTCTTTTAAATCCAGTTACATTAACTGCCATAACCACATCCTTTGACAATGAATTCCAGATCTTAATTATGCATTCAGTGAAAAATAATTTTCTCTGATTTGTTTTAAATGAGCTACATGCTAACTTCATGGAGTTCTCCCTAGTCCTTCTATTGTCTGAGGGAGTAAATAATCAATTTAAATGTACCTGTTCATTTCCTCCCCAATGGCCAGGGTACAAGGGTCTGTGGCACAAAAAATGTAACACTGCACACCCCCAAACCCATCCTGAGTTGAAATTGCCCTTCTTACAGTGGTAGATATATATAGTGTCATATTGTGTCTCCTAAAGTTGTCTCTCTCTCAAAAACTGGTTTTCCCCTTGTGTGAGCATATGTGTGTTAAAGCCCTGGTGGTAATCCACTGGGATATTTACGTGAACCACCTCTTAAGAATACATGCCCACATATGCGTGGTGGGGTATTTTAAATGATACGTGCATATGTGTGCGCATGATATAAAATTGCAGTGTATCTCTGCTTGTGTGCCAATATGCATGTTTATAGGTGCCCGCGTGCTCTTAGAAATTAGCCAGTTAGTGTTAGATCCCTTCTTGGTAAGGGCTGTGAATGGTCCAGCCAGAGAATATTAACCGTGAATAAACTGTCTGTAATAGTTTGCAAATCCAAGGAAATGCTGCAAGACCTTGAGGCCTGTGGCCTGTGACCATTCTAGGATGGCCTTCAGCTCCTTGGGATACATCCAGAGTCTATGCCAGGAAATGGCCCAGAAACTGTAGTTCCTCCTGCTTAAATGTGCATTTTTCTAATTTCACATAGAATTGATGTTCCCAGAGTCACTTGAGAACTTGCTTCATATGTTCCCGATGCTGATCCAAAGAAGGAGAAGATCACAGAAAATGTTATTAACCATAAACTAAAAGACAGCAGGAGCATTGCACAAGTCCTACTGCCCATCCCTGGTGTTAAAAGCTATTTTCTATGCATCACTTTCTCTTATTTGGATCAGGATATATGCCCCACAAACATCCAGTTTCATAAATATCTGTGTTGCTCTAAGACAGTTAAAGAGTTTTCCAATAAGAGATAAGGGTACTGGTTCCTCTTAGTGATGTGTTGAGCCATCAATAAACAATGCAGAGACGGAGTGAGCCATATTTTTTCCCAACAAGGAAAAATCTAGCCCCAGCAGGTGAGAAAGATGGATGAATGAACACTTTTTCAAGATGTTCTTTGATGTTTTTTGACATTGCTTCAGTTTCTAGAGCAAAAAGGAAGTAAACCCTATGCCTGGGGGAAGTCATAAGAGCGATATAGTGAAAAGGATTCTGCAAACGTTTTGCTAAAAACGTCCATATAGGCGGTGTATTGTGAATGGCAGGCTGGGCAATTCTGGAGTTATGGCTCAAGCAAGAGACACAATAGGTTGGACCTTAGAAAGGCATGGTTCATGGCAGAAAGAACACCACTAGGAAATCTATAAGGTTTCCCAATTAATGCTGGGTTAATACTGCATGAGCCAAGGTACATATTAACATAAGATATGCCATCCTGGGTCAGACTAAGTGTCCATTAAGTCCAGCATCCTGTTTCCAAAAGTGGCCAATCCAGGCTACAAGGAGCTGGCAAGTACCAAAACACTAAGTAGATCCCATTCTAATGATAACAGTAATAGTAGTGGCTAGGGGTGTGCATTCGGATTGACCGCATTAGTGAAACGCAACTCTTTTTTTTTTTTTACTTAAAAAATTGATTCGACATAAACGATCGGATTTCCCACATATCGAACATAGATATGTTCGATATGTGGGAAATCGCGATTGTTGAGCCAAAATAAAAATATAAACCCCCTCACCCTCCTTAATCCCCCCCCCCCGACTTACCACAACTCCCTGGTGATGGAGCGGAGTGAGGACGCCATTTCTGCAATCCTTGGCGAGAAGCATGTGACGTCGGCGGCATGTCGAGTGACGCCGGCGTCACGTGATTCCCGGCTCGTTCGCGCCGGACGGCTCGTTCGGCCCAAAAAGAACTTTTGGCCAGCTTGGGGGGGGTCAGGAGGCCCCCCCCAAGCTGGCCACAAGTTCTTTTTGGGCCGAACGAGCCGTCCGGCGCGAACTTGCCGGGAATCACGTGACGTCGGCGTCACGTGATTCCCGGCAAGTTCGCGCCGGACGGCTCGTTCGGCCCAAAAAGAACTTTTGGCCAGCTTGGGGGGGCCTCCTGACCCCCTCAAGCTGGCCAAAAGTTCTTTTTGGGCCGAACGAGCCATCCGGCGCGAACTTGCCGGGAATCACGTGACGTCGCGTCTGAGTGACGCGGCGCCACGTGATTCCCGGCTCGTTCGTGCCGGACGGCTCGTTCGGCCCAAAAAGAACTTTTGGCCAGCTTGGGGGGGCCTCCTGACCCCCTCAAGCTGGCCAAAAGTTCTTTTTGGGCCGAACGAGCCGTCCGGCGCGAACGAGCCGGGAATCACGTGACGCCGCGTCACTCGACGTGCCACCGACGTCACATGCTTCTCGCCAAGGATTGCAGAAATGACGTCCTCACTCCTCGCTCGATCACCAGGGAGTTGTGGTAAGTCTGGGGGGGGGGATTAAGGAGGGTGAGGGGGTTTAAATTTTTTTTTTGCACATATGTACATATACCCAACTCATTGGATTTTTTTTATGTCCATATTGGCCGCAAGTGGGACCCCCTTTCGGACATAAAAAATATGAACATAAAATTTTGCTCTGCACATCCCTAGTAGTGGCTATTCTCTAAGACAACTTGATTAATAGCAGTTAATGGACTTCTCCTCCAAGAACTTATCCAAACCTTTTTTAAAACCAGCTACACTAACTGCATGAACAATATCCTCTGGCAACAAATTCCAGAGCTTAATTGTGCGTTGAGTTAAAAAGAGTTTTCTCCGATTAGATTTAAATACACTACTTGCTAACTTCATGGAGTGCCCCCTAGTCTTTCTAGTAAGCAAAAGAGTAAATAACCAATTCACATTTACCCATTCTAGACCACTCATAATTTTAAAGACCTTTATCATATCCCCCCTCAGCCATCTCTTCTCCAAGCTGAACAGCCCTAACCTCTTTAGCCTTTCCTCACATGGGAGCTACTCCATCCCCTTTATCATTTTGGTCGCCCGTCTCCTCTCAAGCCCCCAGAAATCCCAAATCCACAAAACAATTGGAGTATAGTGGGTCCCACCAGTCCCACCACCTTCAACACCCCTTCCCTACCCCATTAACTCAAAACCCTGAAATCCTTCAATTAGAAGGGCTCAGGCCTGGTTGGCACCATTTTTCAAAATGAGGCCACCTAACCATGTCCCAGGCACAAGATGAGGACTAACTTCAGGCACTGGTCCACAGCCATGTGGCTGGGGCAAGGTCAAGTTGGCACCATTCTGGAAAATGGCACAAACTAGATCCATGGCTAGGGGATGCCCCAGACCCAATTGCAGGATTTCAGGGATTTCAAGTAATGGGATGTGAGAGGGAGGTACGGAAGGCCCACTGTACCACAATGATTCTTTTGTGGACTTGGGGGTCCAGAAGGGGAAGGGGTACCACTATAACCCAACAATCGTTTTTTTTTCTAACTCAGGGTTTAGGGGTAAGTGTGGGGGTGATCTACCTGGAAATTGTTTTTATTGAAAGGGTGTATGGGATATACCCTATGGCCTTTATTCATGTTGATTGGGTTGGTGAATGGTGTTGTCGTCACATGAACATGACCATCTACATTTATACTTTTTCATTTGGGCTGCCTTAAAATGGAGGCACAAGGTGAGGGGGGGCATCTTTGCCCCCCCCCCCCCCCCGACACTCTTTGCTACTTTTTTTTTTTGAACAGCTGGGTCCTTTAAATTTAACACGGGAATATCTGGACCCAATTAGGGTTGGTGCAGGAGGAAAAAGAGAGAGAGAGAGAGATTATGTGATGCCTTTATGTCATCACCGCCTAGGGTGGATGCAGACCCTTGGCACCAGCACTGTGAACGATACTCACTATTTAACGCACATTATAGCCCTACCATGGCTTGATGAATCTCCCAGTTAAATAGTAATATAGAAACAGAAAAATGATAGCAGAAAAAGACCATATGGCCCATCTAGTCTCTCCATCCTTCCAATTTATCTAGCCCATACAATTCCCATGACTCCCTCAGAGATCCCCTGTATTTATCCGATGCTTTCTTGAATTCAGATACCAATTTTGCATCCACCATCTCCAATATACTCTCTGTAAAATATATATATTTATTTATTTCTCTTGAGTCTACCCCCTTTTACCCTCATCCCATGAGCCCTTGTTGTATATCCTCCTTTCCATTGAAAGAGGCTAGCCTCCTCTGCATGGAAACCTTTGAAATATTTGTCTCTATCATTTCTTCCCTATCTTGCCTTTCCTCTATGGTGAACATATTTAGATCTTTAAGTCTAACATCATATGCTTTAGAATGAAGACCAGTGCCAGATGGTTTATATCTTTTTGAGGGTGAGGTTTCCTGAATTGTACACATTATTCCATGTGAGGTTTCAGCAGGGACCTATTCGGGGCAATATCACTTCCTCTCCCTATGCATTCAAACATCTTTCTGACTTCTTCCATAGCTTTATCTATCTGTTTGGCCACCTTAAGGTAATCAGAATCAGATATAAAAACATGTATCCCCGCAGTAGTGCATTTACTGCATGGTTAGTACTTATCTGTTTAAAATTTAGCCAGATAACTTATCCAGCTAATGTAATGCCTTCCTAAAACATCACCAGAATGCCCATAAGTCTAGCTAAGTCTGGTAACACCAAATTGCCCAGATAACACTGTAACGCACACGATAAACAGTGTATCTCAAATTGTGTATGCAAATTTAACATTAATATTAAAATGGGTGGAGTGAGGGCAGGTTAAATGTAAAATAGGCTGGTTAGCAACCCCTTTCATACATTATCGCGGGTTTTTATCGAGGCAAATAACTACATATTTTTTCTTGCCCTTCAGGCAAAAAATCATTATCTCACCCGGTGCGCATTGTATGCAAAAAAATTCCAAACATAACAGACACACCTACCACGCCTTCCTGGACCAATAAAAATGTCTGCTTTTACCAGGTCAACTCTATTACAGTCACTTTGTGTCAAGTGTACTTGTTGAGGCATCCATGATGACTTGCCAGGCTCGCCGCAGATGAGAACACATGGAAGAAGAACAATGTGACCAACAGCCAAGGCCACTTCCAAGACGTCTCATGGAAGTATCAGCATCGCAGGCAGAGGCAGTGGTACTGTCAGCTCAGGGCCTGCTCCAGCATCCGGCACGCAGACGGCCACAGCGCTGGAGATATAGGGAGCATATATTTCCACCACGCACCTCCTTGCTGGGCATGCTAGAAGACTTTGTGGTTAGCAGGCATCACCTCAGCTCTCGGGCAATCCAGGAATTATATGAGACCTCCGTGGGAATCTGGATCTGGTTACCCAAAGGTCCCACGCTATTTCTGGACTCACCAAACTCTCAGTCACTCTCCATTTCTCAGCAAGCGGCTCCTTCCAAACCACAGAAGGGGCTGTGGGGGTATGTCCCAAACCACATTCTCACACAGTCTCGACTAGGTCATCAAAGCAGTCACTGACCGCATTAATTGCTACATCAAATTTCTTCATGACTGTCAGGAGTTGATGGACTTGAAGAGAGGTTTCTATGCCTTTGCACACTTTCCAGATATTGTTGGAGCTATTGACTGCACTCACGTGCTCATCATTCCACCCCGTCAGAGGGAGGAGATGTCCTGCAACAGAAAGCTCTTCCACTCCATCAATATCTGAGATGCTGGAATATGCATCCTGGACGTGGTGGCCAAGTACCTGGAAGCCACGCAGGCAATCAGACCTCCTTGACAATTTTGAGGCTGTCCTGTATGGTGATGGTTGGCTTGTAGGTAAGACACACTTTTCTTTGTAAGTTATATGTCTGCCTATGTGTATGTGTATAATGGCACCAAAATGAGGGGTGGATGTGTGAAAGGACACAGTCAGTGGCCTGTGAAGTGCCTTGTATTCACATATGGTGCCCATTGGCCCAGGTCATGCCTTTTTGTCCCCATGTTTCACTGGCTGGCAAAATAAGTCAGGGCAAACAATGCATGTGACGTAAAGGTTGCTGAGTGAGGAAGGATTATTCACTTAGCATGTCAACATTATCCAAAATGTCCCGTTCCTATCCCACCCTTGGAATGTTTTACAATGTCACCTGTTAATCTCTAACTTCACCCATCCACACCACCAGCACAGCACCATCATGTCTAGGCCATTACTGACACATCTGGAAGATTCTTGCACATTGTTTCTGTATAGCCTGACATACCGGTTGCACGACCATTATCTTGTACATGTTGGTGGGTTGCCATACTCCCTGTGTGTAGGCTTACTAATGGGTTTCTATGGAGGACAGAATGCATAGCATGCAGAACATGAGGTACAAATTTTGCTGCTAATATAGGTGTGTCACCTCTTATGTATCTGTGTGACACTGACAGCCAGCTACACACCAGTAGCCTTTGGTGGGTTGGGAGGCACATCAGATTTAGTACTCATGAAGAGATGAACTCCTTTAGCCTTCAGCTAGCTAGCACATATAGTGGCCAACAACATTATGAAAGGCATTTAGGGCATGCCAGTCACCCTTTAAAGCTCATCAAAGGACCAGGATACCTTATACAGTCTTACTGGATGCTGTGGTTTGCCACTCACATCTGCCAAGTGACAATACTATGATTCTGTTATGTTTTGTAGGGTTTTGGTGGACCCTTGGACACTGTGGCAGCTGACCATGCCCACGGGGGGAGGTCCTGTAAGGGGCCACAGGTCAGGCTCAGCTCTGGACACACAAACAGATTATATCTTTTATTAGACAGTTTATGAAGCCACCAGAGGTGGCGGTAGTGAGTAGAAGATGGAGCCCGGCTGGGCTAGTATTCCTCAGGGCGCTGGAACAGCGGCTTCTCCGGTAGCAGTGCTGTAGGAAGAAGAACTGAGAAAATGAGTGCACTGAGATATTCACAGAGTCCCCAGTATGGAGAAGCCCCGAGATAGGGAGAGCTGGCCCTCGAGGAGCGAGTACCAGATCCCTGGGCACAGAGACTCGGACAGTACTCACGCAGCAGTTCTCCGTGGAAGATGGCACTGGTGTTGGAACGGAGGCAGGCCCTCAAGGAGCGAGTACCTGGTTCCAGGGAAACAGCTCTGAGGAGTAGATGGTAGTAGTACTCACAGATGGTGTCTGTAGCGAATTCTTCCAAGTAGAAGAGGAGATGGACACAGGCAATGAGTCAGGGAACATGGGCCTTTGAGGAACAAGTACCGGTTCCTGATAGCGACCTGAAAGAAGCAGAGAGGCCCCCGAGGAGCGGGTACCTCGTTAACAGCAAAGAGTCCAAATAGAAGTTGGAGTCACAGTAGCTGGATACGGAGAGCGAATCCTATCCGTAGGAAATTCCACCTTGCTAACTCAAAGGCTAGCAATAAACAACAGGCTTAAATATCCGAGCAGCGTAACATCATCACAGGGGGACGCCCCTGAGGTTCGCACCATAGAGGAAATAAGAATGAGGGCTGCGTGGCGTGTGCACCCTAAGGTACCTGAGGAGCATGGCGGGAGGCAGCGCCCAAGCTGGTCCTGGGACGCCGGAGAGGATGGCAGGCAGATGCCGCAGCAGCCAGACGTCCACAGGGAGCAGGAGGAGTCGCAGAAAAAGAAAGGTAGGCAGAGTTAAACTGTCGGTCCGCGATGGTTGCAACACCATGTATGGCTACTCAGCATTCATCATCACAATACACCAGTACACTGTTCTTGAAATACAGTACTGAAAGTTAACATTATATGAAAGACATGTCACAGCCAACATTTGTTCTGCCTGATAGTGACAGTAAAAGAGGCTTGAGTGACATTAAAGTTTGTCACCTACCTAGCATGGTATGGCCTTAGAGCCATCACCAATGAACTGCATTCTACTGCTCACATGTGGATGACATAGTGCAATAAGTGTGATGGCGTCCCACATGGACTGCGACCCTGGAGAGCTACATCTTTATAAATGCCGTGAAGGTAAACCGTGCATGAGAAAGTAACAGGTAGAGAGTTTAATGTTTGCATGACAGAAAAAAATGTTTCCATCCTCATTCATAAGTGCTTAATGGTTTGTTTAAAGGTGTCCCACCAGTGTAGATGGTGGGACGGTACACATATTGTCTTTTGCCCATATGAAGGACAATACTGTTTCAGTGCAAACCTAGCTGTGGTGCGTCTATATCTGCCTACAAAGGAAGGGGCCACCATTTCCTAAACACTGTACGACCTTCATTTCTACAGTAAACAAACGTTTACTTCTACTATGCTGAGTACTTGATGACTCTTTGAATACAGGGTCAGCTGCATGGTGACAAGTAGTTATGAGGAGTGAGTGACTAGTGTGTGGTACACAATATGCACAGGTCCAGAGTACAGGACATAGAGTGGTGATTCTGGGGAGTACAGGACATAGAGTGGTGATTCTGGTGCTGTGGACCAGGAAGATTTCCACAGACTGACATTCCTGTAGTGTCCTGCCTTTGGGATGTGGATGCTAGCTGTAAACTCATCCTTTCCATACGTGCACCATGCAGACCGGCAAGATATGCCAGTACAGGTATGGGAGCCAGAGTGTTGAAGTCAGCCTGGTCCCCAGCACCAGTAGCACCCCTCTAGACCCTCTGGTGGTTGGCCTTGGACATTGTAGAGTAGATGGTATTCCCTCATTCCTCATCTCTACTTATGACCCAGCAGCTGGGTCACAAGTAGAGTATGACACTCAGCAAGTACATATCATATTAGGTTAACTGTGTAAGCTACAAATGTATCTGTTCACATTTTCTTGCACTTCTTACCAAAATAATTGGCCAGAAAATAAACTGTTGTGTCATTATGACTCTAAGTTTGGCTTCACAACACCCAAGCTGTGGACACTATATAATGTGTTGGCCATGAAGGTAGTGAACAGGTCACATACAAGTAAATCTAAGCAAGAGCAACCAAACGTAATGCTGAGTGAAGAAGGCAACAAGAGGCAATAATGAAGGTCCCCAGTAATAAGCTTCTTCTTTACCTCTGCCTTTCTTCCTTACCAGCAGACACATATGGTCTTGCATGCTTGATCAATGCAGAATTGGAATGAAGCAGGCCATTGTAACATGCACGTTCATGTACAGAGCAAACCTTAAACCTTCGGTACCATAACCACTTAAACCACACAATGAAAGGATATTACCATAAATTTTTGTTTTCAAAACAGTGAGCACTTTATAAGCAAAAACATGTAGTGCACTTTTTAAAATAAAGACAATATCTTAGGTAATCATATTGTGCAAGGACTAGATAGCAAGTAGTAAAAACATTGAACATTTCATGAACAACACATTGTGTGTACATCTGTACATTAATAAATTAAAATGGCATCATGACATATATAGGCATTGCATGTTATCATTTACACACAATCATGATTACTACTAAGAACAAAGAAAGAGGAAGTGGCATCCCAATAGCTATAGTACTGCTGTAACATAACAGCTATATTCAGCATTACTATGTGCTCTGAATCCAAAGGCCCCAGACAGTCCATGTTGAGAGGGCCATGGCAGCAAAATTCAAATAAAGGCCCCAGACAGTCCATGTTGAAATAGTGCACTCAAAGGGAAACGGCTAAGGGCCATGGCTGCAAAGTACAAGTAAAGGTAGCTGGACCAAGACAGCAGAATGCAGCAGCTTGGAGGCAGGAGCCTGAGGGGAAGACACAGCAGCATAAAGAAAGGACCTCCAGGTGAAGACACAGAAGCATGGAGACAAGAGCCCCAGGACAAGATATGGCAGCATGGAGAAAGGAGTCCCAGATGAAGATGCAGCAGAATGGAGACAGGATCCCTAGGTAAGGATGCAGCGGCATAGAGAAAGGAGCCCCAGGTGAAGACACAGCAGCATAGAGACAGGAGCCCCAGGACAAGACGTAGAAGCATGGAGACAGAAGCATCAGTAGGAGTTGAGATGAGAAGATATATCAGCATCCAGAGCAGGAGATGAGACATGATGAGGCATAAGCTGCAAAAACACTGGATAACGCTTTAAGGAAGATGGAATATGGGCAGAGCATGGAGAAAGGCTGTACAGTTAGTCTGCAGGACCTAAAAAGAGCATAGTTGAAACTACCTTCTTCATGCTGGCACAGGAGCTCTGTGGTGAGGACGGGGCCAGCAGGCTTTTTCCATCTAGCCAGCATAGGAACTCTGTAGTGAGGACAGGCCCAGCAGGCTTCTTCCATCTAGCTGGCATAGGAATTCTGTAGTGAGGATGGGCCCAGTAGGCTTTTTCCATCTAGCTGGCATAGGAGCTCTGTGCAGAGTCCAGGCCAGGCTTGTCATATATGTGTGGTTGTATCACCTTAGAGGCGACATGGCTATGTGCTTCATGGCCCCTTGCCATGACGTGGCCAGCCTTTTGGTGAGGTGCCTACCCCTTGGCAATCTATCACCACAGGGAATACTCTGTGGTGTCAAATCCACTGATGGCACTGAGGACTCAGATGGAGGCCCCGGCATCCTTTGTAAAATCTTTGTCAGCACATTGGTAAGGGTGTTTATAGCTCCTATCAGCATAGTAACATTGTGGGTTTGGGCTGCCATTTTTTGTTGCAGAATCCGGTTTTGTCTGTTTACAGCCATCCTTAGCCCCAATATCTCTGCCTGTACATGTCTCTGGTGTTCTACTTGCCTCCTTTGCAGCTGGTGCAGCTGCTGCTGTATGGACTGTTTAGGTGGGGGGGTGCTGATGGTGCAGGTGCTGCTGGCGGTGGTTGTATTGGTGGTGCTGAGCTTTGTGGCTGCAAAATTGGCATCAGTGGGCTTGTGGCCTCCTCCTCATTGCTGACTAGTGGTGATTCTGGCTAGCCCTGTGCTGTGCTGGCTCGATCTTCAGCTGATCCTGGAGGCACTCACTCCAGGCTATGCTCCTCCATTAACTGGGATAGGTTGAGGGACACATTTAGTTGGCTCGCTGAACCCAGGAGTTCCAGAATAACAAATGTCTCAGCTGCCTGTGGCTGCTCCTGCTGCTGCTGCTCCTCCTCCTCCTCCTCAGTGCTGACCTGTGTCCATGCATCCATGAGAAAAAGAAAATCTGGTGGTGGCTGGCTGGTCCCTGGCCCTTGCTGGCTGGTCCCTGGTACATCCTGGCTGGTTCCTGGAGCATCCTGGCTGGGGCTGGTATGTTGTTGAGCGAGAGCTGTGGAAAAAAATCACAACACATAAGTACCAATGGGTCTAAATAACCTTTTTTCTTTTGGCATCAGAGGTGCACTTTGCTTCTTTGCATTGTGAGCATCTGATGCCAAATGATGTGTACAGTATACCTGTTGCTGCCTGCCCTTTTATAGATGAGAAGAACTTACCAGCTGCGGCTCTTGTGGTGTCCAGCCATTCATCCAGTCCCTCAAATACATCCGGTCCCGGATTAGGTGATTCTCCATTTCAGTGATGACTATGGGACATGGGGCTCCCCCTCCTGTCATTCATCAGTGTTTGTTTTGGGCCGCCACCTTGGCTTTATGTTGCACCTTTATATCTCTGTACCAGTGGGTAACCTGCTCTCCGCTTCTTGGTATGCTGCTGAGCCTAGTGATATCCTGGGCTAGGCTTCTTCAGATCTGGGCCTTGGTTGCCTTTGATGTTTTTGCTGCTCGGTTGCCAAACAGTGTGGCATAGTTTTCCAGGACTCCTGCTGTTACCATTTCATTCTCCATGACGCTGAACTTAATGGCACGGAGATGAAGGCATCCTGCTACCTGGCTGCCAGATGGGGGTAGCACTTCCTCCTCCGGAGAGGTGTCTTCCCTGTTTTTACTCACCATCCCGCTCAACTCTCCCCTCCCTTCCTCCCCCCCCCCCCCCTTCCTGGCCTTGCCTTGCAAACTCCCTTACCCTCAGCCTATCTCTAGTCTGGCTTACCTCCTCCCTCTCTGCCTCCATGCCTCCCTGCCTTTCCCCTTCTCCCACCTGCTTCCTCCTATCCCTTCCATGCTGCCTCTCTCTGCTCCTGTCCATAACCCAACTCCTAGTCCTCCTTCCCCTAACACTCCTGCCCTCGTCTCCTGCCTCCTCTCCTCTCTCCTCCCTCTCCTCCCTCTCATCTCTTCACACTTCTCCTCTCCTCTCTCCCCATACCTCTCATGCTCCATTCTCTCCACTTCCTTCATGCCTCCACACACCACCTCCACCACTCACCACCTCCTTCATTCCTCCACTCACCACCTTCTCCAGTTCTTCATGTACCATGTCCTCCACAGAAAAAGACAAATGGTCAGACTTCACAAACACAAACCTTTACACACACACACACAGACAAAAGACAAAGGTTAAGGTTCACAGAAGGAAGCACAAGACAACACACTCATAACTCATTATTATAAACTCCTATCACCACCACAACAACTACCCTTCTCTCCTCTAAAACACACATCAACACACCCTCAAAGAAACAGCTGCAGGAAGGCTGTATATATAATCTGCAAAAATAACATGTTTCACAATGATGCAATGCAGGATGCGGTGACATAGCGCTGCTTGCGTTACCATTGTGTAATTTCGCCATGTGGAATTAAATTTCACCACGTGCGATAAAATTCACAATTATTTCATGTGGAAAATATATGCAAATATTTTTATTAAATGGAAAGAGTGTATTTCCTTGCATTGGAATTACAGTATATACACATACTCAACATACATGTGTACTATTGGCACAGAGATATGCAGTATTTTATATACTTCATATGTCTGCAGCACAGTTTATAAAATAGTAGTATTAATCTTCATGCATGCACTTAAGCATACAAATGCTGTACTTGGATAAGTTTCAAAGTTGTGCTTGATTTGTGTATTTTGTCATATTTTTCATTTTGTTTAAAAATGAAAACACATATCTATAAATAACCATTCTCTATTAATTTGTTCCACACCATTCATAACTTTTCAGAGCTCTCATATTCCCTCACAGTAGTCTTTTGTTACTACCCTAACCAACTTTCTGGGCAGACTAGATGGACCATTTGGGTCTTTATCTCCTGTCATTTACTAAGCTACTATGAGCCCTTGCCTATTAAGCCTTTCTTCATAAGGGAGTCATTCCATACACTTTTGTCATTTTAGTTGCCCCTCTGAGATGGGGTTGACCAGAACTGAATGCAGTACTCAAGGTGAGGTCATACCATGGATGTATACAGAAGAAATGATATTCACAGGACTTTCTTCTATTCCTTTCAAAATAATTCTTAACATTCTATTTGCTTTTTTTGGACTGAGGCTGCACACAGAGCTGAGAAATTCAATGTATTGTCCACAGTGACTCCAAAGTCCTGTTGCTGAGTAGTAACTCAAATGCAGAACCCAGCATTTGTAAATATAATTAGGATTATTTTTTCCCATATGCATCACTTGGCCCTGGTCTTCATTAAATTTTCACTGCATTTTAGATGCCTAATTCCCCAGTCTCGCAAAGTCTTCCTGCAATTTCTTACAGTCTGCTCGTGTTTTACCTACAAATTTGATCACCTCACTCATTGCTCTCTTTTTCATTTGAATTATATTGGAGCTCTGTTGTACTGAGAGCATACACTGCCTGAGGTTTCATTTCCTTCTAGCGAGTTTAAATGAGGTAGAAACCTTTTTACAGTGACAGTCACTTAGTACAGTGAATAGTTGCTAGACAGTACGTATAAATGAAATGAAAACATGATTTCCAACCAGCTTAGAGGCAATTTTGCTTGCCCAAGTAGTTGCAAACTACAGATACTTTTACTGCATGTAGCTTGTAGCTAATTTTCAAAGAGAAACTACCCAGGTAATTCTCTTTGAAAATTAAATAGTTTAAAGGAGGCTTTTAAGATAACTGAAGCCAGTGGAGCAAAGACATTGTTATGCTGAGCTCAGGATTAGCCTCAGACTGGACACAGATCAGGCCCAGGGAAGAAGTCTAGTGCTTTGGCAAAGTCAGGTGAGGAAGTTTTGTTTGGTTTAAACCTTGCATCTACTGCATGAGGAGTTTTACTTTAGTATTTTTCCATTGTAAATTAAACCCTAGGTCACTATGGGACCTGGAAAAGTAATGGTTTGTTAAAAAGGCTTTACCCCTCCACAAATGAAATGTGAAGTAGGAACCATATGATGTTCCCTACTACGTAGTATATACAGGAGAAAGTTACATGAATGCTGATCAACTTTTAAAATGGCTCTGAGAAAAGCACCAGCAATAGCTCAAACCCAGCAGTAGTTGTTTTTTTTACCAAATGGCAGCAACAGATCAAACAACAAAACAGGAGCTCCAAATTGAAGATCCAATGTCATGTTATCCAACAGTTAATGTAACAGCAGCGACAGCTCCTACTTGCTAATCTAGCTGCAGGGAACCTCAGTTCAATGCCAGGTTCTTCAGCATCCACTTTAGACAAAGTAGAGGCCACACTGTTAAAACTCAGGCCTGGAGATGACTCAGGTGCATTATTGGTCATCTGTAACAGGGTTTCTAAATTGTTTGCTGGCCAAGACCCCAATGGACTATTTCCCTGGGGCCTAACCTGATAGAGCCCCCACCTCCTCTCCCAATATATGCCTGGGTCCTAATCTGGCAGCCTATAGAGTGATAGACAATATTGTAGCCGGAGATTAATCTGTGATCAAGGCAGTTATCCGGGACCACCTCAGGGACAGTCAAGAGATGTACCACTGAGGCTTCACAAGACTGATGAACTACTGTGAGAAACGATCCCAGATCTTGTGCAACAACTAAAGCACCTGATCTACGGATGGCTCTACCCCTTAGAAAACATTGACTTCAAAGTCACTGAGACCCTGTTTCTGGAGCAATCTCCACAGACATTCTGTGACTTCAGGGCCTGGAGTTGGTATAACACCAGCTACCAACACTGAGGCTGTGCACTGGAGTGAACAGTAAGGGCCTGATTTTAAAAAGCATTTACTCGAGTAAAAACCAGGTTTACTGGAGTAAATTCACTTTACTTGAGTAAGTGGGTTTTTGAAAATTGCTACAATATATGCCATTGACTTGTCTATAGGATTTACTCACATAAGTGCACTTTACTTGAGTAAATGACTTTTGAAAATTGCTACAATAGTAGCTACATTTACGCATGTGACTCCTTTTGAAAATTACCCCCTTAGTGAACACCAAAACTGACTTTTGTGGTACTGACTGGAGAGTTGGAGAAGTAATTCAGTGATGGGTAGAAAAGGTCAAGAAGTGTCTACTAAACCCTGCTGGAATATAGACTGAGAGTCCCAACTGGAAGTCAAAGGATTATTATTAGAGATGTGCAATGAATTAGGCAATTTCAAAGAAATTGCCTAATTCATTGTGGTTCGGGGGGACCTGAACCACGAAACAGATTTTCCCCGAGCTTCAGGGAAAATTCGTTTTTCGGGTTAGTGTGGGGGGAGGGGCACATTTATTAAATAAAAAACAAAAAAATCACCCCAACCTTTAAATTTTACTTTCTTACACCCCTCCACCATCCCGATCCCTCCCCAAGACTTACTAAAAGTCCCTGGTGGTCCAGCAGGGTCCCGTGAGCGATCTCTCCCTCCATGCGCTCAGGCCTGCTATGACTCAAAATGGCGCCGATAGCTTTGCCCTTATGATGTCACAAGGGCTACCAGTGCCATTGGTCAGCCCCTGTCACATGCTCCTTCCCAAACCGAAACTCGACCCGATCCAGAAAAACGAGGCTCATCTCTAATTATTATAGGACCTGAGAGGAGCCACAAGAAAAATACCAAAGTGTAGCCTTCAATCCTAATCCCTAGAAGCCAGAATCCCAAATAGGGAGAGGAAGATAGCTGCTGCTTCATTTATGTTTAGCTGGGACACTTCAGGAAAGAGTACCTATTTATGGATTTAATGCAAGCACGATTGCATCTCATGGGAGATCTGAAATACTCATATCTAGGAAACCCTGAGTTTATGATTCCCATTGAAATTGACCTGGTCAGAAGGATTATTGGAATATTGGAGTCATGGAGCACTCAAATCCTAGCATGCCTGGGCTGGATAAGTCTATAACCTTGGAATGATCAGGATACTATCATCATCCAGTGCATTCGTATTGACATCCAAGAAAAGCCCAGCACTAAAAATCAAATGAAGGTAAAGGATCAAGTGGCTACCTTGAAGGTAGAAGTGGCCCTAAACCTACCATAGCCTATTATTTTATTATTATTATTATTATTATTATTATTATTGAGGTCAATATGCAGCTGCTCCCTGCTGAGCAAGTAAGCCAGATAAACTTATCTGGCTAACTTGGTTGAGATACTCAGCAGCATGGCAGTGCCAGTGAATATATTCAACTATCTTATAGCTAGCTGGATAAATTTATCCAGTTAACTATAGGACACCAAAATAGCTCTCCTAGACTTATCAGGTTGGCTAAGCTGGGTAAGAGTGAAAATCAGCTCTTATCCAGCTAAGGCCTGGATTTATCAAAATGCATTAAATATTGCATACGATAGGAAAAGGGGCACGTTTTATGGTAATAGGCTGTTTATCACAAAGTGCGCTATTTTAGCACTTCGCATAGGTATTAGTGCAAACTGTGATAGGAGAGCTTGATGAGTTAGGTTGAGAGAACATTGCACAAATCTCATCCTTGGGTGAGTTTCCTCACTCCGAAGGTCATCAAATCTTCACAAGAGTGCACTGTTCTGTTTGTATGTCGCACTCTGCATGTCATAGTGGCCCCTAACCCCTACACTAATACCTAAACTTCACCTCGAGTAGCTAGGTGAGCCTCCTATAGAGGTATAAATACCTACCTAGTATGAGGGCCTTATAACTAGTCTCTCTCTCTCTCTCTCTCTCTCTCTCTCTCTCTCTCTCTCTCTCTCTCTCTCTCTCTCTCGCGTGGTTGTAGGTAGGAATTGCAACAATTATTGTACTTACCACAAAAAGTTATTGTGGTAACACCTATGTGAAGCCTATTACCATAAAACATGCCCCTTTTCCTACTGCATGCGATATTTAGTGCATTTTGATAAATCCAGGCCCAAGAAAGGTACATACTACTATCTTCATTTCATGTCTATATCAAGTAACTTAGGTTCTTTCCCCTGGCTTGCAAAGCTAATATGTATGAAATGAGAAGAAAGTTTCTTTTTGATTTTTCTCTCTTTATTTGAATTAAAGTTAAGATGGTGCCCAGGATCTTGAACTCTGGAATGTTTGGTATTTCAATAATACAAGAGTGCACTGTTAGAAATCAATGTTTGGGGGGTTTTTTATGTTTGATTTAGAGGACGAACTTGCTTATCTTATTCTATCTATTCTATATTATAAGGGAGAGTAAAAATAATTTTAAAAGATAATATAAGCCAATTGAAAATAATGTATGCTTCCATATGCTGAATGCAGCATGATAATTTATGAATTATAGAACTCATTAAAAGAGAAAGAAAGGACAAATATTACTCACAGAATGGTTTTGTGTGAGAAGATATGGGGGTTAAGCAGTATAACTTTTTAATTAATGAATAACGGCTCTTCCAAAAGCTATTTCCTGATGTGCTGACATAATAATAACCATAATTCAGATATGCTAACTCTATCCTCCCCGTATGTAAGAAGCTTGTGATTCAGACAAACTACTAAAGGAGAGAGCCACTCCATGTTTTAGGTCAATCTAGTCTGAAAACAAAGAGTTTATTTTTTATAATATTATTGAAAAATGTTTCTAAAATGTGTAGTTTAATAATATTGGAAAATTATACTTTTTGTTATATTCTTACTTTGCTCCTGAATTAAAAGGAAATCTTTAATATTGTTTTTCCCTTTGCTGAAAACACTGCACGTAAAATACCATCAGAATTGTTTAGAATATTCATGACCTTACAAAGAGGGATTCTATGTAAACAAGGTTATTTTCAAGTTCTTTCTTAGGACAAGGAAAGGAAAGGTAGGGTTAGAGTTGTCTTTTCCTGTACCATTCCTGCTATGTAAATGTTTATGATAAATTCCATGTTTTATATCAGCATTCTGAAGATTTGTTTAGTTTATTTCCCAGCTTTAAATTAATTGTTATGGTTTTGGTGAAGTTGTGAACCTCGGGCTGAGGTGAGAGATGTCTTCACCCACAGGAAGGAGCCGTCGGTAGGTGTGGTCTCAGTGACGTAGGACACAGCTGCGAGAGAGACTTTATTAAAGGAGAAAGATAGTTCATAACCCAAGGAGCGGGGAATGTGGTAAACACAGTCTTTGAGCAAATACAGTAGACAAAATGATAAGGTAGATATGAAGATCCAGTAGTGGCCCGCAGCACGGAGTACACCAGGAGATCCCTGTAGGCTGATGGAAATACCTCTGAGTACAGATCTGGTAGTGGCCCGCAGCACGGGGTATGCCAAGGAAACTGTACTTTAGATGCCAGCGAGGTAGAGGTCTGTGATAGAGGAACCAGGCCGTAGACCTTGTATAGGTGGAGCAATATCCTGAGGCTCAGGATGAGTAGCATAGAAAGGCTGAAGGAACGGTAGTGGCCCAAGGGATGGGGTACACCATAGAATCTTCAGTGAGGTAGATAAAGTTGAAGAATGTACTCACACAAGGAAGTCCCAGCAGAGATACCCGAGGAGCGGGTCAGGAAGTCCTAAGCAGGAAGGCCCTCCGAGGAGCGGATAGCCAAGACGCGGAATAGCCCCCGAGGAGCGGGTACTCAGAGTGTCCGAATGCCAGGAGGATAGTCTGGAACAGAAGATCCTAGTTAGAGCGGATTTAACAAGCGAGAAAACTTCTTGCTAACTCGTCTTAGCAATGGGCCAGTCAATATAAGTACACTAGTGGTGCTGACGTCATCGGGAGGGGACGCCCCCAAGGTTCCTGCCATGATGTATTCATAAGGAGGTCCTGTGCGTGCACGCACCTAGGTGATGCCGGAAGTAATATGGTGGTCGGCAGTGCCCACTCTGTCCTGGGGATGCCAGGGAAGTCGCCCATCTGCGACTGATGGGCGAAACATTAATAGTGATATATTCATGTATTTGGAAAGACTACTTTTATGAATATTCCTATTACATTCAAAAAAGAAAAAAATGTTTTCTTTCTTTCAAATTGTTTTGGAAATGTGCTTTTAGTTTGCCTAGGTCTAAATGTGTTGCGTCCGTCGGTGCTAGACAGCTTCGCCCCATTTGCCTCACCTTGTTCATGGCTCCTCCCGCTTCCCTTGGGAAAATGGCTGCCACCGCGTCTACAAGCCAACCTCTCCAGCATCCCCGGAATGTCTACGGTGCTGCCTCCCACTATGCTCCTCCCAAGGGCCTACTAGGGTGCGCGCACACATGCCACCCACGTCTTTATTCCAGCATTGGCACGAACCTCCGGGGCATTCCCCTCTACTGACGTAACGCGATCTAGGTATATAGCCTGTACTTTGTTGCTAGCTCGTTCAGTTAGCAAAGGATTGGTTTCGGCCAGTCTAAGCTACTCTGCCACTTCCGTGCTGCCGCTGGAAGCTCTCTCTCTGCCCTTCGGGGTATTGCTAACCTGGGTACTCGCTCCTCGGGGGCCCTCTGCTTTATTTCAGGTGCCTTACAGAGATCAGGTACTTGCTCCTCGAGGGCCTGCTCTCCCTGCCTCAGTGCCACTACCAACTTCTTCTATCCTGGTGGAATCACATACTAACAGCAACCATCTAGTGAGTAATTTAACGCTCAGTCTATCTCATCCACAGCGCTGCCTTGCTGGGAAACCTGTACCGGAATTCCCCTATACTAACGGGGTGAGAAGGGTTCCCTCCACCGAGGGTCCTGAGACTGCTCCATCCAGACTACCTCACTACTGCCACCTCTGGTGGTATACTTCAAGCTGTTTAATAAAAGAACTAACTCTGTGTTTGTGCATCTGCATTTAGCCCAGTACTGTGGCGCCTCATGCGGCTCCTCCCCATGGGCGTGGTCATCTGCCTCAGTACCCAAGAATCCACCCAAACACCACTTAACCATAACAAAATGGAGAATGGCCCCACTCTTATGAATTCATTCCTTGTTGCAGAGCCTTTTTTTTTAAGCCTTTGATCTAAGTAACCTTTGGGTTCACTATGTCTGGCCTCTAGGCCTTCCCTGATACCTGTCTGATATATTCTCTGTCTTGTCTATGGTATCATGTACCATATGGCCCTGTACTGTTCCTGTACCTTGCCATTGTCAGTAACCTCAATTTTGTTCCAATGTCCCAGCTTGCTCCAGTGTTCCAGCCTTTTCCACTGTCCCTGTTTGCTTCAGTTTTCCATGCCTGCCTCTGAATCATGTCTGATATCAGTCTTCGGTCCTGCAGCCTGCTCAATCTCACCTGATCCTGTTCCATTCTAGCACAGATTCCAGTCCAGTATTATCCTTAGTCCTCAGCCCCTGTCTAACTCCTGATGGCCAACAGAATCAAAGGGCTCAACCTGCGGGGGAGGTGGCTTGTATAAGCCAAAGATTCCCTAGCTTAGTCTTGTCTGTAGCCCTAGACTGCTCCTGTGGGGATTCCCAGGCCTAGTTGGGTCCAAAACCTCAACAGAAATTAATGTTTAATGTTGAATTAGGTTCAAGTATGATTTAAATATTAATGATTTGAATGAAATTGTCTCTGATATGTGATTATTGCCATCCTAAAGTTTACTTATGAATAAAAACAGATAGAATGTATGCTTCTGCAATAACCAAGTAAACTGTAACCATGAAAAAGGTTAAGATGCACCTATTTGAAATTATTTATCCTTTGCTAACAATAAATTGTGTTGATTAACTTTATATTACAAAGCACTAATATAAACTATTCTTGAGACATTTTAACAGATTCATTACTGATACAGTTCTGATGCTCTTCTAATCAGAAGTCACCTAAAAACTCATTTCCAAGACATAGCTGCTCCTGGATCCAAAATGCTTGCCTGGAAGAACACAGATAAAATGGCTCACTATTGGACTTTGATATGAATTGTTTGATATTTTTTGAAGGACATTATTATAAAGAAAAGAATGGAATGAGTTCCTCTTTTAACATTGAAAGTACTTGACTTTATTAATGCAAAGGTACATTTTCAAATTGGTGCTTGGGCATCCATGTGTGCGCGGGTCCTGGTGACATGCGCATGTTATAAAATTGGCCACCGGTGAGCACATGCATGACCGATTTTATATTGGTGCGCACAAGTGCATAAGGGTGCCGACTTGCATGCTCAAGGGGGGAATTTTTCTTTTTTACATGCGCACCAAATCAATCACCCCTTGCCCCAGTTCCCTAACCCCCTACCTATCCTTCCTCCCTCTTCCCCTCTCCTCCCTGATCCCTCACCAACCTACCCTAAATTTTTGGTTTCACAGCTTACCTGCTCCTCTGAGCAGAAGTAAGTTTTGCGTGCTGGCCAGCTCCGGTGTACACTTCACCGGGACAGTGCTATTAGGCGCCGTCCTGGCCGGCCCCTGCTCTGCCCCCACCCTACCCCCACCCTGCCCAGACCTTGCCCCCTACCCTCCCCTTTTTAAACGTTTGGCACTTCCACACACACCGGGAGATACATGCATGGCCGGGCCACTTGAAAATGTATTTGGTGCATGCGCAGTTCAGCCAGGCGCGTATCTCCCAGGATTTGCGTGCGCCAGGCTTTTAAAATCGGCTCCTAAGTGATTATGAGAAATCCTAATGATACCAGATGCATCACACCTCAATTTTTCTAAATGCTTGTAGTTAGAGTTAATCTTACAGAAATATTTATTGGATTGTTTTACAGTTAAAGATCTGGAATTACAAATGATTTATAGTTTCATGTATTCCTGTTAGAATTTTCTACTTAAGCTAACATATTCCTAAACTATCTTTTGGTCTGATTTCAAGTGGAAGTTTCCCAAATTACCTTGATAAATAATATTAATTTTTTTTAATTTTTTCTGATTTTGTACTTTGGGGCGGATTTTAAAAGGGTTATGCATGTGATATATGTAAGTAACCCTTTTAAACCCACTCCTGCGTGTGCCGAGCCTATTTTGCATAGGACCTGTGACGCGCGCAAGCCCTGGGATGCGCGTATGTTCCGGGGCTGGAAAAGGGCGGGGAGTGGGTGGGGTGGGGCGGGGCGGGCTGGGACCAAGGTCTCCGGCACAGCAGATGTGCTAGGGGATCGCGCGCCAGCACTCGGCTGGTGCGTGCAACTTATGCCTGCCCAGAGGCAGGTGTAAATAAAAAAATTAAGGTGAGGGCAAAGGTAGCGCCGGCGGGTCAGGAGGCCCCCACAAGCTGGCCAAAAGTCCCTGGGGGTCCAGCGGGAGTCCGGGAGCGATCTCCTGCACTCAGGCCGTATTGCCAATATTCAAAATGGCGCCGGCGCTACCTTTGCCCTGTCACATGGTAAGGGCAAAGGGCCATCGGCACCATTTTTTTTAGCGCAGCTGATAGAGTGGGAACGGGAGATCGCTGCCCGCGGCCCCCCTGGAGCACCAGGTATGTGTAAAAAGTTTTTGGGGGTGTTGGGAGAGTGGGGGAGGCTAAGGGGGTAATTTTAAAGGGTCGGGTGGGTTTTTTTTTTATCGGGCCATCGGCGCCATTTATATTAGTGGCAGCCAAAATGGCGCCGATGGCCCGAGAGCGGGAGATCACGCCGGTACCCCCCCACTGGACCACCAGGTAATTTAAAACATGTTGGGGGGGTTCAGGAGGGTGGGGGATTTGTTTTAAAGGGTCGGGGTGGGTTTTAGGGTTGTTTTGGTGTGCCGGTTTTCCCACCCTCCCCCTCCCCCGATTTATGATTTTTCACGATAAATCGGGGGAATTTCTATTGTATCGCGACTCTAACGATTTTTGACGTTTTAAAATATATTTGACGATTTTTTTAAATCGTCAAAAAACGATTCACATCCCTACTGGATAAGTGCCAATATTCAAAGCTATCCAGCTACAGTAGATGGATAAGTTAGACCTGCTCAATAATATTTCTAAAGTTAGCTGGATAAGAGTTTTGTGCTTAACTTCAAACTTCTCTGGGTATATTCAGTGGTATATCTTGCCATTCATCTCTGAATATTGAGGCCTAAATGTATAGTTTTTATTTCACAGTATAATTGTATTCTTCAGGCAGGAACACTCCTTTCCAGACAATCACAGTTCCATGTATTGCTTCAAAGAAAATCCAATGCAACCTCCAAATACACTACAAGAACATAATTCATCAAGATGAAACAAAATTGCAGGTCATAGAGCCCATCCCTGGCTTCTTAGGCAAATCCTTATGGTTATAAAGATTACGTACAGAGCTTGTAAATTAATCACAGTTCCAATCCCCTCTGGTTGAAGCAGTATCCTTACTGAACCATGAGAGTCTTACTCTTTTGCAAACTACATGGTTCACTTGCCAATTGCTAAACACTTTACTTCTATATAACAGAGATGTTACTTGTCATGAGAAGGAAAACCAAAGCTGTCTTCCTGCATAGCTCCAATGTCTCAGAATCAGTTAAGGAAATAGTAAGGCTGCAGCAATGCTCTCTATATCCACCTTGGCAGTGCAATTAAAACAAGGAAAAATTTCTCAATATTCAAAGCCATTTAAATAACACAAGTTAGCCATCTAACTCCAAGTTAGCCATTTAACTCCAAGTTAGCTATCTAAATGTTTAGTTTTGAATATTGACCGCCATCTGTTAACTTCAGTGTCTCATTAGCAATTAGGGAAAATGCTTAGTAAAGATACAGCAATGTTTTGCTTGTTAAATTTTCTAACAGAAAATCCAGTAAAGCTATGATTCCTTTATTTATTTATTATTTTTATATACTGACATTCATCTCAATTGAGATATCACACCAGTTTACATTCAGGTACTGTAGGTATTTCCCTATCCCCAGAGGGCTTACAATCTAAGTTTGTACCTGAGGCAATGGAGGGTAAAGTGACTTGCCCAAGGTCACAAGGAGTGACAGTGGGACTTGAACCTTGGCCTCCTGGTTTATAGTCCACTGCGCTAACCACTAGGCTATTCCTCCTCCCTCCTTTCCCCTCTATCTCAGGCTGGGGTCTTTTATGGCACTTAGTCACCACTTCTTCCTCCTGCCTGTGCCCTGCATTCTCCTCTACTGATAAACCCCTCTCTCTTTATACAGCTGAGATCCTTTCCAAATTAAGATACTAACTCCACCCAATATTGCCTGTTCTCTGCTGATGAATCAGTAACCCAGGAGCTAGGAAGAAATAGGCACTGGGAAAGGTAGTCTCCCCATGGCAACCATCTTAGTTTTCATCTTATATATATAGACTACAGTACTGGCCTCATAGCTTTAAGGTACAATTTGTGCCTTACCAGGGAATCATCACAGTGACCAAAATGATAAAAGGGATGGAATGGTTCCCCTATGAGGAAAAGCTAAAGAGGTTAGGGCTCTCCAGCTTGGAGAAGAACTGGCTGAGAGGAGATATGATAGAGGTCTAGAAAATAATGAGCAGAATAGCACGGGTGAATGTAAATCAATTCTTTGCTCTTTTTAAAAAGTACAAAGACTGGGGGATATGCAATGAAGTTACTAAAACAAATAGGAGAACATGTTTTACTCAATGCATAGTTAAGCTCTGGTATTTGTTACCAGAGGATGTAGTGAAAGCTGTTAGTGTAGTTGGGTTTAAAAAAGGTGTGTATATGTTCCTGGAGAAAAAGTCCATAAATCATTATTAAGATGGAGAGGAAATCCACTACTTATCCCTGTGCTAAGCAGCAAGAAACATAGAAACAGAAATGATGGCAGAAAAAGACCAATCGGCCCATCCAGTCTGCCCAGCAAGCTCCCACACTTATTTTCCATACTTATCTGTTTCATTATTTTCCCATACTTATCTGTTTCATCTACCATCAAGTTCAGGGCCCTTGTTGGTAACTGTTTGATTCAAATGTCCTGCCATCCCCTGTCATTGATGCAGAGAGTAATGTTGGAGTTGCATCAAAGGTGAGCATAGGGCTTAATGGTTAAGGGTAGTAACCGCCGCATCAAGCAAGTTACCCCGATGCTTGGTTTCCCAGACTGCACAGATCAATGCCTTGTTAGATGTTGTCTGAATGTAAAACCTGTTTTCCACATTTCCCCCTACCATTGAAACAAAGAGCAGTGCTGTATATGTATTCAAAGTGATGTATCAGGCTTAATTGGTTTAGGGTAGTAACTGCCATAATAAAGAAGCTACCCCAATGCTTCTTTGTTTACCCAGATTGGTTGTAATCTGAATGCAAATCCCCTTTTCCACATTTCCCCTTATCTTTGAAGCAGAGAGCAATGTTGGAGTTGTGAAGGCTTATTGAGTAAGGGTAGTAATCATCAGGTAGTAGCCTTCATTCCAGTACTCCACCCCCTGGCTCTTCTCTTCATTCCCATATTCTAGCCTTTATGAATCCACAGTGTTTATCCCATGCCCCTTTGAAATCCTTCACAGTTTTAGTCTTCACCACTTCCTCTAGAAGGGCATTCCAGGCATCCATCACCCTCTCCGTGAAGAAATACTTCCTGACATTGGTTCTGAGTCTTCCTCCCTGGAGATTCAAATCGTGTCCCCTTGTTCATCTATTTACCTTTTGGGATCCTGCCAGGTACTGGATCTGGATCAGCCACTTTTGGAAAGAGGTTACTGAGGTTGATGGACCTTTGGTTTGACCCACTTTGGCAAATCTTATATTCTTATGTTCTTATCCACTGGAGTACTATTCCACATGTCAAACACGGACCTTTACTGATTCTCATCTCTAGGATCCAAATTTCAATACAGATCATCCAATAGGAATGTGAGTAGAGTTTATATACAGTAATGTTTTGAAAACATTGATATTTATCCAATAAATCATTAGAAGATAAAAATTCAACTTTTACCAAGAATATTAGGCAAAAGAAAGGTGAGACACATGTTGATAATTACTCTTTTCCAATGGATCAAGATTAACTTTTTAGGAAGAGGCTTACCGTTTTTCCTAAAAATCTCTGGAAAGATTCCAGAAGATACAGAGGCATTAACAGTAACAAAAGTCTATCCAGAAGGAAACTATCAACTCTATTTAGATAGGATGCTGGATAAACATCCAATTCTAATTATGAAAACTTTATAGTCCTTAGAATTAATTTCAAAGAGGACAAATCAGTAAGTCTAAACTCATCCCAGTTTCCACCAGTTCACCCAACCCAATGCCATTGAGATAATCAGACCCCATAAAATCCCCTCTATCAGCTCTATTTTGGATTCTATAAAATCTCAATTTTGGACTGGTACTGGTATCAATTCTCTCACCAGTTGAACAATTGTCTAGCAGTAATGCCTACCTATTTTAAAGCATACCCAACTGACAAGGACCAAGAAAGGACATCAACCCATTCAACAAATCAGCTAAGTTCACCAGCTGATGACCAAGCCACAACCTCAGTTCCTCAATAAGATATAATAATATAGTAGATAACAACAGAAAAAGATCAACAGACCCATACAGTCTTCCTAATTATTCCCATCATATCACAACAGCCATATATACAGTGTGATTGTAAAACATTTCTGCATAACCAGGAATGTTTTCCTTGCTTTCTCATTTGCGCTCTGTCATTTTCTGACAGATGAGCATACAAATTCCCCACTTAGAACACACCCAACTCCCATCCTTTCCAATGCTTAACCACAAAATATTCTAATGATCTAAATAATTCTCTATACTATAACTTCCATTATTGAGCATTTGTTCTCTTGGGTTCCATTCATAACATGGAAGACAAACCCAGCTATGAGTGTAGCAAGGTGGAACAGCCTTGGAGCATGCAGGCAAAGGGGCAGATTTTAAAAGGGTTACGCACAGGGGTGTAACCCTTTTAAAATCTGCCCCGTGCATATATTACGTGCGTAACCCTTTAAAACCCGCTCCTGCACGTAACGAGCCTATTTTGATAGGCCCAGTGATGCGTGCAAGCCCTGTGTTGTGACCGTCGCTGCCCAACGTCTGCACTCCACCCACCTTACCTCTTTGGTGACTCCCTCTTGGGTTGATGGAAGGTTGGCTGCCGCAGCGTCATCTTGCCATTCTCCTCCGGGGTCCCCGGACCAGCAAGATGCTGCCTTCTGCCATGTTCTCCTGAAGCCTAAGGATGGGTGCGCGGTGCGGCCCCGACTCAAGTACCAGCTGTGGCGTGAACCTCAGGGGCGTCCCCCTGAGATGACATCATCCTCACTGGATACTTAAGGTCTTCGTTTTTGCTAGCTATTCGAGTTAACAAGGAGATTCCTCCAGGTATCGCTGCGGATGGGATTCGCTCTCTGCATATCTTGCTACTCTACCTCCTCGGACTTTACCAGGGGTACCCACTCCGAGTCCTCGGGGGCCTCGCTCTCTCTCATGCTTTTCAGGTCGCAGTCTGGAACCGGTACTCGCTCCTCTAGGGCCCACGTTCCCGGACCTGCTACTGAATACAACTTTAGCCAGGAAGTCACCGCTGCCTACAACACCAGTGAGTTACCATCTCTCTCTCAGAGCTTTCCCTGGAACCAGGTACTCGCTCCTCGAGGGCCTACTCCATTCCAGCCTCTGGGCTGCTTCAAGAGACTATTGTGTGAGTGTTACCATCAAGGTTCTGTTCCTGAACTTTGCATACTTTGCCTACTCACTATATTCAGTTTCTCTACAGCTCAGCCATCTTGGGATCGTTGTTCCAGTGCCTGAGGGAATACAGCCCAGCCGGGCTCTTCCAGCTCACTACTGCCACCTCTGGTGGTTCACTATACAGTGTAATAAGAGATCTAGTTTGTGTCTGTCTCCCAACTCTGAGCCTGACCGGTGGCCTCTCTCGGGATCTTCCCCCGGGGGCGTGGTCATCTGCCACCGTCCCAAGGATCTACCCACAATGATCACAAATAACAACACCCTGGGATGTGCGTATGTCCCGGGGCTTGAAAAAATGGGCGGGGAGTGGGCAGGGAAGGGCGGTTCTCGGGTGGGGCAGGGCGGAACCGAGGCCTCCAGCACAGCAGCCGTGCCGGGGGATCGCGTGCCGGCACTCGTTTGGTGCGTGCAACCTATGCCTGCCCGGAGGCAGGCGCAACTTATTTAACAAAGGTGAGGGGGGTTTTAGATAGGGCTGGGGTGTGGGTTAGGTAAGGGAAGGGAGGGGAAGGGGGGGGAGCGGAAGGAAAGTTCCCTACGAGGCCGCTCCGATTTCGGAGCAGCCTTGGAGGGAACAGGGCAAGCCATCGGGGCTCCCCTAGGGCTCGGCGCACGCAAGGTGCATAAGTGTGCACCCCCTTGCTCGCGGCAACCCCGGATTTTATAACATGCATGCGGCTGCACATGCATGTTATAAAATTGGGCGTAGATTTGTGTGCGCCGGGTTATGTGCACAAATCTACGCCCGCGCATACCTACTAAAATCTGGCTCACAGTGTTTTTAGACTGGTAGCTGCCTCACTTTTAGATGCAGGCTGATCTGTAACCAGATAAACTAGCAAACCAGAGAGATTACAGAGCCATTACGGCCGAGAACAATTCTCCCCAAATGAAAGACATACCCTACAGTGTCTTATCAAATGCTTACAGCTCTCCCCTTTTGGCTAGGAGTTGATCCTCCAACCCCTTATATATCACGTTTTTTCCCTTGTGTCAGCCTCATAAGGATTCCATAATAGGGATGTGAATCGTGTGCCATATCGTCTTAACGATTGAAATCGTGTGGCAGGAGAAGAAAATCGTGTTTGGCACGATTATTTCGTTGAAAAATCGTTAAAAATCGTTTTTTCCGATTAGTGCGCACTAACGGGAGTTAGTGCGCACTAACAGAAATTGATACAATTTGACACTTTTCAGGTCAGTTAAGGTCAGTTTAGGAATGAATATGTATTCCTATTGGCTGCCCTCTTATTTATTCATGTTACCAAGGTTCCCACTGACAGTATATGGGGGATGGGAAATGGAAACAGTTGGTAGCTTGACAAAAAATGTAATGTGATCAGTCAATGTGACTAGAACTTGTGCCCTAACCCTGATACCAGGGGTGTTGTGATCTTCCTGCACACAGTGCCCTAACCCTGGCACCAGGGGTGTTGTGATCTCCATGTACACACAGTGCCCTATCCCTATTAATACCAGGAGTGTTGTGATCTTCCTGCACACAGTGCCCTAACCATGGCACCAGGGGTGTTGTGATCTTCATGCACACAGTGCCCTATCCCTATTAATACCAGGAGTGTTGTGATCTTCCTGCACACAGTGCCCTAACCCTGGCACCAGGGGTGTTGTGATCTTCCTGTACACAGTGCCCTATCCCTATTAATACCAGGAGTGTTGTGATCTTCCTGCACACAGTGCCCTAATCCTGATACCAGGGGTGTTGTGATCTTCCTGCACACAGTGCCCTAACCCTGATACCAGTGGTGTTGTGATCTTCCTGCACACAGTGCCCTAACCCTGGCACCAGGGGTGTTGTGATCTTCCTGCACACAGTGCCCTATCCCTATTAATACCAGGAGTGTTGTGATCTTCCTGCACACAGTGCCCTAACCCTGATACCAGGGGTGTTGTGATCTTCCTGCACACAGTGCCCTAACCCTGATACCAGTGGTGTTGTGATCTTCCTGCACACAGTGCCCTAACCCTGGCACCAGGGGTGTTGTGATCTTCATGTACACACAGTGCCCTATCCCTATTAATACCAGGAGTGTTGTGATCTTCCTGCACACAGTGCCCTAACCCTGGCACCAGGGGTGTTGTGATCTTCCTGCACACAGTGCCCTATCCCTATTAATACCAGGAGTGTTGTGATCTTCCTGCACACAGTGCCCTAACCCTGATACCAGGGGTGTTGTGATCTTCCTGCACACAGTGCCCTAACCCTGATACCAGTGGTGTTGTGATCTTCCTGCACACAGTGCCCTAACCCTGATACCAGTGGTGTTGTGATCTTCCTGCACACAGTGCCCTAACCCTGGCACCAGGGGTGTTGTGATCTTCATGTACACACAGTGCCCTATCCCTATTAATACCAGGAGTGTTGTGATCTTCCTGCACACAGTGCCCTAACCCTGGCACCAGGGGTGTTGTGATCTTCCTGCACACAGTGCCCTATCCCTATTAATACCAGGAGTGTTGTGATCTTCCTGCACACAGTGCACTAACCCTGATACCAGGGGTGTTGTGATCTTCCTGCACACAGTGCCCTATCCCTATCAATACCAGGAGTGTTGTGATCTTCCTGCACACAGTGCCCTATCCCTATTAATACCAGGAGTGTTGTGATCTCCAGACTGGCTGGGAGCAGGGATGCAGCTCTGCATGGATTACTGGGACAGGCAGCCCCAGACTGGCTGGGAGCAGGGATGCAGCTCTGCATGGATTACTGGGACAGGCAGCCCCAGACTGGCTGGGAGCAGGGATGCAGCTCTGCATGGATTACAGGGACAGACAGCCCCAGACTGTCTGGGAGCAGGGATACAGCTCTGCATGGATGACTGGGACAGGCAACCCCAGACTGGATGGGAGCAGGGAAGCAGCTCTGCATGGATTACTGGGACAGGCAGCCCCAGACTGGCTGGGAGTAGGGATGCAGCTCTGCATGGATTACAGGGACAGGCAGTCCCAGACTGGCTGGGAGCAGGGATGCAGCTCTGCATGGATTACTGGGACAGGCAGCCCCAGACTGGCTGGGAGCAGGGATGCAGCTCTGCATGGATTACAGGGACAGACAGCCCCAGACTGGCTGGGAGCAGGGATACACCTCTGCATGGATGACTGGGACAGGCAGCCCCAGACTGGATGGGAGCAGGGAAGCAGCTCTGCATGGATTACTGGGACAGGCAGCCCCAGACTGGCTGGGAGCAGGGATGCAGCGCTGCATGGATTACAGGGACAGGCAGCCCCAGACTGGCTGGAGCAGGGCTGCAGCCCTCCATGGATGACTGGGACAGGCAGCCCCAGGCTGGCTGGGAGCAGGGATGCAGCTCTCCATGATCCGTGATCTGGTGGCCAGTGTGGCTACTTAAAAAATACACTTACCAACAATCAATTACCACATATATTTGAACTGTGTAGTTCCAGCCAGGACCACCTTTCTAAAATGCACAGTGATTGGCAAATTCAACATGCACTAGCATTTCACATGCCTGCTAACATAATAAACAAACAAGTTCTAGTACATGAGTGATGATCATCACGTTACTTTTTTTGTCAAGCTTCCAACTGTTTCCATTTCACATCCCCCCAACCATTACCTCAGTGGGAACCTTGGTAACATCAATAGATAAGAGCACAGCCAGCCAATAGGAATACATATTCATTCCTAACTGACCTTTACTGACCTGGGAAGTGTCAACAATTTGTATCATTTTCTGTTGGTGTTCGTGAGTTTCCAGTTCCATTTCCCATCCCCCCAACCATCACCTCAGTGTGAACCTTGGTAACATCAATAGATAAGAGGGCAGCCAGCCAATAGGAATACATATTCATTCCTAACTGACCTTCAGTGACCTGGAAAGTGTCAATTTGTATCATTTTCTGTTAGTGCGCACTAACTCCCGTTAGTGCGCACTAACAAGATTTAACGATTTTTAACGATAAATCGTTAGAATTTCTATTGTATTGTGTTCTATAACGATTTAAGACAATATTAACATTATCGGACGATAATTTTAATCGTTAAAAAACGATTCACATCCCTATTCCATAATAAAATCCCAGTACTCTCTAATCATTGACTGGAACTAATAGGCTCCTATGGCACAGACTTTCCAGGCCTTAGTCAGGATACCAACCTTAGCCTTTGTTCTCTGTGCCCTGACTAACTTCAGCAGCCAGATTTGGAGACTCTTCCACTGCAGGCATCAATGATTTGCTATTTAACCTGCTGACTAGTTTACAAGTGCTGACTTCTTGAAAAAGTCCAGACTTTTCAGAAATTCCTTTAACTGTTTTATTTTCTAGCTTGTACCTTTGTTGAGAATTTATTATAATTTTATTCTTCAAGGTAACAAACAATCCTTCAGTAAACAATTAAAGTCCCTACTCAGATTCCACAAAAACAAAACAAAACACAAAAATCTTTGGAGCTTTTCATATTGGTTAGCTTACAGCCAGATAGCACTTCTGTTCCTTTCTTAGCTTTGCTCCCAGGGTACTTCCCTCTCTTCAGATGCAGCTCTTGTGTAGGTACCCTTCTTCTGGGTGATTACAGCCTCCCAAATCATATTACCATTGAAGGGCAAATTTATTCCATCCTTTTGAAAAATACTGAAGAGATCTAGCACTAAGAGTAGGAGGCAGCCTATCCCCGTGTATTTCCACAGTAATGCTCTATAAACTTCAAAGCTTCTTCCCTGCAGGTTAAGAGAAACTTTTTCCTCTATGTAGCTACCAGAGGCAACTTGTTAATTAAGGAAAAACGTTCCTTCTGTGCGCTTGAGAGATGTAGCTGGCTAAACATAGCTAAATTCACAGGGCTACAGTCAAATGTTTTCCTCCTATTTCGTCCTGGTTAATACTTCAGAGTTCACTTTGTACTGCTAAGAGCTCTGTAGCTCTTAGCAGTAGAAAACCTTCCCAACACTTCAACATAAAGGGTAGACCCACTAATTTCTTTTTTTCATCTCTCTCCCTTGTGTTTTCTAAAACACCTCTGCAAAACATTTCCTTTCTCTTTACTCAAAATCAGCAGTTTCGAATTTCTTTTTCTACAATAAGCTTTGAAAAAAATGCACTTATCTATCAACTGATCAACCTCATCTCATGACACCTTCATTCTAGAACCTCCTTTCCACTGAAAAAGGCTCACCTCCTGTGAATGGAAACCTTGGAGATATTTGAATGTCTTGATCATATATCCGAAACAAAAGGAAACCGTCGATGACAACTTCAAAAAACCTCTCTGCCATCAAAACAAAGGGTTACATTGTTTTCCCATATCAACTGTGTGTGAATTTGAAATTTAGAGAATGCCGCATCAGCAATCCTGACAACATGTTCTTACTGTGAGAACCTTTCGGTCTTTTAATCATTTGCGGCTTCAAAAATGTTTTGACAGCAAAAGCTTGATAATAAGATTAGAAATAGTTGTTGTTACTATCTTATAAAATGTCCGTCTGTCCTCATTAAACCAACTTGCACTCTTATTTTATAAGATAGTAACAACAACTATTTCTAATCTTATTATCAATCTTTTGCTGTCAAAAAATATTTGAAGCCGCAAATGTAGACCGAATGGTTCTCTCAGTAAGAACATGTTGTCAGGATTGCTGATGCGGCATTCTCTAAATTTCAAATTCACACACAGTTGATATCGGAAAACAATGTAACCCTTTGTTTTGATGGCAGAGAGGTTTATTGAAGTTGTCATAGACGGTTTCCTTTTGTTTCAGATGTTGTTGATATATACAGGCCCGAACTTTAGTGCTCTTTTTTTTGGTGGGTTGATCATATATCCCCCATTTCACCTTTCCTCTAGGGGTTACATGTTTAGATTTTTACATTTATCCCCATATGCTTTAGAACAAAGACCATTGACCATTTTAGTAGTCACCCTCTGGACCAACTCCATCCTATTTATATATTTTTGAAGGTGTGTTATACAGAATTGTACAATTTATTTCAAGTGAGGTTTCACCACAGACCTTTGCATGGGCAATATCACCTCCCTTTTTCTGCTGACCATTTCTTAGCATCTTTCTGACTTTTACTGTTGTTTTATCCACCTGTTTGGCCACCTTAATATCATAAGATACAAATCCCCCAGATCCTGCTCTTCCTCTGTGTTTAGAAGATTTTTCCCTCCAGTACTTCACCTTTTCCTTGGGTGTCTGCATCACAAATGTATTACTCTGCAGTTTTAGCTTTAAATCATCTGCCAGATCTTAGGCCATTCCTCAAGCTTTGCTAGATCCCTCTTCAGGTTTTTCACTCCTTCTGGCTGTCCACCTGGTTACAGATTTCGGTATGATCCGCAAAAAGACAAACTTTTCCCAACAACCCATCTGTTGTGTTGAAAAGAACTGGTTCTAGACCGATCCTTGAGGCACACCACTAGTAACAACCTCCTCGTCTGAGAAAATTCCATTTACCACTAATCTTTTTCACCTCCCACTCAGCCAGTTTCTAACCCAGTCACTCACTCTAGGATCCGTAGTTAGGGTGCACAATTTATTTATAAGTCTTCTGTTTGGAACTTGTCAAAGGTCTTGCTGAAATCCATCTAGGGCTCCTCCTTAATCCAACTCTCTGGTCACCTTGGAGAAGAATGGTCACCTGGAAGGAGAGCATCACCTTGGTGATACAGAAAGCAATCCTATAGCTAGGACAAATCCTCATGGTGATGTAGTATCCTCTAGAACTAAGGATATGTATCCAGGGGCACATTCCCAGGAAACATGGGTTAGGATGACCGGTGTAATTGGTGATTCGATTATTAGGAAGGAAGGCAGCTGGGTGGCTGATGGACATGATGATCACTTGTACTGTACTGGACTGGTGTGAAGATGGACAACCTCATCACTACTAGGGATGTGAATCGTTTTAGGACGATTAAAATTATCGTCCGATAATTTTAATATCGTCTTAAACCGTTATGGAACACAATACAATAGAGATTCTAACGATTTATCGTTATAAATCGTTAGAATCGTGAGCCGGCACACTAAAACCCCCTAAAACCCACCCCCGACCCTTTAAATTAAATCCCCCACCCTCCCGAACCCCCCCCCCCAAATGACTTAAATAACCTGCGGGTCCAGCAGCGGTCCGGAACGGCAGCGGTCCGGAACGGGCTCCTGCTACTGAATCTTGTTGTCTTCAGCCGGCGCCATTTTCCAAAATGGCGCCGAAAAATGGCGGCGGCCATAGACGAACACGATTGGACGGCAGGAGGTCCTTCCGGACCCCCGCTGGACTTTTGGCAAGTCTTGTGGGGGTCAGGAGGCCCCCCAAGCTGGCCAAAAGTTCCTGGAGGTCCAGCGGGGGTCAGGGAGCGATTTCCCGCCGCGAATCGTTTTCGTACGGAAAATGGCGCCGGCAGGAGATCGACTGCAGGAGGTCGTTCAGCGAGGCGCCGGAACCCTCGCTGAACGACCTCCTGCAGTCGATCTCCTGCCGGCACCATTTTCCGTACGAAAACGATTCGCGGCGGGAAATCGCTCCCTGACCCCCACTGGACCTCCAGGAACTTTTGGCCAGCTTGGGGGGGGCCTCCTGACCCCCACAAGACTTGCCAAAAGTCCAGCAGGGGTCCGGAAGGACCTCCTGCCGTCCAATCGTGTTCGTCTATGGCCGCCGCCATTTTTCGGCGCCATTTTGGAAAATGGCGCCGGCTGAAGACAACAAGATTCAGTAGCAGGAGCCCGTTCCGGACCGCTGCCGTTCCGGACCGCCGCTGGACCCGCAGGTTATTTAAGTCATTTGGGGGGGGTTCGGGAGGGTGGGGGATTTAATTTAAAGGGTCGGGGTGGGTTTTTGGGGGTTTTAATGTGCCGGTTTTGCGATTTTACGTTTTTTCGATTTTTCACGATTTTTCACGATATTTTACCCCCCCAAACGGCAACAATACGATTCCCTCCCCCTCCCAGCCGAAATCGATCGTTAAGACGATCGAGGACACGATTCACATCTCTAATCACTACATAGATAGGATTTTAGATAGTGCTGGGGAGGAGCCAGCTTTATTGGTATATGTGGGTACCAATGATATAGGAAAGTGAAGGAGGAAAGATCTGGAAGCAAAATTTAGAATTTTAGGTATAAAGTAGAACTTGAGAGCAAACAGGGTAGCATTCTCAGAAATATTCCTCTTTCCACATGCAGGAACCCAGAGGCAGGCAGAGCTCCAGAGTCTCAATGCATGGATGAGATGATTGTACAGAGAAGAAGGTTTTAGGTTTGTTAAGCCTTGGGCATCATTTTGGGGAAGGAGGGGCCTTTTCTGAATGGATGAGCTCTACCTTAACTAGAATGGAACCAAGCTGCTGACACTAACCTTTAAAAACAAGATAGCGCAGCATTTAAATTAGATGAGGGGGGAAAGTTGACAGTTGCTCAGAAGCTATTGGTTTAGAAGGATGTATCTTTGAAGGAGAATAAAGGGTAGATTTTAAAACGTGCATGCACGAGCACATGTTATAACATACGTGAGCTGCGCACACATACACACGGTATTTTATAATCCGCATGCGTGTGTGCTAGCGGCGCAATCAAGGGGGTAAATTTTGCAAAATTTGTGTGGTGATGAGATTGGGGCCCCCCCAATTCCCTCCCAGTCCGCTCCTAAACTTTCCTACCCCCTACCCTTCCTCTTCCCCACCCTCTAAATCCTCTTTTTTTTTTTTACCGTTTATTCTTCAAGTTACTTCAGGGCCTGACCTGAAGTAACTTGTGCATGCCGGCAGCCAGCTGGCATGCGAGGGACCGGGACAGTGATGAATGGCGCTGTCTCAGCCTGCCCCCTGGCTCGCATGCTCCACCCCTTGGACTACCCATCCCCACCCCCCAGCCTGCCCATTTGTCAGGGCCCGGCACAGATGCATGTATCATCGCTTACATGCATGGCCGGGCCCTTTTTAAAATATGTGCAGCGTGTGCAGGGCCCGGCCACGCGTGTAAGTGGTGATTTCTACCCGTGTGGCTGATTTAAAATCCAGCTGTAAGAGAATAGGAAATTTATGGCATTCCAGTATGGAGGTTTCAATAAGCATTAAAGTGCACCAGGTGCCTATAAGTAAAGAGCAGTCAGAGCAGAATGATTCCAAATTACTCCTTACAACTGATAAGTAGGTTGTTAAAATAAACAAAAATCATGCATGCATAAAAATGCTAGAAGTCTAAAAAAACAAGATGGGAGAATTTGAGTGTATAGCACTGGATGAAGAAATAGATATAACTGGCATCTCAGAGACAAAGTGGAAGGAGGATAACCATTGTGTACAAATTATATCAAAATGATTGGATGGATCAAATTGATGGAGGGGTGACACTATATATTAAAGAGGGCATTGAGTCAAGCAAGAAAAAAGTTCTGCAGAAAAGAAAATGCAATTTTGAATCTTTATGGATAGAAATTTCAGGTGAAAAGGGAATAAAATAGCAGTGGGGTATATTACCGTCTACCTGAGCACAATGTACAAACAGACAATGAAATGCTAAAAGAAATTAGGGAAGCTAGCAAAATGAGCAGCACAGTAACAATGGATGATTTCAAGTACCCCAGTATTGAGTGGGTGAATGTCACATCAGGATATGCTAGAGAGGTGAAGTTCCTAGATGAAATAAATGACTGCTTCATGGAGCAACTGGTACAAGAACCAACAAGAGGGGAAACTATTTTAGATCTAATACTTAGTGGAAAACAGGATTTTGTGTGAGCAGTGTTTGAGCCACTTGGCAATAGTGATCACAACATGATCAAATTTGACTTAATAAATGGAAATCAGATTTCTTTAGAAATCTACTGTGACAGCATTTAACTTTCAAAAAGATGATTATGATAAAATGCTGAAAATGGTTAGGAAAAAACTGAGAGGAGCAGCTGCAAAGGTTAAGAGTTTACATCAAGCATGGATGTTGTTTAAAAATACCATCTTGAAAGCCCGGACCAGATATAGAAGTTTGAAAAGGTTGAAGGAAGGCTAAATGACTACCAGCATGGTTAAAAATTGAGGTAAGAGAGACTATAATAGCTAAAGAACAGCTTTCAAGAAATGGTAAAGGGATCTGAAAAGAAAACATAAAAAATCATAAGCACTGGCAAGTGAGATGCAAAGAACTGAGAAGAAAGGCAAAGAGAGAATTTGAAAAGAAACTTGCCATGGAAGCAAAAACTCATAATGAAAATGTTTACAGGTATATTTGAAGTGAAAAGCCTGTGAGGGATTCAGTTGGCCCATAAGATGATTTAGGGGTAAAAGGGGGACTTAGAGATGACATGACCATAGTAGAGAGACTAAATTAATTGTTTGCTTTGGTCTTCACTGAGGAAGATGTAAGAAAGATATCCATGCCAGAAATGATATTCAATGGTGATGATTCAGCAGAACTGAAACAAGTCTCTGTGTACCTTGAAGATGTAATAGAGCAAATTGACAAACTAAAGAGTAGCAAATCACCTGGACCAGATGGTATATGTCCCAGAGTGCTGAAAGAACTGAAAAAGGACATTGTGGATGTACTATTAGAAATGTGTACATTTTCATTAAAATCATCTATGGTACCTGAAGACTGGAAGGTTGCCAATGTAATACCATTTAAAAAAAAAAAAAAGATCAAGGACGCAATATAAATTTTTTATGTGTTACTATATATCTAGACAATTGGCTTTTAGAATGAGACTGACTACTTCTATAATGTGTGTTAAGTGCAAAGTGTTACAGTTCCTGGAAGGGGATGGGGGGAAGGAAGGGTACTGAGCAGTTTGACTTGTTTTGTTATTGTAATATGCACAATGATATGAGCCTATGGACAGGACTAATCATAGAGCTCGATCCTTTGTGGTTGCTGTATTTCCAATGCCGTTGTATTTGTTTGAAAATGAATAAAAAACATTTAAAAATATAAAAAGAGATCAAGGGGTGATCCAAGAAAATACAAACCAGTGAGCCTGATGTCTGTGCCAGGCAAAATGGTAGAAATGATCATAAAGCACAAAGTTGCTGAACATATAGAAAGTCATAATTTAATGGGACAAAGCCAGCATGGATTTAATGAAGGGAAGTCTTGCCTCATCAATCTGCTACATTTTCTTGAGGGCATGAATAAATATGTAGATAAAATTGAGACAGTTGATATAGTATATCTGTATTTCCAGAAAGCATTTGACAAAGTCCTTCATGAGGGACTTCTTAGGAAATTCAAAAGTAAGGAGACAGGGGGTGGTGTCTTATTGTAGTTAGAAAATTGATTAAAAGATAGAAAACAGACAGTAGAGCTAAATGGTCAATTTTCCCAATGGAGAAAGGGTAATAGTGGAGTACGCAGGGATCTGTTCTGGGCGACTTTTTAATTTATTTATATATGACCTGGAAATAGGGACAATGAGTGAGGTGATCAAATTTGCTGATGACACAAAATTATTCAAAGTTGTTAAATCACAAGAGGATTGTGAGAAAGTGCAAGAAGATCTTGCAAAATTGAAAGACAGGGTATGTAAATGGCAAATAAAATTTAATGTGGACAAGTGCAAAGTGATGCACTTAGGGAAGAGTGACTCAAATTGTTGCTACACAATGCTAGCTTCCACATCTTGCAGGAAAAGGATCTAGGTGTCATCTTTAATAATACATTGAAATTTTCTGCTCAGTGTGCAGCAGCAGCCAAGTAAGCAAATAGAATGTTAGGAATTATTATAAAAGAAAAGAAATTGAGAATAAAACAGAAATTATCATAATACTTCTCTATTGTGCAGCCTCATCTTAATAAGATATTCTCTGTTTTTTTCTTCATTCCTTTCCTAATAATTCCTATCTCAAAAAAGATATAGCAGAATTAGACTAGGTACAGAGAAAGGCAACCGATATCATAAAAGGGATGCAATGATTCCCCTATGAGGAATGGCTAAAGAATTTATGACTCTTCAGCTTGCAGAAGAGATGGCAGAAGGGAGATATGCTAGAGGTCTATATAATAATGAATAGAGTGGAATAAACAAACGTTAATCAGTTGTTTACGTTTTCAAAGCATACAAAGACTAGGGGACACACAATGAAGTTACTAAGTTGTAAATTTAAAACTAATAAGAGAAATTAATTTTGTACTCAATGCATAATTAAGCTCTGGAATTTGTTCATAGAGGATGTGGTGAAAGCTATTAGTGTAATTGCATTTAAAAAAGGTTTGGACAAGTTCCTGAAGGATAAGTCTATAAAATATGATTAAAGTGGAGCTGCAGAAATCCACAGCTCCTGGCTTAAGCAGTATGGAATCTATTTACCCCTTGGGATCCTGCCAGGTACTTGTGACCTAGACTGGCCTTTGTTGGAAACAGGATACTGGGCTTGATTGACCTTTGGTCTGAAACAGTATGGCAAGTCTTATGTTCTTATGTTTTATTAGCTGGATAACTTAGCTCTTCCCAAACTGCTCCCAAAAAGCCCCTTTTTTATCCAGCAAAATTTTAGATGGATAATGAGATATCTGGCTAACATTTAGCTGGATAAGTAACTATAATATTCGAAAGTCAGCATTTAACCAGATAATTCACAATTTGTTGGTTAAATGCTTTTGACTATTGACCCCATTATGGGGTTCATTTATCAAATTGTGTTAGGGCCTTATCATGGGCGTTAGGGTCCTAAATTCTGTGATAACACCGTAACACGTGCGATAAATACCACATTGTAAAATGTGTATGCAAATTTAAAATTAGTATTTGGGTGAGAGGAGTAAATGGAAATGAGGGTCAGTTAACATGGCACATGATAAAGTAACACACAGTAACGCAGGTTTTAATGCCAGAAATAACTACACCTTATTCCTGTGTATTATGCCTGCGTTAACTGTGCATTACCGGCTGAAATAGTTTTTATCGCAAATGCCGGTTCAGGAAGGGAGAGGGGAGCGGGAGAGGGAGAAGGGGAGAAGGAGATAGGGAGAGGGGGAGAGGGGGAGAGGGAGAGAGAGCCTTTGTGGAGGCTCACATCTAAGTTATCGTTTTTTACCACTGTAAGAGGGGGCATTTTGAACTCTGTCGGCTCGATCCAGTAAGGCCGCGGTAAAAACAGTGAGGTAGTGTCAGGCGCACCCTTCCTCCCCGCACGCACAGTTCTCTTCACTAACTCCCCGATACTCTCCTCTAATCGCATGCAAATGCATGCCGCGGCTGTGAAGCGTTAGGGAAGGGTTATGCCCGCGCAACCCATTTTACTGTATAGGCGCTGTAACAGCGCCTATACAGTAACCTGGGTGCGCTGGTACCTGTCATTTCAAATGACATTTGAAATGACAGGCACCAGGAAGTGTAAAAAAGTTTAAAAAGTGTAAAAAACAAAAAACCTGTGTGTTATATAAAAAATAAAACAATTTTAAATACCTGTCGGAGGGCCGTGGGTCCAGGCGGCCGGTGGGCGGCGGGCAGCCATCAGCGGCATCCGGTAGTCCCTTCTCCCTTCCTCCCTCCCTCCCCTGCCTGGATGAGCGCCAAAATCGCACGGGGGGGTCGGCAGCGGGGGGGGGGGGGGGGGCGGCAGCAGGATCCGGGAGCGGCGGGTAGGCAGCAGCGGGGTCCGGGGGGTCCGGGGCAGCGGCAGCGGGGGGGGGGGGGGGGGCGGCAGCGGGGGGGGCGGCAGCAGGATCCGGGAGCGGCGGGTAGGCAGCAGCGGGGTCCGGGGGTGGCAGCGAGATCCGGGGAGCCAGCAGCGGCAGCATGTTCGATCGCGCAGGCAGGTAGGTGGCAAAGTAAAGATGGCCGCCTGCACGGGAAAATCGTGCAATTGGCCGCTGAAGACGTGACGTCACGACGTTTGGCGTCACGGGGTGTGACGTCACGTCTTCAGCGGCCAATTGCACGATTTTCCCGTGCAGGCGGCCATCTTTACTTTGCCACCTACCTGCCTGCGCGATCGAACATGCTGCCGCTGCTGGCTCCCCGGATCTCGGCCGCCCTGAATTTCCCTGAAATTCCCTTCATTTTTCGGGGTGGTCGTACTAGAATGAATTAGAGAATTTCATTGAAATTGTCTATTCGGCCTGACAAATGCGCATCCCTACAAAAAAACACTACCTTTGCATTCCTTGTAACTAGTCTAAGCCTCCATCTTGCATAGCAATTGCTAAGAAAAAACACAAATGGCTCATTATATGTTTCTCTCATCCAATCAAATGAGACCAGACAAAAATGTCATATTTTTAACTTTCAATTTAACCCAATTTTATTGGATGAGAACACCTTCTCCAACCCAGAGGTATAGGCCCTTGTGCCTATGGAGACCACAGTCCAGAAGATGGGGGAAAAAATTGGGTTCCAAGCCATCATTAACATTTTCCTTGAAATTTGATATTTAGGAGATGAAGGGGGGAGGGGGGGTTAACATTTTTGATTCCTCACTGTGTATTAAATCCACATTTGGTGGTATGACATCTGGGGCATATATTTCCAAGGAGCATGCTCAGAACTTCAGAGGGTAGAGGACTGCAGATAAAGATTATCCCAAACTCTCAAGCAAGTAGTGGAAAAAAGAGTTAGTGATTCCTTCAGTATTTCAAGCATAAATCAGGGGCATTCTGGAGGATGGCAGGATGCATTTCAGGGAGGATCAGAGTTAGTCGCATAAGATATTCAGAGTTAGCCACGTACCTTACACGCAAGGGCAGATTGGCCTAATTAGGGATCAGGTGTGCCCCAGGTGTGCCCCAGGGGGCCAGTCTGATTGGTCAAGTATCATTTCCTCCCAGAACCCTCTGCTTTCCTTGTGGCTCAACTGCACTAGAATTAGCTTCCTGTCTTGTTTGCAGACATGCTGGGCTTCAATTTTGGAGGGAGTAAATGCAGGCTGGTACTTGTTGCAAATAAGCCAGCATCTTGATGACCCCTGCCTGCTGCATATGCAGGGCCGGTGCAAGGGTATTAGGCACCCTAGGCAAACCTTACAGTCTGGCGCCCCCTCCCCATACACAATTTAAATTATGCATTTATAACATATTTTACATGAAAAATGACATTCTGAGGTAAAATTAATATACAAGTTGTTGTGATAATTTCATGCACTGTTGTGATGCCAACAAGAAAACTTTGCATCTTGGAATTCATATGGCATCATACCTATTATGATATATTTTGGCATGGTCCTCCCGTATCAACACAGTACTATCTGCCAACACTCAAAGAAAAACAACCCTTCCTATGAAAAAGAATACCAAAAATATTACACCAGAATCTAAAATATCAATACACCTCCTATCAGGAAAACAGAACAGGCTAAGCTACTACAGATCCCTACAGAGAAACCACATGCTAAAAGAATGCTTCATGTCAGTCTTTGCATGCAGAACACAAACCCTCACCAAATACAGAATAAACCCACATAAAGTATAAATAGAAATGTGCAGACAAAAACTGAAATGTAAAACGCATCACGCCAGACTCTATACAGTGTAACAATGGAAAACAAAAAGTTCACCATTCCTCGTGAAACAAATCAATAAAATAAAGATATATAAATCATGAATCATAATTATAAAATCATACTAATAAAATAATTTCAAAACAGCTGATGAATAGAATAAATTTTGAAAGCTTTACCAAACACCAATAAAATATTTCAAACAGCAGACATACTACCCAATAATTAAAATGATAGTCAATCAAGAAAAATGAACTTAAAAAGCCACCTTTATTTACCCTCTCCAGCAGTTCTCCTACTCCTTTCCCTTGCAGGCCATACCAGAAGCAGCAGTAGCTGCTGAAGCTGTCCTCACAGACTTCTTCCTTAGGGACCACAACCAGTCTCTTCTCTCTCACACACACACACACACCAGTCACACCTTCAGGACCAGTTTCTGTCTCTCACACACCAATCTCTCCCCAACCAGTCTCTCTCTCTCTCTCTCACACACACACACACACACACCAGTCATCTCCCTGATCAGCCTTTCTCACACATATACACGTCACCTCTCTGGTCAGTCTCTCTCAATCACACATGCTCTCACTCTCTCTTACACACAGGCTTTCAAACACACACATGCTCTATTTCACTTACACACAAGCTCTCAATCACACACATGTTCTATCTCACTTACAAACAGGCTCAATCACACACATGCCCTCTCTCACAGCCACAAGCCAGCCAAAAACATGCTCCATCTCTCTCGCGCACACACATTGACGCACAGAAGCACCCTCCCTGTCTCACATACATATTACACTCTCACAGAAGCACCTTGCTTTCAGACTTGCAGCATTTTTCACTTTTACTAAAAGTGAAAGTGATGCTCCCAACCGTTAAATAAGAAAACCACATTCCTATCAAAAGGCAAAATGACACCCTTCCTTCAGGTTCTGTCCTCCCAAGGGACAGCCACCCACACAGTACAGCTTCTCTTGTTTTACACTTCCAGGCAATAAAGCAAGTGTCTTTCTTCAAACTATCAGTCGTATGATTATTCATGTGGGAGACATGGAACAGAAAGACATCCTTAGTCGGCTTCCCTTTTAAATGGGAAGATTCCAGTCTTAGTCATTTAAAAATATACATTTTCTAAAGGCTTAAAAAAAAAAGCAAAAAAATTTCAGATTCTATTCTAGTCTTCATGCTTAAATTATGCTTAAAAAAAAAAAAAAACCCACCTGGCATCAGTATCAACTTTGTGATTTTGCTGAGATGAACATTTAAAATACTTTAATTTTTTTTGCTTTAGTATTTGTCTCTACCCACTTTAAGTTAAATTTTATTTTCCAGAAGAGGGATGCTTAAAATTTAGTAATTTTATCTTTCATCCAACTTTTCAAAAGTTCAGGTATATTTATTATAATATTTCATTTTTTTAAACTGGCAGATTCCTTTCTCACATACACACACACTCACAGAAAGAAGATCGGCGCCGAGACTTAGGGGGTGCCGCGGCAGGCAGGCAGCCAGCTCCCGACTTGCCCTGCCACCCCACCAGTGCCACCCTCCCGACACCCCCCTAGTGGTCCAGCAGAGGTCCCGGGAGTGATCTGCCGCTCCCGGGGCCTCGGCTGCCACTAAGCAAAATGGCGCCGGTGGCCTTCAGCCCCTACCATGTGACAGGGGCTATCGGTGCCATTGGTTGACCCCTGTCACATAATAGGGGCTGAAGGTAACCGGCGCCATTTTGCTTAGTGGCAGCCGAGACCTCGGGAGTAGCAGATCACTCCCGGGACTTCTGCTGGACCATAGGGGGGTGTCGGGAGGGTGACACTCGGGGAGAGGCAGGGCGAGTCAGGAGCTGGCTGCCTGCCGTGGCGCCCCCTAAATCTCGGCGCTTGGTTTCCATCTAGGCGAGTCGAAGGCTGGCAGAATTTTGAAAGGGCACTTTTTGCCTTTCAAAATTCTGCTGCCTGCCGCGGCGCCCCCTAAGTCTCGGGGTCCTGGGCACAAGCCTAGCTCGCCTAGTGGTTCTGCCGGCCCTGTGCATATGTAAACACCCTTGGCACCAAACTATCTTGGGCACTGTCTTGTGTGGAGCCAGATGGGAAGGCAATTGGTGTTTCTGCTTTTAAAGATGGTATGGTGATAGTTTGCACATCCAGAGTATCTTCACCAGAAAATAAATCAAAATAGAAAAATGATTTCAGAGGCACTTTTACAATTAAATTAAAGGATTTTATTTTGCTGGCAAATAGATAATTTTCTATATGCTTCACTTCTAGAAACAAGTGTAATTATTGAACAAACAAACCTTTCAATAATGTCAATAAGTTCAATGAGAAATAATTTACTTCGGGTGCACAAAACAATTTTCCAGATGTGACTTTCACTCTAATTCTTAACACAGTTTGGAATAAAAACCAGTTTATGTACAAGGATTACTTATTACCAAGAAATTATCAAATAAGTATTTTCTCAGTTAGTTATTTCTAAATGAGCAAAAATATTGAATTTCAACCTTAATTTAAGAAATCTGATTCTTTGTGTTAACTTGCTATTTCAAACTCATCAGGCAATTCTGGTGTTCTCCAGGAAAGTATTAACAATGCTTATCTTTAGCCTGTTTTAACTCAATGACTTTAACCACTTGTATGTCCAGGTGTGTAATTTACCAAAATTGTGTAACAGTTAATTGGTGGTCCCAGGAAACAACACGGAAGCTGATCCAAAGTGGCACAGTAGCAACCAAGAAACAAAGATCGGTAGAAGCAAAGATTCCTTTATGACACACATATAAATACATAATTCAAATCATAATAACTTAAGAACATTTATAAATATAAATAATGGCAAAATCCCAAACTTAAAAAAATAAGATGCACATGTATCAAAAACAAAGGCACATTCAACTGCAAACTTAGAATAACAGCTTTCAACTGAATAAAGCTTTGTGCAACATGAGGTAATCATTTATATCTACCTGTAAAGCATGAAAATAAGTGTGCCATTTTTAATGTATTTTTAATGTATTTATACATTTATTTTACTTGTTTTTAATTAAAAATCATTATAGCCCCTGAGGCAGCTCATCTCAATGAACAAAACTTGGCCAGAGTCGGGCTCCTACTGCTACTAGATCAATAAAGGAATCTTTGCTTCTGCTGATCTTTGTTTCACAGTTAATTGGTAGGGATGTGAATTGTTTTTTGACGATTTAAAAAAATCGTCAGATATTTTTTAAAGCATCAAAAATCGTTAGAGTCGCGATACAATAGAAATTCCCCCGATTTATCGTGAAAAATCATAAATCGGGGGAGGGGAAGGGGAAGGGCGGGAAAACCGGCACACCAAAACAACCCCTAAACCCACCCCGACCCTTTAAAATGAATCCCCCACCCTCCCAAACCCTCCCAAAATGTTTTAATTTACCTGGGGGTCCAATGGGGGGGGGGGTCCCGGCGCGATCTCCCGCTCTCGGGCCATCGGCGCCATTTTGACTGCCACTAATATAAATGGTGCCGATGGCCCGATAAAAAAAACCCACTCAACCCTTTAAAATGTCCCACTTAGCCTCCCCCACCCTCCCGACCCCCCCCAAAACCTTTTAAAATTACTTGGTGGTCCAGTGGGGGCACGGGGAGCGATCTCCCGCTCTTGGGCTCCTAGATTACAAGTTATTTCAAAGATGTTTTCTGTAAGGAAACAACACAGAGTTTCCTTTATTTACAGGTCCTCTAATTAAACATTGTAACACCTTTATCTACAGGTAGAATGTAAACAATATGAAGTCTGTGGGACAATGACAATTATTTTTTTTTCTTTTTGAGGTAGTATGTACTTCAATTAAATCAGCTCAAAATCAGACCATCAATCATATACATTTCTCACATCCACTTATCTATCAAAGCTGGCAAAAATACCGCTGACCAGCTATAGAAAGTTAGCCCTAATTTTAACAAATTCCTTACCTCAGAAAGGATTAGAATTACAATGAGTACCACTTTCACACACTGTCACAAACAGCTCTGCCTGCAGCATCTAACACACAGCTCTACCTTAGTCTGTACATGCTTTCTCTGCAGCCTCTATTACAACCCTGCCTCAGGCTCCACGAACTTCCTGAAAAATCTTCAGAAGAGATCCTTAGTCCTCTGAAATCTTTTCAAGAAATAGTTCTCATCTATTTAAAAAAAAAAAAAAACAAACAAACTTTGTATCCGCTAATAAACCTTTTAAAATCACCTTGACTAAGGGACTCAGCTTTCAAAAGAAGTTTTAGTATGTTCAAAACATTCTTTTAAGGCAAATTACTCCTCAAATATTTCTGTGCTTTGCCTCAACTTAGTGTTGCTATGCAGACCTGATCATCCAGCTGGTTGCATAGACTGAGATGGCAGAGCATTACTATGGTGTTACCATGTAATTGTCTGGGGGATAGCAAAGATTTTTCTTTTTTCTGACTCTGAGAGCTGCATGGAACTTGTTTTTACTACTTTTTAGATTGTCCATTAAAATGACTGGAAAAATGAAACCATTAGAAAAACTCCACTTGCACAGTTTTAAAATCACACCAAACTTTCAGGTTAGATGCTAAATAAATGTAATAGTAGTCCTGTTTCTTTTCATGACCATATTCACTATTTTAACATTTTTACAGCTAATTATATTATTAACTTACATAATAAATATTTTTCCCAAACCAAGAGTTAAATCCATATTTATATGATCTCACCTGGTGACTACCACCACCACCATACCCCAGTTTCAAACAGGTTTTAATCTTCTTTCAATCACAAGACCCCCTGGGAAAACAGATGAGATAACTGAATTAATATTCATGACTAACCCCCAAACTCCAAATTTGGTCAGGTTACAAGTACCCCTAATTCACATCAGTGCTTGCAAAATGTAAATTTTTATTAATAGGCAAAAGTTTATTAAATTTATAGATACTGGGTCTGCCAGGGTGTTTCCCAGGGAGCCTGTTTAATTGCTCCCTTTTTGAAATTATACCTTTTTACATTATTAAGATAATTAGTTAAAGTTTTATTAACTTTTAAACTTTAATTTTCTTACAGGCACTATGTAGGCAGCCTTTCACTGATGTCACTGTCCCAAGTCTGTGAAGACCCCTTGGTCTGCACTGTAATCAAACCAAGGCTTTTATTACAGCCCTGATGCTGTCTGCTGCCTTACACTGGCAGTGGCAGCATTTCTAGTGCTGCTGCTGCTGCAGCAGTGTGGCACCAGTCACACTAAGCGGCATTTATCTATTTTAGTAAAACTCATTACAGCCCTTCTGGGCTCTCTCTGGCTGCTGGGAGCTCCCCAGGCTCCCATGACCCCAGCAACAATCAAGAAGGAATTTATGTAAAAATTAACTTATCCCATTTATACATATATTTGAAAAAAAAAAAACCTGCTCTGTTGCTGGTTCTGTGGCAGTGCTCTGTATTTCAGTCAGAGCATTGTGTGCCTTTGGCCTGCCTCTCTTTGATGCTCTGGTCAGAGCTGCAGTGTCCTGGCCTCAGCCTACCTTCCTGTCTCTCCCACCTCCTTTTTTTTTCTAACTGGAATAGTTGTCAGCCTCAGGGCCCTTCTAGGGAGGAAAAAAAAGCAGTCTATTGCTGGTCCTGTGATAACAGAGCTCTGTTTCCATCCAGTTGAAACTGCTTGCCTGCAGCCTCAGTGTTGGAAGAAGGGAAAGTGAGGTTGTGCAGGCAATGGCAAGCAGCACTGTGACTGAAAACAGCACTGCCCTGGGATCAGCAATTGAGGGTTTTTTGGCCTCTGTGAAATCAGTAAAGTTTAAAAAAAAAAAAGCTGTGAAGGAGAGAAGGAGTCGCTGGGACCATCACATTTCAGTTCTCCCACTATCACCAGGACAATAATGTGCTGTAGAACCCAGCAACTGAATGCACCAGCTGTAGCCTGTTATGTTTGCCAGCATGTGAGACAAGCTGTGAGCCTGCTCACTCATCTCAATGCCAAAGCATAGTAGGACACCACTGAGTGGCCAAACACTTCCCCTTCTGCAGCCTCCCAATGTGCTGCCATCCTTTTCTCCCAGTTGTTCCCTAGGTGTGTGTGCACAGCACATGCCAGCACTTAAAGGCCCAGCAGTGGGAAACCAGCTAGATATTTAAACCCCGGCTGTGCAACACCAAGGCGCTTCAACAACAGGTCAACAACCTCCTTGTAGTATGTGTTGCTGCTTCAGATAGTGTCTTCAGCCTTGCCTTGCCTTTGTCTTCAGCCTCATCCAGACTTCTGTCTTCAGCCTAGCCTTTCCCTCGCCTTCAGCCTCATCAAGTCTTCCATGTCTTCAGCCATATCTTGCCTCCCTTGGACTGACTCCTGATACTGACCATAGCCTGTGACATGATCATTCTTGTCTTCTACCTGCCTTGACCACAGCCTAACCTTAGAATCTCTTTTAGTTTTCACCAGAGATACTTACCTGCTTGCCCCCGGAATCCAGGAACCTGTGGGGAAAGGGGCTGGTATGCTCAAAGCTCAAGCTCATTCTCTGCATCATCTTCCGCCAGCTGGCACTAAGGACCTACTGGGCCTTACCAGCATGTGATATCTAACTTACTCTAGCACAAGGGTCCACAACTCTAACATCTTGATGAGGCCATGGACCTGGTGGCCCAGACTTTGCTCCAGCGTCACAACACATACAGGAGAAACAGCACTTGCTCGATCAGGTCACCTTGGCCCTAGAGAAATTGGCTATCATGTTGGATGCCCTCAAACAAGACCCCGCACCGAGACCAAGGACTCTGCCTTCTCATGTAGCACTGGCCACCACCCCGATCTTTACCTCACTTACCGCCATCCCAGTGTTTCTTGGGGGATCCCAGACAATGCTATGCCATTCTAAACCAGTGCCAGATGCACTTCCAGCTACAGGCCTCGATGTTTCCTGATTACCATACCAAAATCACCTGTGTGCTCTCTCTCTTGGATGGCACCACTTTGACATAGGCTTCGCCTGTTTGAGAGCATGAGGATCCCAAACTTCAAAACCTATCCAGATTTCTGCAGGAGTTCTGCCTTGTTTTCAACTAGCCACCAACATGCTACATATCTGACAAGGCTCCTGGACTTTCTCGGAGTACGCCATTGAGTTTAGAATGCTCACCTCAAAGGCCTGGCAGGCTGCATAAAGGACAAACTCACTGCCTGGGAACTTCCTACTTCACTAGACACTCTCATCACCCTGGCCGGGTGCATAGATCACAGAGTCCAGGAGAGGACACATGAGCACAAGACTTGATGCACTGTCCCCTTGGCACCCCACTTCCAACAGCTTCTTTCTCCACCAGTTACTCAACTCTCAGAACCCAAAGTCCAAGACAAACCCATGCGATGTGGTCATAGCCAGCTGACAGCCCAAGAAAAAGCATGCCATAGACAACAGGGCCTGTGCATGAACTGTACCATGCCTGGACACCTGGTGGCTCACTGCCCTGAGAGACTGGGAAACTTTCATGCCTAGGATTAATTGAGGAGATAACGCCATCTATGGTTAGCCCCTACTGGGCAGGATCACACAATGCAGGTTATTCTTCATGGTAAAGAAAGAAGGAACACTGTAACCTTGTATTGACTTCAGAGGTCTGAACGCTATCACTAAAAAGGATCAGTATCCCTTAGGGATGTGCAGAGCAAAAGTTTATGTCCATATGTCAATATGTCCAAAGGGGGTCCCATTTGCGGTCAATATGGACATTAAAAAAATTAAATGAGTTGGGTATATGTCCATATGTGCAAAAAAAAAAATTTAAACCCCCTCACCCTCCTTAATCCCCCCCCCCCCCAGACTTACCACAACTCCCTGGTGATCGAGCGAGGAGTGAGGACGCCATTTCTGCAATCCTTGGCTAGAAGCATGTGACGTCGGCGCCACGTCGAGTGACGCGGCGTCACGTGATTCCCGGCCTCCTGACCCCCCCAAGCTGGCCAAAAGTTATTTTTGGGCCGAACGAGCCTTCCGGCACGAACTCGCCGGGAATCACGTGGCGCCGACGTCACGTGATTCCCGGCATTGTCGCGCCGGAAGGCTCTTTCCGCCCAAAAAGAACTTTTGGCCAGCTTGGGGGGGCCTCCTGACCCCCCCAAGCTGGCCAAAAGTTCTTTTTGGGCCAAACGAGCCTTCCGGCGCGAACGAGCCGGGAATCACGTGACGCCACGTCACTCGACGTGGCGCCGACGTCACATGCTTCTCGCCAAGGATTGCAGAAATGGCGTCCTCACTCCTCGCTCGATCACCAGGGAGTTGTGGTAAGTCTGGGGGGGGGGGGATTAAGGAGGGTGAGGGGGTTTAAATTTTTTTTTTTGCACATATGGACATATACCCAACTCATTTAATTTTTTTAATGTCCATATTGACCGCAAATGGGACCCCCTTTGGACATATTGACATATGGACATAAACTTTTGCTCTGCACATCCCTAAGGGATACTGATCCTTTTTAGTGATAGCGTTCAGACCTCTGAAGTCAATACAAGGTTACAGTGTTCCTTCTTTCTTTACCATGAAGAATAACCTGCATTGTGTGATCCTGCCCAGTAGGGGCTAACCATAGATGGCGTTATCTCCTCAATTAATCCTAGGCATGAAAGTTTCCCAGTCTCTCAGGGCAGTGAGCCACCAGGTGTCCAGGCATGGTACAGTTCATGCACAGGCCCTGTTGTCTCACACACACACAGTCTCTCATTCTCACAAGATCTCTCTCTCACCCACACACATACACACACACATACAGGCTCTCACTATCACATGCCGTCTCACATATACACACAGGCTCTTACTCTCACATGCAGTCATACATACACATACACACACGCAGCTCTCATTCTCATATGCTGTCTCTCTCTCATACATACTGTTAACGTTTTGAAGTGTTGAAGTGGATTCTTGGGTACTGCGGTGATGGCCACTCCCATGGGGAGGAGCCCCCTGAGGAACCACAGTATTAGGCTAGACTCTATACACGCAGACACAGAGAATTTGTATTTATTATACAGCTTGATGGTACTGCCCGGGGTGGACAGCAGTGAAGGTAACCCAGTAGAAGTAGTCCAGGGGTCCTCGGCAGAGGAGACCAGTCTCACACTTGAGTAAATGAAAGACAGCGCAGGGTAGCAGAGGCAGGACCCGGATGTAGACTCCAAGCGCTGAAGCTGAAGGTAGACAGACTGAGAGAGTTAGTACTCACTGAGTAGTTAGCTGTATTGATGAAGATCCTGGCAGGCAGAAGCAGATCAGATGCAGGTACCAGAGTAGTGAGTGCAGGCCCTCGAGAATCGAGTACCCGGTTTCCCAGATAGGTACCTGAAAGAGAGAAGAAGGGCCCCCGAGGAGCGGGTACCCAGGTTAGCGATGAATTACCCCGAAGGGCAGAGAGAGAGCTTCCAGCGGCAGCTAGGAAGCGGCAGAGCAGCTTAGACTGGAGCTATTCCAATCCTTGCTAACTCAGTTTGTTAGCAAACGAAGGGCAGGCTAAATACCAGGATGTGCTGACGTCGCTCAGAGGGGACACCCCCGAAATTCCCGCCATGACGTGGATAAAAACGTAGGTGGCGTGCGTGCATGCACCCTAGGAGGTCTTTAGGACTTTTTTGACTGGGTAACCAAGGAATTGGATCAAGGAAGAGCACTCTATGTTATCTACTTGGATTTCAGCAAAGCTTTTGATACGGTCCTGTACAGGAGACTGGTGAATAAAATGAGAAGCTTAGGAGTGAGTGCCAAGGTGGTGGCCTGGATTGCAAACTGTTTGACGGACAGAAGACAATGTGTGATGGTAAATGGAACTCTCTCTGAAGAGAGAGAGGTTTTATGCGGTGTACCGCAAGGATCGGTGTTGGGATCAGTCCTGTTCAATATCTTTGTGAGCGACATTGCGGACGGGATAGAATGTAAGGTTTGTCTTTTTGCGGATGTTACTAAGATCTGCAACAGAGTGGACACGCCGGAAGGAGTGGAGAGAATGAGACGGGCTTTAAGGAAGCTAGAAGAATGGTCGAAGATATGGCAGATGAGATTCAATGCCAAGAAGTGCAGAGTCATGCATATGGGGAGTGGAAATCTGAATGAACTGTACTCAATGGGGGGGAGAAAGGCTGATGTGCATAGAGCAGGAGACAGACCTTGGGGTGATGGTGTCTAATGATCTGAAGTCGGCGAAACAATGTGACAAGGCGATAGCTAAAGCCAGAAGAATGCTGGGCTGCATAGAGAGAGGAATATCGAGTAAGAAAAGGGAAGTGATTATCCCCTTGTACAGGTCCTTGATGAGGCCTCACCTGGAGTACTGTGTTCAGTTCTGGAGACCGTATCTCCAAAGAGACAGAGACAAGATGCAGGCGGTCCAGAGAAGGGCGACCAAAAAGGTGGAGGGTCTTCATCAAATCACTTATGAGGAGAGATTGAAGAATCTAAACATGTACACCCAGGAGGAAAGGAGGAGCAGAGGTGATATGATACAGACTTTCAGATACTTGAAAGGTTTTAATGATCCAAAGACAATGACAAACCTTTTCTGTCGGAAAAAAATCAGCAGAACCAGAGATCACAATTTGAAGCTCCAGGGAGGAAGACTCAGAACCAATGTCAGGAAGTATTTCTTCATGGAGAGGGTGGTGGATGCCTGGAATGCCCTTCCAGAGGAAGTGGTGAAGACCAGAACTGTGAAGGACTTCAAAGGGGCGTGGGATAAACACTGTGGATCCATAAAGTCTAGAGGATGTGAATGAAGAGTGGGTGGCTCGCGGGAATGACGGCTACTACCTGGAGATAATACCCTTATTCAATAAACATACACACAGTTAATGCGACTCCAACATTGCTCTAAGACTCCATTGCTCTAAGCTTCAACGGCAAGAGGAAATGTGGAAAAAAGGATTTGCATTCACAAAAAAGCAGGGATTAGATTGCTTGTTATGGCAGTTACTACCCCAAACCAAATAAGCCTGATACTTCACTTTCAATGCATATCCAGCATAGCTCTCTGCTTCAACAGCAGGGAAGATAGACTGATACTTCATGCATATCCAGCATAGCTCTCTGCTTCAACGGCAGGTGAGAAAGACTGATACTTCATGCATATCCAGCATAGCTCTCTGCTTCAACAGCAGGGGAGAAAGACTGATACTTCACGCATATCCAGCATAGCTCTCTGCTTCAACGGCAGGGAAGAAAGTCTGCTACTTCACTTTCAATGCATATCCAGCATAACTCTCTGCTTCAACGGCAGGGGGAATGAAGAAAAGTGGATCTATATACAGACAACAACCAACAAGGACTGAATTACATAGTCTGGGTAAACAAATAAGCATGAGTGTAGCTTGCTTATTGCGGCGGTTACTACCCCTAACTAATTAAGCTAGATATTTCACTTAGATGCAGTTCCAACACTGCTCTCTACATTAATGGTGGGGGTGGAAGGGAAATAGAACCAAAAGGTTATTAAGAGCCAAGAGAAACAGATAAGTATGAGAAAAAAAAGTGTGAAACTTGCTGGGCAGACTGGATGGGCCATTTGGTCTTCTTCTGCCGTCATTTCTATGTTTCTATGGTGAACGCCGTCATCGGGCGTGATCCGGGGACGCCAGGGAGAGCGGCATGAAGATGCAGTGGCAGCCAACTTTCCAAGGCTTGAGGAGAGAGAAGGAAGAAAGGTGAGGCACAAAGGTCGAAGACGTCTGAGACCGACGGACCCAACAGTACCCCCCCTTCAAAGGGCCCCCCTCCAGACCTCCTACCTGGTCTTGGTTTTTGAGGATGTGATCGATGAAATTGATGAAGCATCTCTTTGTCCATGATATTAGCCAATAGTTTCCAAGAGTTTTCTTCTGGTCCGTATCCCTCCCATGACAGGAGGTATTCCCAAACTCTGCCTCTCTTTCTTACATCAAGGATGGCATCAACCTTATACTCCATGTCTTCTGCATCAACAGAAGTAGGTTCAGGTGTCTTGGTGGAGAACTCGCTCAGGACAAGCGGTTTCAGCAGCAAAACATGGAATGCATTATGGATCTTCATAGCTGGAGGAAGTTTCAGACTATAGGTGAGTGAGCCCAACCATCGGAGAATGGGAAAGAGTCCACAAAGCATGGAGCAAATCGAGCAGATGGAAGCTTAAGTCTCAGATGTTTGGTAGACAGCCAAACTTTATCACCAGGCTGGAATTCAGGAGTCTTACTTCAGTGAACGTCATAGCCTTTCTTTGCTCTTTGTCCTGCTTTTTGGAGCATCTCTAGTCTTTCTCCAGAGCTGCTGTATATCTTTCGCAGTAGATTGAGCTGCCGGGGTTGACTCAGAAAGTGGAAGTGGAAAAGATGGTAAAGGTTGTCATCCGTAGACCACTTCAAATGGTGTAGATCCAGTAGATGACGCTGTATGGAAATTGATGGCAAATTCAGCCCAGGGCAACAGTTCAGCCCAGTCAATCTGTTGTGAACCGACATAGGCGCGGAGGAACTGCTTGAGAGTTCTATTCATTCTCTCAATTTGGCCATTCGACTGAAGATGGTACACAGAGGTGAAGTCAAGTGTGATGTTGAATTTCTTACACAAGGCTTTCCAGAACTTTGCTGTAAATTGAGCTCCTCTGTCAGAAACAATATGTTTAGGCATGCTGTGTAGCAAAAGATGTGACTGATGAATAACTTAGCAAGTTCTATGGCTGATGACAAGCCAGGGAGAGCCACGAAGTGAGCCATCTTCAAAAACTGATCCACTGTAACCCAAATGGTATTGTTACCTCCAGAAAGTGGCAGGTCTATCACAAAGTCTGTTGCAATGTGGGTCCAGGGTTCATCTGGTGCTGCCAAGGGTTGAAGCAGGCCCCAAGGACGTCTGGGCGGAGATTTCTGTCTGGCACAAATGGAACAAGAGGCTACATGCGCAAGAGTGTCTTCTTTCATGGTGGGCCACCAATAGTACTTTTGTAGCTTAGCCAGTGTTCTCCATTGACCAGGGTGTCCGGCCAGTCTTGAATCATGAGCTCATGTTAGCAATTTATTTCTTAGATTGTGGTGTACAATGGTCTTGCCTGGGGGTTCTAGATGTGCAGCTATGAGAATCACTGTCTTCGGGTCGATAATATGCTGGGGTTCATCAGGTACGTCCTCTGAGAGGAAAGAGTGAGATAATGCATCTGCTCTGACATTCTTGTCACCAGGGCGATATTTCAGCAGAAAGTCGAAGCTGTTGAAGAACAGGGACCACCTTGCCTGCTATGGTTGAGGCATTGGGCGTGACGGAGGTACTCAGATTTTTGTGATCAGTGTAAACAGTGATCTGATGTTGTGCACCTTCAAGCCAGGTGCGCCATTCTTCAAATACCATTTTTATTGCCTACAGTTCTTTATCCCCAATGCTGTAGTTCTTCTCCGCTGGTGAGAAGCATCGGGAAAAGAATGAACAGGGGTGCAAGATCTTTGAATCACTGGTCTGGCTTAGCACAGCCCCTACACCTACGTCAGAGGCATAGACTTCCACAATGAAGGGTCGTGTAGGGTCCAGATGGAGGAGCATGGTATGCTTGAAAAGGCATCTTTTAATTTCTGGAATGTGTCACAGCTTCCATAGACCAAGTGGCAACATTGGCTCCTTTCTTAGTCATTGCTGTTAATGGAACAGTCAATGAAGAGTAATTCTTAATAAAGGTCCTGTAGTAGTTGGTAAATCCCAAAAATCATCTTAGAGCTTTTAGGCCAGTGGGTTATGGCCATTTTTGGATACTTTCAAGCTTCTGAGGGTCCATTTGGAAACCTTTGTTTGAGACAATGTACACTAGGAAGGGCACCGATTCCTTATGAAATTCGCATTTAGTCAATTTGGCTTACAAGCGATTTTCGCAAAGTCTCTGCAGAACTCTGACATCTTCCTGATGGGATTGCAAGTCCTGAGAAAATATCAAGATGTCGTCTAAGTAGACAATGACACACTGGTAGAGTAAATCACGCAAAATATCATTCTTTATGTTTTGGAAGTAAGCCGGGGCGTTGCAAAAGCCGAAGTGCATCACCAGGTATTCAAAGTGCCCATCCCGGGTATTAAAAGTGGTCTTCCATTCATCGCCAGAGCGGATGAGAACTAAATTATAGGCTCCTTTGAAGTCAAGCTTGGAGAATATCTTGGCTCCCTGTAACCTGTCGAATAGCTCCGAGATGAGTGGTAAAGGGTAGCGGTCCTTTGTGGTGATCTCATTCAGAACTCTGTGATCAATGCATGGACGTAACATTCCATCCTTCTTTCTCACAAAGAAAAATCCTGCTTCAGCAGGAGACTTAGAAGGTCTTATGAAGCCTTTCTGGAGATTCTCCTGGATGTACTCTGACATAGATTTATTTTCCACTACAGAGAGGGGGTAGACCCTTCCTTTGGGTGGTTCTGTATTTGGCTTCAAATTAATTGTGCAGTCGTATGATCTGTGTGGAGGCAGCACATCAGCAGGCTCTTTTGAGAATACATCTTGGTAAGATGCATATTGAGGCAGCAACCCAGGCAACAATGGGGTAGTTGGCATGCATGGTATTGGAGTGACTTCCATCAAGCATTTGCCATGACAATCTGGCCCCCAATGTGAAAGCTCCAAAGTGGCCCAGTTGAATTGTGGCATGTGTTTCTGCAGCCACGGTAACCTAAGTACCAAAGGGTGCATGGCCTTCTCTAGCACAAATAAGGAAATAATCTCAGTATGAAGAGCACCAGTACGTAAGATCACTGGCTCTGTAAGCAGTGGGGCTCTGTAAGCAGTGGGGCTCTCCATGAATAGAGGACAAAAGTAATGGAGGCGTCATAGTAGTGGTAGGGATCCGCAAATGTTCCACTAGACATTTCAAAATGAAATTTCCCCCTGCCCCAGAGTCCACTAAGGCAAGAGTCTGGTATTCCAAAGGCCTGCAGATTAAAGATACTGGAAGAGAGAGTGGAGGAGAGGGTGCAGTTAGACCTAAGAAGAGTCCTCCCAAGGACTTAGGTCTGCCAGTTTCCCGGACATATAGAGCATGTTTGTGCAACATGACCAGCTTGTCCACAATACATGCATAGTCCCAACCTCTTTCGAAATCATCTCTTTTTAGAAGTCAAATGACTGCGGCCCAATTGCATTGGTTCTTCTTCACCAGCAACAGGCCCTGGGTGTGTAGACCAGGGTACAGACTTGACACAAGTCTCTCCCTGAAGTGGTCTTCTGGGACTCTTGACCTCTTGAACCTTGTCGCGAATTTGGCGATCAATTTTTGCTGCCAAGTTCATCAGTTCCGCTAAGGTCTCAGGCATCTCACGAGTCACCAGTGCTTCTTTCAACCAGGAGATCAGGCCTTCAAAAAATAGGGTTTTCAGGCACCTCTGGTCCCAATGTAATTCAGAAGCCAACGTCTTGAATTCAATGGCGAAGTCTGGTAAAGGTTTATTACCTTGTTTTAGATGAACCAAAGCTGATCCTGCTATCGAGTACCGGGCAGGGTCATCAAAGACTGACTTAAAAAGTTCAAGAAACCCAGCAAGATCATTCAGGATAGGGTCATTGCGCTCCCACAGCAGTGAGGCCCAAGCCAGCACTCTTCCGTCCAGATATGAAAGGATATAGGTGGTCTTGGCATACGCTGTGGGGAAATGATTAGGTTACAGAGAGAAGTGCATGCAACATTGATTAATAAATCCTCTACATTTCCAAACTTCACCCACGAAGCATGTCGGAGCAGATAGAGTCATTGTAGACTTGACCGTCACTTCCGGCGGTGTAACTTCTTTACCTGCGGCAGTCGATGTATTCATCTGTGCGTGTAATTGATTAAAGGCAACAGCCAAGTTGTCCAACGAATTCTGTTGTTCGGAGATTTGCTGGGCCAGGCCCGGAATGGCCTGTAAAGCGGTGAGCTGAGCCAAATCCATGGAGTTAGCAATCTGTTATCATTTTGAGGTGTTGAAGTGGATTCTTGGGTACTGCGGTGATGTCCACTCCCACGGGGAGGAGCCCCATGAGGAACCGCAGTACTAGGCTAGACTCTATACACCAGACACAGAGAATTTGTATTTATTATACAGCTTGATGGTACTGCCCGGGGTGGACAGCAGTGAAGGTAACCCAGTAGAAGTAGTCCAGGGGTCCTTGGCAGAGGAAACCAGTCTCACACTTGAGTAGATGAAAGGCAGCGCAGGATAGCAGAGGCAGGACCCGGATGTAGACTCCAAGCGCTGAAGGTGAGACAGACTGAGAGAGTTAGTACTCACTGAGTAGTTAGCTGTATTGATGAACATCCTGGCAGGCAGAAGCAGATCAGATGCAGGCACTAGAGTAGGGAGCATAGGCCCTCGAGGAGCGAGTACCCAGTTTCCCAGATAGGTACCTGAAAGAGAGAAGAAGGGCCCCGAGGAGCAGGTACCCAGGTTAGTGATGAATTACCCCGAAGGGCAGAGAGAGAGCTTCTAGCGGCAGCTGGGAAATGGCAGAGCAGCTTAGACTAGAGCTATTCCAATCCTTGCTAACTCAGTTTGTTAGCAAATGAAGGGCAGGCTAAATACCAGGATGTGCTGACGTCACTCGGAGGGGATGCCCCCGAGGTTCCCGCCATGACGTGGATAAAGACGTGGGTGGCGTGTGCACGCGCACCCTAGGATGCCCTTAGGAAAAACATGGCCATCGCCGTTGCCGATCCGGGGATGCTGGGGAGAGCGGCATGAAGACGCGGTGGCAGCCATCTTCCCAAGGCTTGAGGAGAGAGAAGAAAGAAAGGTGAGGCACAAAGGTCGAAGCCGTCTGAGACCGATGGAAGCAACACATACACACTGGCTCTCTCTTTCACATCCTGGCTCACTCTCTCAAACAAACATACTTACTCTCTTACTCTCACATGTTGTCTCACACACACATGCAGAGGCTCTCACATGCTATCTTTCTGAACATACAGGCTCTCACTCCCACTCACACAATCTTTCAACTCACTCTCATATAAACACACAATCTCTCAACTCACTTTCATACACACAAACAATCTACAAGACCTCAGCCTCCCTCTCATCTCTGGGCCTCCTCTTCATAGGTCACCGTGAGATGGGTTCCACAGCAGCCCTGATTTTCTTGGGCTGCCGCAAGATAGGATCCATAGTGGCCCTGCCACAAACGCTGCTCTTCTTCTGCACACAGGTTGATGCTCTTCCTCCTTCCTGCCCTCATGGCTCTGGCAGTGTTTTTCATCTGGGGCCGCACAGGCAAGAAGGAGAAGGAGCACATGGAGGTGATTTGTTTTCTTTGGGCCGTGGTAGGATGAGCTCCAGCATGGTCCCACCAATCTTCTTGCTGTTCCCTGCCATAAGAAAAGTTGTATGTGGACACACACGCGTGCAGCTTAGAGAGAACAATGGTCAGCACACAGCATAGGAACAGCACGCTTCCCTTCAGTGGTCGCATGAGCTTCCATATGTTGGTGATCAGCACTCCCCTATGGCCCTGCATCTGGGAGCATTGGCCCCCAATGTCCCCCTCGGTACGCTACTGGAAGATGCCACCGCTTCTGCCTTGGGAAACAAGCTGCAAGCAAGGGGCGTGATGTATCAGAGGGGCGGCAGAGGCTTTTTCTCGACTGGAGACAAAATATTTTTCTCTCCGCCTGCTGCTCCCCAGATATCTGCCACCCTAGGCACAGGCCTAGAGTGCCCAGTGACAAATCTAGGCCTCTGTATTGCTACTTTAGGAAGGAAGGATAAGATATTTAAAGCAAAATCTTTGCAAGCAAAAACTTCTGCAATAGATGCTATGGGACTGTTGCCTTAAAGTGCTAAATTTAAGAAATGAGCAAAAACTTCCATCCAAGTTTCCCTCTTCACATATTACAGAGTAAAGTTTCAAAGGATTTTACATACTTCTTTGATGCCTTGCAGAAACGATGCTGGGAACATAAAACCAGCTTGCATTATGCTTTTGGAATGGTCCGCCAACATTCTATTCCACAATGTCTCATTTCACAGAATAAGAAGGTAGGAAATTTGTCTTTCAGTCTCAGCAGCTTGATTGACTGAAGGCTCACTGGTGTTTTAAAGATTTTTAATAGTATTTTCAGGATGACTTTTATTGGAAATCCATGGTCATTCATCATTTTGATACTGTACTTCGTTGTAACTACTTGGTAGCTCTATCAGCTCTTGTTCAGTCTATGACATATTTTTAGTTTGGAATAAGAGATTATTTTTCTAGTCGACCACCATGTGTCAATTTTATTACTTCAATTAGATTGACAAGTGACCTCTCTGTCCATGGTTAAAGGGTTTGATGGAAAGGGCAGAAAGGAACCTGGCTATTTTTGCTGTAAGTAATAAAGCAAGGTTACAAAGCAATCTATTAACAAACCTTTCACTGTTCCATATTAGAGTTCCTCTGTGTCAAATGTGCTTTCTGATTTTGCTCAAAGAGAAACTACTGCCTATTTTCCTTATATCATTGAAACGAAGGTGTCTATGACTCACCATGCCTAAGTCATAAAATCAGCCCTGTCATCTCCTTCTCCCATGCTCACATTGTAGGCAGTAAATTATTGATAAGCAGGGTTTGTTTGGTATTGGACAGTGCTGTAGCCCTACTCGGCTACACCATAATCTTTTTAAACATTATACATGAAAATGCCCATACACATATTAGGATGCTCTTATTTTTGAGTAACCAATCAATAGGAATAAAGGTTTCATGGATAAAAAAGGAGGGAGGAGGTGAATAGGGGTGATACAGTTGTGGCATCCCTACCGGGTCTAGCCACTAGATGCCACTATTCTTGTCCTTAGAACACAGGCCGTCCCACCAGGAGGCTTTGGATTGGATGACTCAGTGTTATTTAGCCCAAACATGGTAACACTCAGGGGACTCAGAGAGTGCAGCTGCAGAGTAAAGCTGTAATTTTTTTCCACATTCTGGTAGGGTCTCCCGGCCTTGCCTTAAGGAGTTGTGTACTCCCTGCCAGAAGGTCCTTCTTACTTTAAGTTACAGAGAGATAGATTGTTGAGCAAAAGGGCTCTCAGCAGGGGACCAAAAACCAATGAGCCTTCTCTAAACCCTATGTAGGTAAGCACCAGTGGTGGATCTTGCTGCAAGAGACAGTGATGGCTAGAGGAGTTCTATTTGGAAGGGACAAAGTTCACGCTGCTTCTTTGGGGAAAGTCATCTTTACTGGCTGTATTCAAAGGACAGGGGCTGATGACCAGTGAGCCCATTCACAACCTACATGTGGCGAACACCTATGACAGCAAGATGTATCCAGTTAAACTTTAAGTATTTTCCTATTTGAGTTAGTGGGGAGGTTTTTGAATCCCCCTTGCCCACTGGGATTGCAGTGCAGGAGTAATAGCCAGATCCCACAGATTTTTCTACAAGAGAAATCACCTGAAGTAACAGCTAAGGATAAAAGAACAGCTGCACCAAAGGAATGAAAAATCAGAAAAGACCCCATCCAGATCTCTGCACAACAAGGAACCACCCCCAGGCTGGGTGTCTGAAAGAAAGAAGAATTCTAAAGGTAGGATTTTAGCAATGCAAAGGGGACCCCTGTATTAGGATTCCCTCACAGCCGCTGGGAGAGTATGCACATTTAAAATCACCATGGGCCCTACCCAGAGGTCTGTAATAAGGACACCTACCTACATAGAAAGAAAATCCTGTAACTACAGTCAGATGTACACTCATCACTTTCAACAAAATGGACTTTAACATTATGAATCCATAAACTTTATTTTAACACCCAGACCTGGTCCTATCTAATTCTTGTAGCCTTTCACCTCATGAGAATCACTTAAGGTATAGCATACACACTAGAGATGTGGTTTGTTTATCACGAATTAGGCAATTTCAACAAAATTGCCTAATTCGTTGTGGGTTGGGGGCACCGAACCCCGAAACTGATTTTCCCCGAATTACGAGGAAAATTAGTTTTTCGGGTTTGTACGGGGGGAGGGGCACATTTTATTTTTTTAAATAAAAAACCACCCCAAGCATTAAAATTCACTGTAATATAACCCTTCCCACCATCCCGATTCCTCCCCAAGACTTACTAACATCCCTGGTGGTCCAGAGAGGTCCCGCGAGGGATTTCTCCCTCCGTGCCGTCCGGTTGTCTGGCCTGCCTTGATCAAAATGGCGCCGATAGCCTTTGACCTACTATGTCACAGGAACTACCGGTACCATTGGTCAGCCCCTGTCACATGGCCATCGGTGCCATCTTGTGCTCCTACCATTTGACAGAGGCTGACCAATGGCACCGGTAGCCCCTGTGACATAGTAAGGGCAAAGGCTATTGGTGCCATTTTGATTACTGGCAGCCGACGGTCCGAGTGCAGAAGGTCGCTCCCAGACCCCTGCTGGACTTTTGGCAAGTCTTGTGGGGGTCAGGAGGGTCCCCCAAGACTTTCCAAAAGTCCCTGGTGGTCCAGTGGGGGTCCAGGAGTGACCTCCTGCACTCAGACTGTCAGCTGCCAGTAATCAAAATGGCGCTGATAGTCTTTGCCCTTACTATGTCACAGGGGCTACCAGTGCCATTGGTCAGCCCCTGTCACATGGTAGGAGCACAAGATGGCGCCGATGGCCATGTGACAGGGGCTGACCAATGGCACTGGTAGCCCCTGTGACATAGTAGGTCAAAGGCTATCGGTGCCATTTTGATCGAGGCAGGCCAGACAGCCGGATGGCATGGAGGGAGAAATCACTCGCAGGACCCCGCTGGACCACCAGGGATGTTAGTAATTCTTGGGAGGGATCGGAATGGTGGGGGGGGGTGGTTGTATTTAATGTATTAAAGTGAATTTTAATGCTTGGGTTGGGCTTTTTTACCTTCGTTTTCCCGCGTCATTTTTTGGGCCGGTTTCGTTTTTCTCCGTTTAGTTTTTGTTCGTTTTTCAAAAAATCTAACCAAAGAAAACAAACTTTACCCCGAAGCGTCTGACTCAAAAAATGACCCAGTAGAAAAAAACAAAGCTCATCTCTAATACACACTAATGATCTTTTCTCATCATATGGAGCATAAGTGAGAGCTTCCTACCCAGGGATTGAGGGTCATCATTGGATGAAATGGTTAGCTGGAGCAGCCCCGGAAGATATAAATTAGATTGTGTGCCCTTGGGTCTTAAAACACCCCAAGTAAGGGTTACACAGTTAAGCATGATAATCAGCTCAACAGCGTTGCTAACAACTATTTACAGTAATAATTGTTTTAAAATCTAATTACTTTGAAACAAATCATAGCAGATAATTATTTGTTGAAAAACTAATCTAAGCAAGTTGTCAGATTACATTTGATATATACTGTTAGTTACTATTTCAGATTATTTGCAAGTGATTTTTTTTTTCTACTGAAACTCATTATTTCAGATTTTTCCTGCAAACAGAAGTAGCTTAGTGGGCCCAGCTGTTCAAAGGTTCTTTTTTCCTATTCTCTGACTATATACAAAATCAAGAGTTAATTTCACTATGACTTTTGAAACATAATGTGATGGTGCTTTTCTCTTTACACCTGGGGACAATTGTATATATTTTGGCACTATCTAAAATAATCAGTAGGGATAACTTACTTTAGAAAACGTAATCACACATATGAAATTCATTACTACTTTAGCAAGTAATTAGCAACCTAAACTTGGTACACAAATTTATTTCTCAAGAATCCCCAAGAAACCACTTTCAGAGTAATTAAAATATTCAAATTAATCTGCTTCTTAGACCAAAGGTATGCAAATATGTCTCTTGAATATTCATTGTGGATAACCTGAAAACCAGACTAGTCTCAAGAACATGATTCAGAAACTACTTCTGAAATTGATTAATTCTGATAAAACACAACAAATCAAACTTGCACTTTTTCAAGTAGGTCAAAAAAGGGACTATTCTAGTATTTAGAATACTAACATATTAATGGAAAATATCACCTGTCATAAAATGAGTGGCACATTTCTGTGGACACAGATGTTGCAAATAACTGGGTAGCCTACCCCAAACCCACTGGGTCCCAAGGGGGAGGGGCGGTGAGAGGAAAGGCCATGCAACCGGTAGCATGGCTTCTGAAGCTCAGCAGCCATGTAGTCAGGAGGACCAATTCTAAGTTCCAGGAGGGAAGTTGAAATCTACAAACAGTTCCTTCCAACTAGTGGCCTGAAAGACGATACCCTACCATGGTGTCTTGGATCTGGGCAACAGACTGCTTGGCAGGCCTTTCCCACATCCCCAGTTTTTTAGTTTGAATATGTCAAGTTGGTCTTTGTGGCCTTGTGAAGAAAAGTAGAACCTTTTTACATCACAGAAAACCAGATGTCAACTTCCAGACAATGGATTCTGGATTTGGACAATTGGGGGCTCAGTGGGCTACAGAGGCTAAGACAGCATAGTTAGAGCATTTCTTTCCACCTGGGCATCTGAGTTGTGACTAGGACCCACATACTGGGGTCCAGAGCAGAAACTAAGAAGTACCCCAAATAGTGCCAGGTGCACTGAAGCAATGCCTCAGTGGAGACAAGGTTTACTGAGGTCTGCAGGCAGATAAGTTCTAATGCAAAATCAACAGCCATCATGACAAGCATGATTTGTTGCTTGCTGTTGAAAAGACTTATACAGATTCGATGGCATCCAACTGTCAGACATTGAGGGACAGGAAATAGCATCTGGCTTCCAAAGACAGCCTGAGGGCATTAAGAAACATAGAAACATGATGGCAGAAAAAAACTGCATGGCCCATCCAGTCTACCCATTGTCCAATTTATTTAGCCTTATAAACTCTAATCACTTCTGTAGATAGCCCCTGTATTTATCCCATGCTTTCCTGAATTCAGTTACTTCCACTGGGAAGTTGTTCCACACATCCACCACCATCTTGGTAAAAAAAAAAATATTTCCTAACATTACTCCTGAGTCTACCCCTTTTCAACCTCATCACCTCCTTTTCGTTGAAAAAGGCTCACCTCCTGTGCATGGAAACCTTTGAGATATTTGAATGTCTCGATCATATCTCCCCTATCTTGCCTTTCCTCTAGGGTATACATGTTTAGATCTTTAAGTCTATCCCCATACGCTTTAGAATGAAGACCACACTGACCATTTTAGTAGCCACTCTCTGGACCAGCTTCATGCTGTTTGTATACTTTTGAAGGTGCGGTCTACAGAATTGTACACAGTATTCCAAATGAGTTCTCACCAGGGATCTATCAAGGGGCAACATCTCCTCCCTTTTTCTGCTGACCATTCCTCTCCCTATGCAGCCAAGCATCTATCTGGCATTTACTATTACTTGTTTGGTCACCTTAAGATAATCAGATACAGTTACCCCAGATCCCATTCTTCCTTTGTATTTAGAAGAACTTCACATCTAATACTGTACCGTTCCCTTTGGTTTTTGCATCCTAAATGCATTAATCTGGTTTATTTTTTAGCACTAAATATTAGCTGCCAGACCTTACACTATTCCTTGAGCTCTGCTGGATCCTTCCTTATGTTTTCCACACCTTCCTGGCTGTCTACCCTCTTACAGATTTTGGTATAATTGGCAAAAAGAAAAACCTCTACCAACTCAAATGTTGCTGTTGTGTGTCTTAAAGATTAGTTGAATTTATGAAACTAACAGACTTAAACAAAAGATTAGAAAACCCTACCTAAATTCAGATAGGAGGGATAATCTTTCTTACTTAGAGGTTCATTCAGCAATCCACATTAGGGCCTCATCGCGTAATAAACTGGGTCTAACATGTGGTATAATAGTGATATTTATTGCATCATACATTAGTATTTAAATAAAATAATGAGTATGCAAAGCCAGGAAAAGTATGCAAATGAGGGACATCTGCAGGCAAATATCACATAATAACGCTGTATCTAACATGGGATATAACAACACTTTTTTGATTTTTTGGTCATATTGCATGTGATAAAAAGAGGCCTGGTGGGCAAATAAAAATACCTTTTGTTATGTATCCTGACTTCCTAAAGCTACAATGTTAGGGGGGATTGTACTGGTAGTGGAATACTGGCTGCTTCAGGCTGCTGAACAACTACTACAACTGGCAAGGGATGTTCAAATGCCTCCTAGGGAAGTACCTGCACTGGAGTCAGAACTGCAAGCCACTATGGTGGAGCGCCCTGGCCCACGTCAGGGTTTGGCATGTAGGAGGGCATCTTTTATCCCCACACCACATTGCTGGGGATGCCAGAGGACCGCGTGGTTATGAGACATCGCCTCAGTTCTCAGGAATGAATTAAGGGTTGTTTCACTCAGGGGGCCCCTTATTCAGTTCGTGGGCCCCCAAATGAAATGAATTAGCCTGGTTTCATTTTGCACATTTGTTTTTAACAAATGCACAGCCCTACTTTTTAAACCTGTAATTAGTATTTGTTCTTTTTAAATGTATTTACATGAGTTCTGGGTGCCTTTTTGTTTGGATATTTAGATCGGGAAAAATGGTCAACATTTTTCAACTTCTGTTTATTAAAAGCCAGCTAAAACTAACATTTTCTTACATTTTCAAAGTGTAAAAGGTTAGAGTTTTAAAGAAAATCAACAACTGAGCCAATTATTTAGCTGACAATGGCTTTTTTCTGATGTCTCTGATTTAAAATTGCAATCAAAGGCATTAAGGAGGAGCCATCCCTACTGGCTGCAGTAGAAAGCACAGCGGCTAGTTTCCTGGTAGATGCCAATTCTTCAGAACACATTATATCCTTCCTTCACAATTTAAGAACATAAGAACATTAGATATGTCATACTGGGTCAGACTAAGGGTCCATCAAGCCCAGCATCCTGTTTCCAACAGTTGGCAATCCAAGTCACAAATACCTGGCAAGTATCCAAACATTAAATAGCTCTCAAGCTATTATTCCTTATTGATTAGTAGCAGTTTAAGGATTTTTCCTCTTGGAACTTATCCAAACCTTTTTTAAACCCAGTTATTTATTTATTTATTTAATGGTTTCTTATATACCGAGGCACGTTTGCAAAACATCACCTCGGTTCACAATGTAACATAACTTAGCAACAAGCTTACACTAACTGCCATAACCACATCCTCTGGCAATTAATTTCAGAGCTTAACTAAGCACTAAGTGAAAGAATAATTCAATTTGTTTTAAATGAGCTACTTGCTAACTTCATGGAGTACCCCCTAGTCCTTCTATTATCTGAGATAGTAAATAACCAGTCAAGTCCTTTCATGATTTTGTAGACCTCCATCATATCCCCCCTCAGTTGTCTCTTCTCCAAACTGATAAGCCCTAATCTCTTTAACCTTTCCTTATAGTGAAGCCATTCCATGTCCCTTATCATTTTTGTTGCCTTCTCTGCACTTTCTCCAGTGCAACTGTATCTTTTTTTGAGATGTGGCAACCAGAATTGCACACAGTCTTCAAGGTGCAGTCTCATCATGGAGCAATACAGAGCAATTATGACACCCACCATTTTATATGCCATTCTCTTCCTAATATTTCCTAACAATTCTGTTTTCTTTTTTGTCTGCCACAGCACACTGAGCTCATGATTTCAATATATTATCCACTATGACACCTATATCTTTTCTGGGTAGTAACTCCTAAGATAGAACCTAACATTGTGTAACTACAGCGAGGGTTATTTTTCCCTATATGCAACAGCAACACCTTGCACTTGTCCACATTAAATTTCATCTGCCATTTGGATGCCCAATCTTCCAGTTTCACAAGGTCTTCCTACAATTTATCACAATCCGCTTGAGATTTACTCTGCATAATTTTGTGTCATACGCAAATTTGATCACCTCACTTGTCATACCCATTTCCAGATCATTTATAAATATATTATAAAGCAACGGTCCAAGTACAGATCCCTGAGGCACTCTACTGTTTACCTTTTTCTACTGTGAATACAAACCATTTAATCCTGCTCTCTATTTCCTTTCTTTTAACCAGTTTGCAATCCACAAAAGGACATCACTTTCTATCTCATGATATTTTAGTTTTCTTAGAAGCCTCTCATGAGGGATTTTGTTGAGCACCTTCTGAAAATCCAAATACACTACATCTACCAGTCCACCTTTGTCCACATGTTTATTCACTCCTTCAAAAAAATGTAGGAGATTTGTGAGGCAAGACTTCCCTTGAGTAAATCCATGCTGGCTGTGTCCCATTCAATCATGTCTATCTAAATGTTTTGTAATTTTATTCTTTATTTCATGATTTTCCTCAGCACTGAAATTAGGCTCACTGGATCATCCCTGGAGCCCTTTTTAAATATTGAGGTTATGTTGGCCACCTTCCAGTTTTCAGATACAATGGATTATTTTAATGATAGGTTAAAATTAATTGTAATAGGTCTGAAATTTCATTTTTGAGTTCTTTCAGAACCATGGGGTATAAACCATACAGTCCAGATGATTTACTGTTGCAAACTCTTAACCTTTGCAGCTTCACTTTTCAGTAGGGATGTGAATCGTTTTAGGACGATTAAAATTATCGTCCGATAATTTTAATATTGTCTTAAACCGTTATGGAACACAATACAATACAGATTCTAACGATTTATCGTTATAAATCGTTAGAATCGTGAGCCGGCACACTAAAACCCCCTAAAACCCACCCCCGACCCTTTAAATTAAATCCCCCACCCTCCCGAACCCCCCCCCCCAATAACTTAAATAACCTGCGGGTCCAGCGGCGGTCCGGAACGGCAGCGGTCCGGAACGGGCTCCTGCTCCTGAATCTTGTCGTCTTCAGCCGGCGCCATTTTCCAAAATGGCGCCGAAAAATGGCGGCGGCCATAGACGAAAAAGATTGGACGGCAGGAGGTCCTTCCGGACCCCCGCTGGACTTTTGGCAAGTCTCGTGGGGGTCAGGAGGCCCCCCACAAGCTGGCCAAAAGTTCCTGGAGGTCCAGCGGGGGTCAGGGAGCGATTTCCCGCCGCGAATCGTTTTCGTACGGAAAATGGCGCCGGCAGGAGATCGACTGCAGGAGGTCGTTCAGCGAGGGTTCCGGCGCCTCGCTGAACGACCTCCTGCAGTCGATCTCCTGCCGGCGCCATTTTCCGTACGAAAACGATTCGCGGCGGGAAATCGCTCCCTGACCCCCGCTGGACCTCCAGGAACTTTTGGCCAGCTTGTGGGGGGCCTCCTGACCCCCACGAGACTTGCCAAAAGTCCAGCGGGGGTCCGGAAGGACCTCCTGCCGTCCAATCTTTTTCGTCTATGGCCGCCGCCATTTTTCGGCGCCATTTTGGAAAATGGCGCCGGCTGAAGACGACAAGATTCAGGAGCAGGAGCCCGTTCCGGACCGCTGCCGTTCCGGACCGCCGCTGGACCCGCAGGTTATTTAAGTTATTTGGGGGGGGGTTCGGGAGGGTGGGGGATTTAATTTAAAGGGTCGGGGGTGGGTTTTAGGGGGTTTTAATGTGCCGGTTTTTCGATTTTTCGATTTTTCGATTTTTAACGATTTTTAACGATTTTTCACGATATTTTACCCCCCCAAACGGCAACAATACGATTCCCTCCCCCTCCCAGCCGAAATCGATCGTTAAGACGATCGAGGACACGATTCACATCCCTACTTTTCAGTGTTTTTAACTATTTTTCTCATTTTATCAAAGTTTCCGTTTTGAATGTTTTGTGCTAGAACTGTGGATTTACTTACTGTCCCCCTTCCACTCATTAATTCAGATTTGTTTATATTATGATCACTCTTGCCAAGCAGCCCCACCACCATTACTTCTTTCACCAAATCCTGTGCTCCACTGAGAATTAGATCTAAAATTGCTCCCTCTCTCTTCAGTTTCTTAATCAACTGCACCATAAAACAGTCATTTATTTCATTCAGGAACCTTATTTCTTTAGCATGTCCTGATGTTATACTTATGCAGTCAATATTGGGGTAATTGAAATCCCTCATTATTACTGCGCTACCAATTTGCTTAGCTTCCCTAATTTCTTTTAGCATTTCACTGTCCGTCTCACCATTTTGGCCAGGTGGATGGTAGTATAAACCTATCTCTGTACTCTTGTCGAAAACACAAGGGATTTCTACCTATAAATATTTGATTGAGCATTTAGTCTCTTGCAAGATATTTATCCTGTTGGTCTCTATGCCATCCCGGATATAAAGCACCACCCCGCCACCAAGTTACTCCTCTCTGCTATTGCGATATAATTTGTACCCTGGTATAGCACTATCCCATTTGTTATCTTCTTTCCTGGTTTTTGCCTGCCCTCTGACTAGCTATTTAAGAACATAAGAACATAAGAAATTGCCATGCTGGGTCAGACCAAGGGTCTATCAAGCCCAGCATCCTTTTTCGAACAGAGGCCAAACCAGGCCACAAGAACCTGGCAATTACCCAAACACTAAGAAGATCCCATGCTACTGATGCAATTAATAGCAGTGGCTATTCCCTAAGTAAACTTGAATAATAGCCGTTAATGGACTTCTCCTCCAAGAACTTATCCAAACCTTTTTTGAACCCAGCTACACTAACTGCACTAACCACATCCTCTGGCAACAAATTCCAGAGCTTTATTGTGCATTGAGTGAAAAAGAATTTTCTCCGATTAGTCTTAAATGTGCTACTTGCTAACTTCATGGAATGCCCCCTAGTCCTTCTATTATTCGAAAGTGTAAATAACTGAGTCAAGACCTCTCATGATCTTAAACACCTCTATCATATCCCCACTCAGCTGTCTCTGCTCCAAGCTGAACAGCCCTATCCTCTTCAGCCTTTCCTCATAGGGGAGCTGTTCCATCCCCTTTATCATTTTGGTTGCCCTTCTCTGTACCTTCTCCATCACAATTATATCTTTTTGAGATGTGGGGACCAGAATTGTACACAGTATTCAAGGTGCGGTCTCACCATGGAGCAATATAGAGGCATTATGACATTTTCCGTTCTATTAACCATTCCCTTCCTAATAATTCCTAACATTCTGTTTGCTTTTTTGACTGCTGCAGCACACTGAGCCGATGATTTTAAAGTATTATCCACTATGATGCCTAGATCATTTTCCTGGGTGGTAGCTCCTAATATGGAACCTAACATCGTGTAACTACAGCAAGGGTTATTTTTCCCTGTATGCAACACCTTGCACTTGTCCACATTAAATTTCATCTGCCATTTGGATGCTCAATCTTCCAGTCTTGCAAGGTCCTCCTGTAATGTATCACAGTCTGCTTGTGATTTAACTACTCTGAATAATTTTGTATCATCCGCAAATTTGATAACCTCACTCGTCGTATTCCTTTCCAGATCATATATATATATATTGAAAAGCACCTGTCCAAGTACAGATCCCTGAGGCACTCCACTGTTTAGTGTTTACCCTTTTCCACTGAGAAAATTGACCATTTAATCCTATTCTCTGTTTCCTGCCTTTTAACCAGTTTGTAATCCATGAAAGGTCATCGCCTCCTATCCTATGACTTTTTAGTTTTCGTAGAAGCCTCTCATGAGGGACTTTGTCAAACGCCTTCTGAAAATCCAAATACACTACATCTACTGGTTCACCTTTATCCACATGTTTATTAACCCCTTCAAAAAAATGAAGTAGATTTGTTAGGCAAGTCTTCCCTTGGGTAAATCCATGTTGACTGAGTTCCATTAAATCATGGCTTTCTATATGCTCTACGATTTTCATCTTGAGAATAGTTTCCACTATTTTTCCCGGCATTTAATACGGACAAACAAACACACTAAAGAATATACCCTGATATACCCTTACTTCTCCCCAAAGCATTTAAGTTCTAAAATTTTCCCAAGCAGTACTCACTGATTCTCTACAGCTACCAGCATGGTGAACCTTTCCTCTCAGAGCTCTCACGTCACTTGCTTCCAATGGAATCCAGGATAAAATTCAAAATCCTCTTTTTCACCCACAAATGCATGAACAAACAAGCCTTAGAGTATCGCATGCCTCTTCTTACTCCCTACATCCCAGCAAGAGAGCTCCAGTCCTCACAGATGGCCCTTCTTTCCACCCCTCTTCTGATGTCCACAAAACCAGCCTGCACAAGAAAGAAGACCTTCTGCTGTGCTGCCCCCAAACTCTGGAACATAGTTCCAACTCCCATCTGACTTGAACCATGCTATCTCAAGGCTATTCAACCAGGCCTTCTCCCAATTTGCTTGATCAACTGACCTAACCCCACCACCATGAACTTACCATGGAGGGCAAATAAAGGTACTAGACTCTGATACAGAACTATATTTCTGGACCACATGGATACTGAAATCAGTCTGCTTTGTTACTTTAACTATGTGCCAGCACGCTCACCACTCAATAGAGGTGTATTATAGGGGTGTGCATTCGTTTTGAACTTAAATGGAAAACGCAACTTTTTTTTTTTTTTTAACTTAAAAAAAAGATGAGGCTTAAACGATCGGATTTCCAACTTATTCAACATAGCTATGTTGAATACGTTGGAAATCGCGATTGTTGATCTAAATAAAAATTTAAACCCCTCACCCTCCTTAATCCCCCCCAAGACTTACCAAAGCTGGCCAAAAGTTCCGTGAGGGTCCCAGGAGCGGACGCGTGGGGAATCACGTGACGTCCGCGTCACGTCGGAGTGATGCGGCGTCACGTGATTCCCCTCGGGTTCGCTCCCGGAACCCTCGTTGGGCCCAAAAGGCACTTTTGGCCAGCTTGGGGGGGTCAGGAGGCCCCCCCAAGCTGGCCAAAAGTTCCTTTTGGGCCCAACGAGGGGTCCGGGAGCGAACCCGAGGGGAATCACGTGACGCCGCGTCACTCTGACGTGTCGCCGACGTCACGTGATTCCCCTCGGGTTCGCTCCCGGATCCCTCGTTGGGCCCAAAAGGCACTTTTGGCCAGCTTGGGAGGGTCAGGAGGCCCCCCCAAGCTGGCCAAAAGTTCCTTTTGAGCCCAACGAGGGGTCCGGGAGCGAACCCGAGGGGAATCACGTGACGCCGCGTCACTCTGACGTGGCGCCGATGTCACGTGATTCCCCTCGGGTTCGCTCCCGGAACCCTCGTTGGGCCCAAAAGGCACTTTTGGCCAGCTTGGGGGGGTCAGGAGGCCCCCCCAAGCTGGCCAAAAGTTCCTTTTGAGCCCAACGAGGGGTCCGGGAGCGATCCCGAGGGGAATCACGTGACGCCGCGTCACTCCGACGTGACGCCGACGTCACGTGCTCCTTGCAAAGGAGTTCAGGAATGGCGTCCTGACCCCGCTGGACCACCAGGGAGTTTTGGTAAGTCGGGGGGGGATTAAGGCGGGTGAGGGGTTTAAATTTTTATTTGCACATATGGACATAGACTCAACTTATGGAATTCTCCATATGTCCATATTGACCGCAAATGGGACCCCCTTTCGACTTATGGACTTATGAACTTAAACTTTTGGTCTGCACATCCCTAGTGTATTATACTATTGTTTGTCTGTTTCTGTTTTTGACCTATCCTATATGTTAAGTTATATTAGTTCTATTTCTCTCTGTCAAAGCTCAACTTATACTTTGTGCCAAGTAAAATTAATTATTCTCTGTTTGACACTTGAGTGTCTGCTCTGATACTGACCATTTAAGCTATTCTAATTTATTGTAATCCACTTTGAGTCTGGTCTGGATAAAAGCAGAATATCAAATGTTTGAAAATAAGTAAATAAATATCTTAGTGAAAGATATTTTTTATTGGCCTCTTTTCATATATGGATCTCTTATTACAGAAGTAATAGTAGATGATAGCAGAAAACTACCAATTGGACTTATGGATATGCACAGGAAAAATTTATGTTTGATTTTTTTTTTCAATTCAAATGAAAATTTCCCAAATTCATTCTGGTATTGACATTATAGTCTCTGGTACTGACATTGCAGTTATCAGCATTTTGGAATTTTATGTTAAATTGTATATTCATTTCTAAAGAGCCGTGTTTTTAGCTCAAACTTGAAACTCTTTATCTCTGTTATTTGACATAATGACTCTGGAAAACAGTTCCATAACTTGGGGCCCAATATTGAAAATATTCGTTCTCTTATTTGCTTTTGGTGTGTGTTCTGAATAGATGGCACCTTTAGAAGTTCTTTGTGTTGTCATCTTAAGGTTCTCTATGGTGTGTAATGTTGAAGTGACCCTCCTATTAAGCATGGGCTTTATTGTTGATGATACTGAAAATTAGATTTAATACTTTGTAATAAATTATGGATTGTATATGAAGCCAGTGTAGTGCTATCAGAGAGAGGGTGATGTGGTCAAATTTCCTTGTTCCTAGTAAGAGTCTAGCAGAGGAATTTTGAAGTAATTGTAGTGGTTTAAGAAGTCCTGAGGATAGGCCTAGTAATAGGGAATAGCAGTAGTCTAGGTTAGAAAATATTAGAGTTTGTAAGACAGCACAGAAGTCCTGTATTGTTAGTAGAGGTTTCAGCTGATGTAATATTCTCAGCTTGGAGTATCCTGTTTTGATTAATTTGTTTATATGTTTTTTCATTGTGAAGTTCTCATCTATCTATATTCCTGTCCCATACTTGATCTGAGGGAGTAATGTTAATGACTCCTAGGTCTAGGGTTAGAGGTTTGATTATCATGTTATCTCTCCTTATCCACACAATTTCAGTTTTTTAGAGGTTTAGAGTTAGTTTCAGTTGAGAATGTTTTTGTTGTATAACCTTCATGTGTGTGGCCAGAGACAATTTTGTTTTTTACAATGTTTTGTCAAAAGGGATATAGAATTGTATGTCATCAGCATATAGGTAAAATTTGATTCCAAGATTTGCTAGTAATGAGCACATAGGTAGCAAATAGATGTTGAATACAGTGGCTGAGAATGCTGATCCTTGTGGGACACCTGTAGCAATTGGGAAGGTGCCAAAAATTTGATTGCTCAGTTTGACTTGGAATGTTCTATCTTTTAGGAAAAAGGAGAACCATTTGTTAACCTTTCCATCTATTGGCTACCTATAATATTTATGTCGTGATGAAAACCATTGTGATCTTCATTTGGAATGATGGTACATAAAATGGCTAAATAAATAAATATTCTGATTTCTCTCAGCTGGTGACCCAGCAAAGTATAGCTAACTGTGTCGAATACTGCTGTTAGATCAATTAGTACCAGGATATAAGATTCATTGTGATCAAACCCTTGTAATACAGGGTCAGCTAAGGAATTAACTGAACAAATGCACATCCCTGTTTCTCCTTTCTAGTCTGCCCCATTATTCCTGTCCACACTGCAAGGACATATACCAGCTGCCAATTGTAGAAGTTTGGCCATTTTTAGGGCATCACTTCTTAACCCAATTAGCAGTTGTTGTTTTTTTCATTGCTTCTCAAACATCCTATATAGATGAGTATGTGCATTTTGAAATTTCCATCTTCATCTTCCAAGACGTGTCAAGTGATCAGACTACACTGGCATGTTTCGACCTTACATCTAGTTGTGTCTTTGAATTTATAGACTGTCTTCTTTAGAGGAAACACTAATAATGAACAACAGGATTGGCTTAGACAGATATAGATATTTTAAATAAATAAATAAATAATAATATAGTGATTGTCTCTTCTCTTACAGAGATAGTAAAATGGCCATTAATGGAATATCATTAAGAGGACAATGCACAAATGATCTGTATACTTAAGGCCCTTGTAGATTATAATATTTTTGTCATCCTATTTTGAAAGAAAAACTGAGTTTGCATTATTTTTAATTGTATCTCTTCCTTTGCTGTCTATGTCATTGTTTGCCCTTCTTCTCTTTTATACATTGGGGAAAAGAAGCAGATAATTATAAAATGACTGTCAGAACATACACAAAGCTTGACGATTAAGATGGCTGATGCCCCAATGGTAGACCACAGTATTGCATTGCAATATTCCTTTAGGAGTATATTTTCAAAAGGATCTAGCCAGTCAAGTATGAACTTAGCTATGGCTACATCAATGCCTTCTCAAAATTTACCAGGGCTGAGTGACTAAATTTAATCATAGTTTTAGGGGTGGCTAAAATTACCTGCTCATATTGGGGAATTGGATTATGGTAAGGAAATAAGATAGGAAGTGGTGATTTTCACCACTAGCCACCTAATTTGACTTGCCAAATCTAGGGCTGCAATAGCAGGCCAAAAATATTTAGCACCCTAGCAAGCTTTGGTCATGACCCCCCTTACCCAGCTCGCCTATTGACAGCAGCTCCAGCACAGTGTTCCCTCTTATGTGGTCTTGGCTCCTGTACAGTGCAATTTTCCTTGGCAATATTGGGTCTGGAACATTACGTTATGGTAAATACTTTGTGGGCTGCACAGCTTTAGAACACCATTTGACTTGGTCTTTTTTGTTTTGTGCTTTGATTAATAAGACTAGTGCCGCAGTTCTTTGTTTCGTTGTCTGGTTACTTTTCCTGAACTAATGGCAGGGACAGATGCTTTGAAGACTCTGAGTTTTTCAGAAGCTGAGATACAATCTTTGCTTCAGAAACCATCTATTTTTTCAGCTACCTCTGCACCAAATGATTCAGATCTTTGGACCTCTTATATTAGTGTAAATCACCGGCTAACTCGTACCACCTTACATGCAGAAACTCTTTTAGAATATTGCCGCCACCAGAGGATCCCTTGGGGGTTACGTATCCTGAAAGCACCACATTTGTACAATGAGGACCCGGATTTTCTAGCAAGTTGGAATGCTATTCTTAATAAATGCAGTCTTGATTTGATGGTCTTGATTATTAAAACTGCTCAGGTTAAGGAAGTGGAAATTCAGACAGAGATTGACTCCTTACAATCTCAACTATCCAGTTCTTTAGAGCTAGATATTTACACTGAGAAACTCAAGACCACCAATGAATCCTTAGACAAATTCAAAGATGACCTGAAGAAGATGAAACTTGAAAAACTTCAACGTGATGAAAGGGACTACACCCAAGGCTATGTATACCCATGGATGGATGCCAAGACTAAGAAGAAACCCAACCGGGTCACATTTGACTTGGGTAGTGACAGTTCTTCAGGGGATGAACTGGCCTCTTCTCATACAGTCCCACAGAGAGATTCTACAACTGACAATCGTTTTTTAGGACGAGGTCGGGGGTATCGCCGTCCTCCACGATCGAGAGGCAATCGGTGGTCAGAAGGACCCAATTACACCAGGCAAACCAGATCGCAATCCCAACAGAATCATTGATTCTGAATCTCTCTACATTTCAATTGACATCTCTTCAAGAAAAACTTCTTCAAAAAGGATTAACATTCATTCCAACACCTAAGGCTGATTTACTTCAGTTGGAAATTGCCTTATTCAAATTTGTTCGGAAGCTCTATATAAAACATTTTTTCACTGATTCACCATCTAATTATGACATTTCCATTTTACGTAACAAATCGAAGTGGTTTCCGCCTGGACCGGCTGATCCTATAATTTACACTTTTTATCAGAATACTTTACGCGATTTAAGTTCTGCCTTTACTACTGAGCGGAACTACACTAATCTGACTAAACTTGAGGCACAAGCTTTGAAAGATCTACAATCCAATAGTGCCCTGATTATCAAACCAGCTGACAAAGGTGGAAAAATTGTTGTCATGGATCGCACACAATATACAGCAGAAGCTTTACGACAATTGCAGAATTGTCAATTCTATTTACCTTTGGTTTCAGATCCCACAGCAGATGTCTCCAAATTGATTAATCAGGTGGTTCAACAAGGTATTGACCAAGGGTTTTTGACCACTCATGAAATTGCCTTTCTGTTAAACAAGTATCCAATAGTTCCCGTTTTTTATCATTTACCTAAAATCCACAAAAATATTCACAACCCACCTGGGAGGCCCACAGTATCCGGTAAAGGATCTATTCTTGAACCATTGTCAAGATTTGTTGATTATTTTTTAGCACCATTCGTTGCCACACAAGCTTCTTACGTCAGAGATTCTCAACAGATTGTTCAATTCTTAGAATCAATTGAAGAAGATACATCTCAATTGTTACTTGTGACCCTTGACGTCGAAGCTTTATACACCTGTATTCCTCAAGATGATATGGTAAAAATTGCAGAAAAAGTTTTTGATGCACGATCACGTCCTCACAGGATACCGACTAGTTTTTTGTCAGCTCTATTGAATATCGCTTTAACAAAAAACTTTTTTGCGTTTGAAGGCTCTTACTACCAGCAGATTTGTGGCACTGCCATGGGTGCCACCATGGCACCAGATTTGGCAAATCTTTATATGGCTGTGTTTGAGGATACCTGGATATATCAAAACAACCCGTTCATTCAACACATCCACACATGGAAAAGGTATATTGATGATATACTGCTTCTTTGGAAAGGTTCTTCACAGACAATTCAAGATTTCCTTACTTGGCTCAATGGGCGTAATTCTCATTTACGTTTCACTTTAGAATTTCACACCATGGTTATTCACTTTTTGGATATAAAAATTCTGAAAAAACCCTTTGGCTTTGATACCACCATTTATAGAAAACCGGTGGGCTCTAACACATTTTTGCATTATACCAGCGCACACCCTCGATCTTTGAAAACCAATCTTCCAGTCAGTCAATTCTTCAGATTGAGAAGGTTATGCACCTCTACAGAAGAATATTGTCATCAAGCGGGTATTTTGACAGACCGGTTTATTAAACGAGGTTATCCCCAGCGTTGTGTAAAACGAGCATTCACACGAACACGCTTTACTAATAGAGAGTGGCACTTTGTACCTCGTCCAAAAGAATCTAGTGATATTCTGACCTATGTGATGCCATTCTCGACTATGACACACACAATGAAACAGATAGTACACCACAATTGGCACATGTTACAGGTCTATAATGAATTCCAGGATATTCCTAGATTTTCCTTTACTCGGAGCTCCAATATTAAAGATTTTTTGGTTCACTCTGATTCCACAGTGCCCCATGCATCCAACACTACGGGAGCCCATAAGTCGTGTGGCACATGTTCCGTGTGTCATGTGATGATTGATACCTCAGCCATTTATTTCAGCAGAAAAGATTTTACTTTTGTTTTGCGGCAATTTACAGATTGTCGCTCCACAGGGGTTATTTATATTATACAATGCCCCTGCAGTCTCCTGTATGTTGGGAAAACACAACGGGCACTAAAGACTCGTTTGATTGAGCACCGGTCCTGTATTTCTACTGGCCGGTTGACAGCTCCGCTCACTTCCCATTGTTCTCGTTTTCAACACACCTTCGATGACCTCAGAGTTTGCGTGCTTGAACAACTTTTCCCTAATTGGAGAGGGGGGAACCTCAACACCAGACTTTTGTGCGCCAAACAGCGTTGGATTCATCGACTGGGGTGTGTGGAACCTTACGGCTTGAACACAGCTTTAGAATTACAAGTGTTTCTTTGAACAATTTCACATTGTTTATATGTCTGTAAGGCAACAATACGTCAACGACGTCGCACACGTCTTGACGTCATCACGTATAAGAAACGCGGGCTTCTTTAAAAGACTTGGCGTTTTCAAGGCTCTTGGCTGTCCCGTTCTTACTGCAACAACATTTGAGACGTCCGCGTCCATGTAGAAGGTTTGCGAAGCTGTGCTATTTTAAGATAAGTAATTTTGATTTGGAATTATTTATTTAATTAACTTTTTGATTTTTGGTTTGTCAGCGCCTTTTCAGTTATATAAAGTACTCCTGAAGAAGCGATCTCTCGATCGCGAAACACCGGCCGCTGTCGGGAATTGGATCTGTTATTCAAGGTTTCAGGGACCAGCTGACATTCTAAAATTGGTTTTGGATTACAAATTCATATTCACACTCTCTAAAAAATATCTAAACCGCAAGTGACGAGTAGTCCAGACGGCAAGTGTTTTTTCACTGCCGTGACTGGCTTGCTGATGCGGTATTTTTTCAAAAAATAATATTTAAATTATTTGAGGACATTACGTTATGGTAAATACTTTGTGGGCTGCACAGCTTTAGAACACCATTTGACTTGGTCTTTTTTGTTTTGTGCTTTGATTAATAAGACTAGTGCCGCAGTTCTTTGTTTCGTTGTAAAATCAGCGTGACCATGTGCGCATGCCGGGAACCACATCTGCACAGGAACACGCGCACGCGCCTCTTAAAGTTGACCCTTAAGTATGTTTTATCAGTCTGAATTTCTTTTCTGACTTGCCAATTCAGGATGAAAAGAATGGCGGTATTTTGAAATTTGCCCCTAATGAAAGCAAACACTGAAAAAATGGTTTTAGATATTCAGATTAGTGCGGTGGTTATAGGATAGGGACATTAAAGTACATTTGATAATAGATTTTCCAGAATAATAATTTAAAAGTACAGATGAACCTTACTTGAAAGCTAGCCCCTATCTATAAGTTGTACCTGTATATGCTTTCTCATGTATTCAATATTCTTAATTTCTTTCAAATCTATCTTGAGTCTACCTTTAGGAAAAACTGTAATATTAAAAGTCTATAAATACCTAAAATTTAAAAAAATGATTACTTTTGGGAGCCAGAAGCTGATGTGTTCTAGAATACTCATGATATGACATCTTTCTCTCTATACAATTATTTGATTGTATGTTGGGTTTTTTTTATTTTATTTAACATTTTCACCTCTGTTTAGAATTTAATTTTTTTGAAGTGTTGGTTCCCCATTTATTGACTTTTTATCATTAATTCGTAGGGACAACTTTTTTCCTTTTGTTACTTCTTGTTTATGTTCATTTGTATTACAATGAACTCATCTTGGTCTGCTCTGTTTCTTCCATTTAACAAAGTGTGTTTTGCTGCACTAATATATTGTAATGTAAACAAGTTTGGTGCCAACACTTCATAGTACTAATCACACTCAACTACAGAGTTTCAACACAGTCTCAGTATCATAAGAATATGACTATTACCAAAGATAAAATTCCCTGTATGAAACTAATTTCTGAAGCAGATGGCTGAACACAAGTTTGATAGCCCTTAAGATTCTTTATTGCAAATACTTGCTAGGTTAGGTAAAATAAAAGTAGAACACAGCTGTCTTATTTGTATATATTTTGACTAAGGACACATAAGCATTCCTAAAATGATGTGACATGATTAAAAATAAAATTTGTATCTTCATCACATTTGTCACTCAGAATCATTAGTGAACATATGTACCAAAATGACTCAGCACAAGGTGCCCATGCTCTAGGGGCAATCCATCACAGTAAAATAAATGTAAACTATATTGTCAGAGTATTTTCAAATAACAGGGGGAGCCTCTTGCCATAAAAAGGGAACCTAATGCACATTGGTATAATCAAAATTATAATAAAAAGTATCACAAGCCTTAAGCAAATGGAAATCATGATCTGTTTTATACAGCTTCCATCAGCCTGTGGTCAGACAATTCCCAAAGTACAGAAAACTCTATAGACCCTACTTTTTAAAAGGTTTTGCCCCATTTTCAGCTTATAGAAACCATTGTTTTTATAAGACTAACTCATATCTAAATTTTCACTAACTTTTTGATTTCTAGGTAATTCTACTTTGTTCAGACCTACAATTATTTCTTTATGCAGTGGCACTTAAATGTAATTTCATGTAATGTTCTACTCATTTTTAGGTTTTCCAGGTGACTTAAGCTATAGCAAATCACCTCAGTGAGCATCAATATCATTTTCCTGTGTTCCATTACATAATTTGAAAATTTCACCTCAGACTGACATATTTGGGTTAGTTAAGTATGCCTTGTGGCTGTTATAAGTTAAAATACTTTGTGACAAGTTAAAATACTTGCTTCAATGCTTAATATAATTAATGTCCTTATAATCATATCATTGACAGTGTCCGTGTATCAAGACCAAACCTCTGGGAATCAATTCCTTTCTCTCATGAAATTGAGGAAAATTCCATTAAACATTGCCCCTAACTATGTCTAAGCTTAACAATAACATAGAATTGCATCTTTATTATTCATTATTGAAAGTCCTTGATATTCTGTTTGTCTATCATGCTCTTATCAATTGCTGGCATACATTAACAGTAAAGCAAAAGATAGAATTCCTTGAATAACTGAAAGATAGCTTCAGTTTTGCTGATGTAAGAGCAAATTTTATTTCAGTATAGCTACCAATGGTTTAATCCCCTGTCAGGACTTTTGACACAGTATGAAACATTACAGGTCTTACATCTCTTTTCTTTCATTCCACACTGTCTCTTCTCTCCTCCATCAAATGCCTCTGGATGATAAGAAACTTCCCATTCAATGTCAAACCAAATGTCCATCAAACCCAACATCCTGTCTCCAACAGTGGCCGATCCAGGGTCACAAATACCCGTCAGGATCTCAAAGTTTAGATTCAATCCTTCTTGCCCATAACCAGAAATCAGCAGTGGTTTCCCCATGTCTATATGAATAATAATGGTTTATAGACTTTTCTTCCAGGAACTTGTCTAAATGCTTTTAAAGTCCAACTACACTGATTGCTTTCATTACATCCTCTGGCAATAAATTCCACAGTTTAATTGTGCATTGAATGAAAAAAATACATTTTCCAAATTGTTTTAAGTGTGCTACCTATTAACTTCATGGAGTAAATCCTAAATACTATTTCAAAGGGTAAATAACCATTCCCTGTTTACCTGTTCCACCCCACTCATGATTTTAAAGACCTCTATCATATCTCCTTTCAACTATCTCTTCTCCAGGCTGAAAAGCACTAACCTTTCTTCAGAGGGGAGCTGTTCTATTCCATTTATGATTTTAGTTACCCTTCTCTGTACCTTTTCCAATTCTTCTACATCTTTTTTAAGATGAACAGACCAGAACTGAACACAATAATCAGGGTGCAGTAGCACCATGGATCAATAGAAATGTATTGTGATAACTTCTGTTACATTTTCCATTTCCTTAAAGGTGAATTTTCTAAAGTTGTGCATGAAAACATGAGCAGTTACTTGTGTAAAATAGCTTATAAAATAGCAACTTGTGTATGTACTTCTGAATCCCGCCCCTGAATGCCCCTAAACCACTCCTATTTTCCCTGTTCACATTTATATGTGACATTGAAAGTGTGCACATACTCTTAGAGGTAGATTTTAAAAATTTGCGCGATCGCGTACTTTTGTTCGCGCACCATTTGTGCACACCTGCGTGCGCCGAGCCCAGCGCGCGCTGCCTGTTCCCTCCGAGGCCGCTCCGATTTCGAAGCGGCCTCGGGGGAACTTTCCTTCGCCCTTCCCCCCACCTTCCCCTCCCTTCCCCTACCTAACCCACCCCCCGGCCCTATCTAAACCCCCCCCCCTTACCTTTGTTGGCAGATTTACGCCTGCTAAAAGCAGATGTAAATCTGCGCGTGCCAGCACCCGACTGGGAGCTGGTCCGGAGGCCTCGACCACGCCCCCGGGCCGGTGCCATGCGCCCGGGCCCGCCCCCGACATGCCCCCTCCTGCCCCTTTTACAAAGCCCCGGGACTTACATGCGTCCCGGGGCTCTGCGCGCGCCGGCAGCCTATGCAAAATAGGCGCGCCGGCGCGCAGGGCATTTAAAATCCGCCCCTTAAGGTTTATAAAATAACACATGTATATGCTAATTTTACATGCCAGCCCATGTAACTCTTTGAAAATTACCTCCTTAACATGAAGGAATATCATATGTCACCTAACCAGTCAGGCTTTCAGAATTGCCACAATAAATATGAATGAGATAGATTTGCATAGGTCTCCAATTCATGCAAATATATCTCATGCATATTCATTGTGGCAATCCTGAAAACCCAGCTGTCTAGGTATGCCTCCAGGAGAAATTTAGGAATCCCAACTGTCTAAGTAGTACTTTTTGGACTTATCCAGGTAAATCTAAAAAAAGGCATTACTGAGAGAGAGAGAGGGCACTTTTAACAGGGTGAGGTTTGGGGTGGGGTAGGTTTGGGAGAGTAGCAAAGTTGACATCACTGAACATTTTCTGTCATTTGGAGCAATGACAGGTATTGATTTGTACAATGGAGAAAGTACTGTCTACCTAGCTTGATTGAAGCTAGGTAGTGAGTGCATCAAGCTAGGTAGAGAGTACATTGTACATACAATTAGTGCTTTTCAAACATCTGTTTAAGTACCACTACTTAGGCTGATATATTGGAAATTATCCAGTAAAGTGGCACTACTTATCTGGATAAGTCCAAGCTTATTCAAATTTATCTTTCTAAGCAGCAGCAAAGGCACTACTTAGCCAGATATCTCAGAAATTAGCAGGATAAGTGTGCACAAATGATCTACCTATGTATTTGAACTTATTTATTTATGACATTTATAAATAGTTTTCTAGTTTTTATAAAAAAAAAAGCTTCCAAAGTGATTTACAAAACAAATAACAGAAAAAAATAAAATCACAAGAAAATAAGAAAACCAAACAAAACATCCTCCAAACAATGGAAAGAGCTAACACTGCTTACAAGATACATCTAAAATAAATCAGAGGTAGCATTTCAGGAGATGTCTCATATAAAATTACAGATAACAGTTCAAAAGCAATCATACCTGGGATATAATCAGTCAAGTTTTTACTTGGTGATGGAATCAAGTAATATCTTTCTCTTCCATAATCAGTGGAGGTACTTCAAAATTTAAAGGGATACATGAATAGATTTTACTCGTTATTAAGATGCACTTACCCCCCCCCCCCCAATAGGTTAGCTTTTATATGTGCAATGAAATAACCAGTTTACCAGTTCACCTAGTCCATCTGCAATTTGTGAAGACTACCTGGCTCTTTAGCCTGAAGCCCTCCCATTTCACCCAGATCCCTTACCTGTCATTTTCACTTTTAAGATGTTTACTCTTCATATTGAGCAGAAGTTGGGTTCCATATTAGGTGCTACAACCCAAGAAAGAGATCTAGGTGTCATAGTGGATAACACATTGAAATCGTCGGTTCAGTGTGCTGCGGCAGTCAAAAAAGCAAACAGAATGTTGGGAATTATTAGAAAAGGAATGATGAATAAAACGGAAAATGTCATAATGCCTCTGTATCGCTCCATGGTGAGACCGCACCTTGAATACTGTGTACAATTCTGGTCGCCGCATCTCAAAAAAGATATAATTGCGATGGAGAAGGTACAGAGAAGGGCTACCAAAATGATAAGGGGAATGGAACAACTCCCCTATGAGGAAAGACTAAAGAGGTTAGGACTTTTCAGCTTGGAGAAGAGACGACTGAGGGGGGATATGATAGAGGTGTTTAAAATCATGAGAGGTCTAGAACGGGTAGATGTGAATCGGTTATTTACTCTTTCGGATAGTAGAAAGACTAGGGGACACTCCATGAAGTTAGCATGGGGCACATTTAAAACTAATCGGAGAAAGTTCTTTTTTACTCAACGCACAATTAAACTCTGGAATTTGTTGCCAGAGAATGTGGTTTGTGCAGTTAGTATAGCTGTGTTTAAAAAAGGATTGGATAAGTTCTTGGAGGAGAAGTCCATTACCTGCTATTAAGTTCACTTAGAGAATAGCCACTGCCATTAGCAATGGTTACATGGAATAGACTTAGTTTTTGGGTACTTGCCAGGTTCTTATGGCCTGGATTGGCCACTGTTGGAAACAGGATGCTGGGCTTGATGGACCCTTGGTCTGACCCAGTATGGCATTTTCTTATGTTCTTATGTTCTTATGTAAGTAAATATATGCGAGTAAAATACCACCTCTGGCCTGCCCTTTCTTCACATGTATAAATTTAATCACGGACCCTGATTTATGCGTGTATATTGAGATGTTTATACTTTTGTATATGCTATTTTACATGTCAGTACTATTTATGCATACAATTTTTGAAAATTCACCTTAAACACTATAACAAACAGGGGAGGGTTCATTTACTAAAGCTATCACGCGCGAAAAGGGACTTTTCGCGTGCGATCACTAAATGTGGGCGGCATCAAGACAGGAAAAGGAGGAGTTGGGGGCGGCACCAGGGCAGACGCTGCGAAGACAGTACTGATGGCGAAATGGTAAGCTTTCGTATCGCTGCCTATTTCACACCGAATAACTACACCATATAACTACACCTTTTATGGTGTAGTTATTCGGCGCGACACCAGCAGCGATCACACCGCGGAGGTGTTCTATCGCTGCCGGCTATCGCAGGACTGCCCCCACGCCCCCTGTACCACGGGATTCAGAGAGCCCGGCGGTGTTAGTAAATCCAGGCCTAAGGCCTACATTTATCAATCTGTAGTAAATGTCATGTGTGACAGGAAAAGAGGTGTTTTTTTATGGTAATAGCCTATTTACTATAATGTGTGTTATCTTGCTGCTTTGCATAGGTATTACTGCAAACCTTTTGCACTTTGTGGTAATACCTATATAATTGCACTTTCCTACCTACGAAGTGCTCATTTCACAAGAGAGAGAGAGAGAGGAGAGAGCGATGCTGGGGGTGGCACCATAGTAAACAGCTATTTCTGCTACTATAGGAGGCCCCCCCTAGTAACTCAAGGTAAGATTTAGGTAGTAGTGTAGGGGTTAGGGGGCGGGGCCACTTTTACATGCAGCATGAGATGTACAAATGGAACAGTGCACTCTTGTGAAGATTTGATGTCCTTCGGAGTGAGGAAACTCACACAATGATGAGATTTATACAATGTACTCTTGACCTAGCTTGATAGCAACTAGGTAGGGAGTGCATCAAACTAGATCAAGAGTACAATGTACAAATGTAATCTTTGTGTACCTTTACTCTCTTCAAATCACATCAAATCTTCACTGATGTGTACTGTGTTCTTCATACCTCTGATTGTGCATGTAAAACTTTCCCTTAAACCCTAGACTACCTCCTCGTCTTGAGTTACTAGTTGACCCTCCTACAGTGGTATAAAGTTTATTTATAAGAGAGCCTTATAAAGAGTCTCTCTCTCTCTCTCTCTCCCCCCTCTCTCTCTCTCTCACAATAAATTTAACATGCATTGCAGTAAAAGACCTGTGCTATATGCATGTTGTGGTATCTCCAAAATTACCCTCACCATACCCCCTTTTCTATCATGGGCATATTCTTGCTTTATTTATAGCAATTTGATAAATCTAGGTCAACGTGTGTAACCTGTGTAAGAACATTTGAATTTTCAAGGCATTGATAAGAAGGATGTAGGCATTATTCGTAAAACCCTCCATCATGAAATACAATGTATGGAAGCAATCAAAACTGTAAATAGGATGCTAAGATGCAATAAAAAATTTTTTGCCAACTTCAAATATAATATGCTTATATTGAGATATGATGGACTTATGCACTCACATTTGAAATACTCTTTACAGTTGTAAATACCATACTCAAAAACAGATAATTTAGTAGTTAAGCATATAAATATAAGAGCAATAGTAAATTAACTATGGAAATACAACTATATGAATGGACAAGGCAAACAACAATTATATAGCCTTAAAAGACTAAGAAAAGAAATTATTTAGTTTTTCCAAGGAAACAAATGATATAGCTCTGAGAGGCTTTCTGGACCATTGATTAGGAGGTTATGATGGACAGATCTAAAGTCAATTCTTTAGGGGGAAAAAATCTGAAAAGACATTTTATACAAACTAAGAGCTGGATTCATCATTCTTCGCAGAAAGATGAATCTCGCGAAAAAGGGAGTGGAGGAGCAAAGGAGGGGGTGGGCCTGAAAAAGGCCGCAACTGTTCGCACTGCGGTGGTGTGATTTTGCCGGCCGCAGTCTTTCGCGCAAATAGTGCCACCGTCAAAGGTGGTGCTATTCACCGAGCTACTGCCAGCGATAATGTTCCTCACATTATCGCCAGCAGCAATGCCGTGACCAACTCCTCCCCTCCAGCTAATTTGCATTATATTGCATGCAAAAAGGCGTTTTCACATGCAATATGGCCCTAACACACGCAATAACGCTTTGAAAAATAACCCCCTAATTTTGCTAGTTTTTTGAAATTTATTTTGCATTAATATTGATCAGTTAGAAAATGTAACCCATAATGAGATCCCCAAGATTTATGGAATGAATGAAAGGTGCATCTATTGCTTGTTTGTTGACCTTCATTTCTACTTATCGAAATGGATTAACATGGCAACAGTGCTATTTTTTTTAAGATTTATGATGACTCAATAAGAAATGTCAGTATCAAAAACTAGTCACAAATCTTGCAAGTTAGTTCAATAAAAATGTATCAAATACAGTTTTTTTGTTGAACTTTAGTTCCTTATAAAATGTTATTCTACAGCAATCATCATTTATGTGTATAATTTTAAGAATCAAGTAATGATTCACTTTTATCCTTACAATGATATTCTTTTACTTTTCTATTTTCTATAGAAAGAATATATTTTACAGCTGATCTAACATGAGCACTTCTATATCATTCCATTTCAAACTGGGGTTGAATTTATGTCATTGACTAATATAATGAAAAAGAAAAGAAAAACAGAAGTGGAACTCTTGGGTAAAACTATACAGAGAAACAAAAAAACCACTAGGCTAAAAAAATATTTGTCTCGGCTTTGAGATATCTTGAGATAACCGGAGTGATATGTATATTATACAGGAACTTCCGGTATATAAAAGCCAAAAATAAATAAATAAATAAATAAATCTTGGGTCACTGTGACATGTACATATTTAAACTTTAGATTATATGTTCGTATATGTTCCATAAAGGCAATTGATAAAGCTGCAAATTTACATCATAAGGTAGGTTATTCAGAATGAGCATAGCCTAAGCAGCTAGTTTGGATTGAATATACATGTAACAAAAAAACCTGCAGTATCAACAAAATAGAATTTAATAGTTTTTACACTAAAACAAACAAAATCACTATTGTAAATTTGAAAGCACATTCAAATAACTGCACAAAGAAAACATGAGGTGAAAAAGCTAGTTTATCATTTACTGTTCTCACCGCTATTTACTTGTATGCTCATTTTTTAAGTCCTGACAAGCTTCACAAGATTTTTTAATCAGTACTGTCATAAAAATACACCCTAAAATAACTATAACAATGTGTAAGGTGCTGAAAAACTAAAAAACTGAAAAGTATTTGAAAACATGAAATACACAAAAACAAAAATTAAATCTTTTTATAAACTAAAATTGAGATCACTAAGGCGTGGATTCTCTAATACCGCCGGGCTCTTTGAATCGCGCGGTACAGGGGTGCGGGGCGGGCCTGTGAAAGACAGCAGCAGCTTTTGCACCTGATAGCGCCATCATAAAAGTGGTGCGATTGGGTGCGAAATTGGCAGTGAAAGGGGTTCTTACCTTTTCACTGTCCACGATGTCTTCGCGACGGCCACCCCCGTGCTGTCCTGACTCCTCCTGTTCCGGTCTTGACGCCATCCCGACTCGCTTTGGAAAATGACCCCCTCAGGCCTGGATTTATCAAAATGCACTAAATATCGCATGCGATAGAAAATGGGGCATGTTTTATGGTAATAGGCAGTGTATTGCAATTTGTGCTAATACCTTTGCAAAGCGCTAAGTTACTGCAAATTGCGATAACTTTTTGCACTTTGAGATAAGTGCCAGAATTGTGGTATTTCTTACATACAATCACTGGGGAGACCATGTTTACTATGAGAGAGAGAGAGAGAGAGTTACCCAGGTAGAGAGTCCATCAAGCTAAGTTGAGAGACCATTGTACAAATCCCTTCTCATCTTCACAAGAGAGCACGTCTCACTTTGAATGTCAAAGTGGCCCCTAACCCCTACAATAATACCAAAATCTCACCTCAAGTTACTAGGTGGGCCTCCCATAGAGATATAAATACTTATCCAGTGTTAGGGTATCTTGGGTAGGTTCTCTCTCTCTCTCTCTTTTTCGGATTTGCATCACACCATACATTATGGTGCTATCGCATGCATTAAAGGTGCTTAATGCCTTATAGCATTTTCATAAATGACCCTATAAGGGAGGAGGATAAAATAATGTAAGATGAATTATAACTGCTTGAGAGGCACAGGATGCAATCCAAGTTTTGAATTTAGGGAAAGGTCCAGATGGGTATGGCCTTAGCATGTACTTCTATAGACATTATGCCTACATATTATCTTCTATGTTAAAGGGTATTTTTAATGATGTTTTGTGGGGGCCCCACTACCTAAAACATTGAGACTGACTAACATTGTTGTGCTTCTAAAAGAAGGTAAAACTCAGGGGCTTATTTTCTAAAGCCTTATCTCATATGATAGGGCCCTAACGCACACGATAAGGCCATATCACATGCGATATAGTGCAAATTAGGGGGAGGGGAGGAGCCAGGGTGGGGTAGGGTGGAGTCGGCGGTGTCTTCGCTGCTGGCGATAATGTTAGTAATGTTATCGTCGGCAGTAGCACACTGAATAGCACCACCTTTCACGGTTGCGCTATTCAGTGTGAAAGCCGGCAGCCGGCACAGCACTATGGTGCGAAGGCTGCGGGCGTTCGCAGGCCTGCACCCCCCTTCACCCCCCACTCCCCATTTTCACAGGATTCATCATTCTGGTATATCTTGATCAAACTGGATTCATTACTAATTGGCTGGGGGAATAATGTTAGGAGAACTGTCAATCTTATTAATTATGTTATGGGAACCCCAGGTGATGTTGTACTTATGGCATTGGATGCACAAAAAGGCCTTTGAGTGTGATGTAGGACTCCCTGTTCTATATATTAACTAGGTTTGGCTATGGGGCACATTTTTTGACTTGGGTTAAGTATTTATATTCCCAACCTAAAACACAATTTAGTCAACGAGGCCATATTTCTAAAGCTTTTTATCTTGAAAGAGGTATTTATCAGGGTTGTACACTCTCTCCAGTTCTTTCTGCTCTGCTTTGGAACCCTTGGCAGCTAAAGTCAGAGCACATAAGGACATCAAGTGTTTTCATACTGAAAATGATGTGGAACGTAAAATAACCCTGTTTGTAGATAATATTGTATTATACGTTCAAGATCCAATTTCCTCTTTGGAAGCTATTATGAAAACTGTTAAAGGCTTTGAAAATTTCTCAGAATACAAATATAAGGGCAGATTTTAAAAAGGCCACGCGCGTAAAATCTGGCCTTTCCCACATGGCCGGGCCTAGAATGCGCCTAGCCTGTTTTCAGAAAGGCCCAGCCACACGCATAAAGGCCGGTACGCATATAAGTGTGGGCCTTCTTGAAAGGGGCAGGCTAGGGGGCATTTTCAGGGAGGGGCGGGGCCAGAGGCCATTTGCTGCTGTGCTGGGGGGATCGCAAGCCAGCAGGGTGCCAGCGCGTGCAACTTGTTCCTGCTCCTTTGCAGGAGCAAAAGGTAAAATAAAAAAATTAGGGATAGCTAGGATAGGAAGAGGGGGAGGGCAGGATAGGGGAAAGGGAAGGGAGGTAAGGGTAAGGGGTTGGGAAGTTCTCTCCCAGTCCGCTCCTTAATTGGAGAGGACTGGAAGGGAACAGGAGAAGGCCCCAATGCGTCGCCTTGTGTATTTGAAAATTATTTCCCCCCTTGCGCGCGCTGACCCAGAATTTTGTAACATGCGTGCGCCAGCGCGCGCATGTTATAAAATTGCATGTCCATGTGCGTGCGCCGGGTAACGCATGCACATGGATGTGTGCGCGTATTTTTTTTTAATCTACCCCATAATGTGTCTAAACCAGAAATATTGGAATTAAAAATAGACAAAAATGCTAAAGAAAGTTTGCTTTGAAGATATCCTTTCTTATTTATATTCTGCTTTTCAATCACTTCAAAGCAGATCATATTCAGGTACTATAGGTATCACCAGCAGGCTTAAAATCTATGTTTTGGGCTTGAGGCAATGGAGAGTAAAGTGACTTTCATAAGGTCACAAAGAACAGTAGAATTATTTGAACTCTGTTTATCATGGATTGCAGCCCTGTGCTCTAACCACTAGGGCCACTCCTCTTTCAAATAGACTAGAGTATCCATTAAATATTTGGGGGTGTATATTTCTAGTAATCTAGAACATATTCTTACATGTTGTCCTTCTCTTGAAAATGCTATAACATGATTTGAATATATGGTCTCCCTACTCTATTTCTTGGTTGGGCAGGGTGGCAGCCATTAAAATTAATGTTCTACCTGAAGTGCTGTTTTTGTTGGAAATGTTGCCCATTAATATCCCAAGAGATTTTTTTTTATTTTACTGCACTCTTTGATATCTAAATTTATATGAAAAGGAAAAAGAAAAACAATCCCTCAGAGAGTTTTGTTAACCTCCAACTTGGAACAAGATGTCAAACCAGGTATAACAAGATGTTAAAAGACGAGCACGTTTCATGGGTCTCCTATCCATTATCAGTGTTATAGAATAACCGGACTTCTCGAGTCAGTTCAATGTGAGACATTTTTCAAAATGGAAGTGCCTGGATTTCAACAGAATTGGGCAAATATTTAGAAAGGAGATAATACTGTCCATTTCTCATCTGGAACATTTGGGAAAAGGTTCCTCCATGCCCATATTTCAATATTTACAGTTTAAAGGGTTTCTGACCAAACCTTCAATTAAGACTTCTTAGAGTAGAAAACTCACTGGTTTTGAACAAATAATGATCTCTCCCTTCCAGGGTAAGGGCCTAATCTCTAAATTATATCAACTCCTTTTGTCTAAAGAGGGTGATGCATTTACTGTGGGAAGCAAAGTGGAGGGAATATATGGGGCAGGATATTACAGATGGCCACTGGGACTATTTTATACTGAATCAAAAAGGTAATTTCCTCTGTTTTACTACTCAGGTGAGAGTGTGGGGGGAAAGTAACTTTTTTCACATTTAGTAGACATGTCCCAAGATACAAATCTATTGGGCAGAGATTTTGTCGTGGGTCTATCACTTCACTAGGATGTACTTGCCTATAGATCCCCTTTTAATTCTTTTAGATAAGCTTCATAGGGACTTTTATCCTGTTAAGAGGGAGGTAAAAATTTAACTAATCACCTGTTAATTGCCGCTAGGCTTAACATTGCGTGTCATTGGAAATCTACCTTGCCCCCTTCTCTGAGTGCAATAGAGTTTATCACCTTCCAATTATGGGAGTTCTATCTGAATATACTTAAAATTTGGGAACTCTTCTTTACTAAAGTAGCATTTGTATTAGAAAGAGTGTGGCACTCCATTTCAACTTTGTGCTGATTTATTTATCATGTCTCCTGATATATTATTCCTAGTATCCATGTGGAATCTGCTATGCATATGTTTGCTTATATGCACTGGTTAGAATATCTACTGCATATGCATTATTGATATTTTTTCTCCTTTTTTTCCTCTTTGACATTCTATGCAAAGCTGACCTGCTGTGCCTAATTGCCATGTTTCTCTCATATCATTGTATCATTTCTATTCTCATTAGCATTATTAAATAAAGTATTTAAAATTATATATATATACTGTATGTATATAAAGATATTTAATTAACGCATACTTCCAGATCCCAACCCAGAATGCCCTTGAATCACTGTCTTTGTAAATTCATACTTTACACATAGCAGTGACAATATTCGTATACCCCAGTCATTCGCCTTCTTAAAGTATTGTGAAAGACACGTCCGTTCCTTGGGAACATTTTTATATTATCTCACAGTAGTTAAGAATTTAATAAAATCAGTGAATTCATCAAATTGTCCACTAAATCCCTAGGATACAGTATCATTAAAATCTATGGCCTACGATATCGCTGGATCACTTGCTAAAACTGTAAGCATGTCTTTAATTGAGGGCCACTTTCCTGCAATGTTGAAGCAAGCCTCAATACATCCATTATTGAAAAAAAAACATCTTGACCATTTAAATCCAATACATTTTCTTTCGATATCATTTGCCACCAAAATTATTTTATCTGCCTTTTTTAAACAATGACACTACTTTTTGGATGTGTATAATGTTTTAAATACCTAGCAATTTGGCTTTCATTTGACATACAGTGCAGAGGCATTGACTATGTCAAGTTTAGACACTTTTCAGCATGGTTTCAGTAATGGTATGGAATGAATTTCATTTGAATTTTACTGACTATATCAGCTGTATTTGAAAGCCTTTTATCATGATATCTTTTTAGGATAATTATCTAGAATAGGAATTTCTGGAAAAGTGTTAGCCTGGTTTCATTCCTATCTCTGTCACTGATAGAATGCAGCAAGTTAGAGTTAATTCCCAGATGTTACATTGGTTCCCTCTCATTACAGCAGTGCCCCAAGGATCAGCCCTTTCTGTCGTTCTTTTAATATATATTTATTTATTTTTATTTATTTGCTTTTATATACCGACATTCGTTGGCGTACATCACATCGGTTCACATATCAACATTTGGAATAGTATGACGGGGGTCGTACTATTTTACATTTAACAAGAACTGTTTGGAACTAAGTATACAATGTAACAAAGGTTTAGCATTTAACAAAAACTGGTTGGAACTAATTATACAAAATAACAGATAATTAGTGAACGAGCTTTACATAAACGAGAGGTCTTGAGAGGGCGCATGTGTCCAGTAAATCAGTTGAGCAGGGGGAGGGGGGTGTTAAGGGGGGGGGGTGTTAGGTGGGGTGTTGGTAGTTATACCCAATTTGTAAACTCTTGGCTGATCTTCATGTGCAATACCAAATATATGCAGATGATACTCAGTTTTCTTTTTCCAATAGATGAAAATGTTAATACCATCTTAGATTTAATTTCCATTATTTCAAAACAATAAAGACTTGGATATTGAGCAGCAAATTAGCCTTACATCTTAAAAAAATTGAAATTATCAGAATAGTTAAAGCTAGAACTCCCTCCTTTAATAAAAACACTTTTCCTTTGAGGGCATTCAAATTGCAATCAAGGAAATGTAAAATCTGGGAGTGAGTGATAGTTCATTATCCTTTAAAAATCACATAAAAACAGAGCAAAGAATTTGTTTTTTAAACTGCGGATGTTATGCAAATTAAAATCCTTGAATGCTTCTGATTTCTGATCTCTCCTCCAAGCTCTGGTTCTAACAGCATTAGACTAAATTCAATAACAGCACTCCAGATTATTCAAAATTCGGCAGCTAGAATTTTAACTGATTTGTGTCACTATGTGCCTTATTTTCCAAGGCTATCGCAGGCTTGCGCTAACAGCACAAGCCTGCGATAGCTTGCGAAGGTAGCGCACACCTGCGCTAAGTACATCGGGGTGGAGTCGGCCCCGGAAGAGGAGGAGTCGGGGCATCACCGGGGCCGACTCTGTGACAACGGCGCGGACAGCGAAAAGGTAAGGGCCTTTTCGTGTCCTATTTTGTGCCCAATAGCACCACCTTTCACTGTGGCGCTATTGGGTGCGAAACTGGCAGCGATCGCACTGCGGCGGTGAGATCGCTGCCGGCTAGCGCAGGACCGCCCCCTCGTTTTGACCCCCCATTAGCGCAATTTTCTAAAGTATCGCAGGCCTGCGATACTTTAGAAAATGAGGCCCTATGACAGTATCTCTTCTATTCTGTATGCTCTCCATTGACTACTGATAGAATTCAGAATCACTTTCAAGATATTGTCATTTATTCACAAAGCATTAAAGAATAAAGTTACTCAGTGCATTAGTCCTCTTTTAAGAATTTACAGATCAGAGAAAAATGTAAGGTTATCAGGGAAATGTCAACTTGTCGTACCATCAATCCGCCAAAAACTCCAAAGAAAAGATGTTCTCGGTGTGATTACATGGAATAACCTCCCAGAATTTCTTTGTAAAGAGGCAGGATTCAAAACATTCCAAAAGAAACTGAATACCTACTTGTTTGAGAAGACTTTCCCTGCTTGAAATTGAATGGTGTCCCTTTGAATGCATTTCAGCAAATTATAGGCACTGTCATGAGTCTGTCATTGTTTTTGTTTTTATGTCTTTTTTATGAATGTTTTATTGTAAACCACATTGAATGTTATGATAATGAGGCATATAAATATTTTAAATACATAAGTAAAATAAAAATATTTCATGTATGTTATATATAGGGCTTATGATTTTCTGTTCAAATCAAATATTGCCCAATAAAACAAACCCCCCATGGGGAAATCGGGTTTTTCAGCTTGTACTAAAAAAAAAAAAAAAAAAAAAAGGTCTATCTTGAGGTGTTCCAATGGCATCATCTGGCTGCTACATTGGAATGGGCTGGCAGGGAACCCAAGCCTGGGCCTGTGCAAAAAAATCCATTTAAAACAGAAATGCCATGACAGAACAGTGGGCTGGCAGAAAGCCCAAGCCTTCTGGACACAATAAGAAGACCGCAAGTGCAGTGGGCCACCAGGGAGCCCAAGCCCTGCCAACTGACGGAGCACAAGAAGTATAAGCAGGGAAGAGGATGGGGGAAAGAAGGGAGAATGAAAAAGTGGATGCAATGGGGAAGGGAGGAGTAAATGAAAAGGGTGGTGAGTGCAATGCAGGGAGGGGGGGAGTGAAAGAGTTGGGAAGTCCAATGAGGAGGGGAGGGGGAGTGTAATGAGTGAGAGAGTGCAATGGGGGCAGACCCACTGAAACACCTACACGCATCTATCCCCCAGCCACATACCCACACCCACCTTCCACCCATACACATACTCTCTGCCACACCCACCACAGACATCTCCATACATTCTGCAATACAGCATTTGAAACTTTTAAGGTAAATGTATTTATTCCTTATTAAATAGTTGATAGATGTTTTTTTATGCTACTTGTAGTAGAAGAATGCCATCCAATGCAGTGGAATTTAGAACCCATGCAAGGCCTAAGCACATTGGCCAATGATATGATGACTGGATATGTGCCTTTCATTCATGGCTCAAGCAACTCACTGTTGATTGGATTTTACTTTGACTGCCAATACATCTTATCCACAGAGGATAGGATGAGAACCCCACCCTTGACACTCTTCCACAAATTCTATATAACGGTCACTAAACCACTTAGCCTATATAGCATAATGCTTGTAGAGAGAAAGATATGGTGCTGGCATGACAGACTAGCCTCAATTCCTTGTTGTGGTCACATATAATTATAAGGTACACCATGCAGGCCTGCCAGCTACCTGTCTGCTAGCAAAGGCAAACTGGTAAGATAACTAGTCGCAGGAAGCTGACACTAGGGGTTTTAGCAGTAAAATGCTAATGCAAGTGGGACTTTGAAATGCTAGAGTCAGGCCCTTTAAAAGACTCCTACAGGAATTTTTCTCCCTTAAGATGCAATCTTAAAATCTGTACTGGGTTTTATTTTCCCTCTGCAGGAGCTGGCTATCATACATTGACCATACTGGATAGCTACAGATAGAGCCAGTCTTATTTGTATGAGGGAAAATATACATGCATGGTAACATATATACAGCCAAAAAGCAAAAATGGCAACATGTTTAACTGACCTTGAATTCCTTCTGAGCAGGAGTCATCTTGCTGGCTCACACCTACCAGTGGCATTTCATTCATATTGCTCAAAAGAGAAAGAAAGCTGAGATGAAGGAACCTTGGTATGAATTGCAATCTTTTTGGCTTTGACCTTCCTTTCATTGTTTTTATAGATCCTCTATATTGGATTGTTTATGGAAAACAATGTTGAGCTTGTTCACCATAGCTTCCCAGATTTTTTGTTTCTGATAGGCATTCACTTTACTGGCTGCTTGGCCATATAGATAGCTTTGAGCTTTCTAGATTTCATTGACCAGCATGGCTATATCTTCCAGAAGAAAATTAGGCCTATGCAGCTAAGCACTAGTCTTGGCAGCCATTGTGTACTACTGGATAGTCAGTACATATAAGATCTAAAATACTTGTACCTGAACATAATTTGCTATAAAGTGCATGCACATGTGGAGAATTATTTGGCATGTGAATTTTACATATTAAATGGAGGGTAAATATATGTGCAAGGTATATGCATGTGTAATTTCATAACTACGTGCATCATCATTCCCCACTTCTCCACATACAAAGTGCTAGAGATATAAGGTATCAGTTTTATTAAGATAACCTAACTACACGTTTAACTGTTTTAAAAGTGTGTATTCAGTGTCATTTATTTATGTATTTCTATTTATCTGAAGCCCTAGCCATTATTTAGCTCAGACTTAGTACTATATACATACATGAAGTGACTTTCTGCGATGTGCTAACCCATATTTGTACTAATCATATTTGTGTAAAGTATGTTATATATTGAAAGAGGTTAAAACAACAACATCAGATGGCTTGTTCAAAGTACATAAGAACATAAGAACATAAGAAATTGCCATGCTGGATCAGACCAAGGGTCCATCAAGCCCAGCATCCTGTTTCCAACAGAGGCCAAACCAGGCCACAAGAACCTGGCAATTATCCAAACACCAAGAAGATCCCATGCTACTGATGCAGTTAATAGCAGTGGCTATTCCCTAAGTAAACTTGATTAATAGCCGTTAATGGACTTCTTCTCCAAGAACTTATCCAAACCTTTTTTGAACCCAGATACACTAATTGCACTAACCACATCCTCTGGCAACAAATTCCAGAGCTTTATTGTGTGTTGAGTGAAAAAGAATTTTCTCCGATTAGTCTTAAATGTGCTACTTGCTTACTTCATGGAATGCCCCCTAGTCCTTCTATTATTCGAAAGTGTAGATTACAAAGCATACCTTGCTTTGTAATCTAAGTGCAATACATATTAGCACACTTAACTTCCAGCTGTTTCTTGGTCGTCTCCTCACCCGTTGCTGCCAGGTTCCCCAACTTCACATTCAAGTTCGCTTTGTCAATGCTGGTAACAGAATCACTTGAAGACAAATACCTCACTGGCCTGAACTTCAGCCAGTTCCCAGCTCCAGTTGTTTCCACCCTGACGGGTTTGCTTGGAATTCCAAGCGTCGGCTCGGCCTTCCTTTGTTGAATTAACTCCAGCACTTCCTCCACCTCAGAAATAATCATGGGAGGAGAAGGGGTTTTCGGTGCACCGGGACTCAATGTGATGTCAGCAGCCAGCGCAGTCAGCGCCCGCTCCATGCCGACTGCGACTGCGGCCCCCTCCACTGGCGTTAAATTAGCCAGAATAGTAAAAAAGGACTATCCTGGGTTGTGTCTGCTCGGGTAAGGGTGAAGATGTTGTTGCTTCCCTTATCCTTACTTTCCGTTTAGTATGTGGAATATCTCATAGAGGTAATAAGTTTAGAGCTAACACAGAGAGAGAGCCTTCCAACCATTCGTCTCACACGGTGGCCATCTTGCCCCCAGCATGACCATTCTACTACCGACTTCTGGTATTGACCCACACTTGCCTTGCTACTCTTCCTTGCCTACCGCCTGCCCTAACTTCAGCCTGCTCTATGATGCTCCTCTTGTCTTCATTCTGGACTTGCCCTTTCAGGCTTTGGCCTGTTCTTACTCGGGCACCCTCTATCTGCTTCCTGTTCTCATTGGTGCCTGGGTCTCCTCCTCGTCCATTTCAGACCACCTACTCCTACTACTGCTGCTGGCCCCTGACTGACCTCCTCATCATCCCTGAGAAGACCTCAGAAAGAGGCCCACCTAAGTCCAGCCGGCCCCGGTACCCAAGGGCGCAACCTGTGGGGAACGAGGGCTGGTATTGGTGAAGCTTCAGCCGGCCTCCGTCAGTCAGCCAGCTCTGCCTGCCAATGGTGGGGACCCGTAGGGCTTGCCCTGTGGGTAGTGTCAACCCCATCTTGATCCAAGGGTCCATCTCCTGTGCAACACCCTTTATGAAACCGCATTGTGACTGCACCTTTCCATATTAGCACAACTCATAAGGTTCAGCAGGGGTAGACCTCTTAAATTTAATAATACTAAATTCATTACAACTCATAACCTCTTGCCAAATAAAGAGTTAGTTGATATATACAAATTGTTTTTAATCAGTGGGATTCGCGCATTTCAGCGTCTGCAAACCGGAAGTGTTTATTTGAACTCCTTGCCAGCTAGAGCCTGTCTTTTATATATATATATATATAGAGAGAGAGAGAGAGGGAGAGAGAGAGAGAGGGGGAGAGAGAGATAATTCATAATCCTAAAATATTATATAAAATGAATTACTATGCAATAGTAAGCCATCGCAAATATGGATTTAGAGGAAGAAAAAAATATATAGATTTAGAGGAAGAAAAAAATATTATACCATAACCCACAATGTTATATTAACACAATTCAAAGCATCTGGTAACTGAAGGAATCATATATCATTATTTACTAATGAGATTGAATGCAGTAAAGCTTTCTTGTATACTCATAACATACTAATGTGTGGTTAGTTTGAGGATTATTTAAACAAAAGTTTGGCATATAACTTATTAATATGTCTCTGCATTAAGCCAACCTCATTGGAACTTTTATATAATATTTATGATTTATTATATTAAAGAGATAAAACAACCGGTTCTCTAAAGTATTAATTTAAAAACCACATTGTGACTGCACTTTTCCGGATTTGCCTGACTCATAGCGTTCAGCAGGGGTAGACCTCTTAAGTTTAATAATATTAATTTATTACAACTAATAAACACTCGCTAAATTAAAAATAGTTATTATATACAAAATATTTTTAACCCATTATGAGGAGAAGCACAGTATCCTTATAAATAACTTACACTCTAACTTTTGCTGGGCAGATGCGGGAATTGTGCCTCCGAGCATCTGCAAACTAGAAATGTTTGTTTGAACTATGTGCCGGCACAAGCCTGTCTTTTATATATATATATATTTATTTTTAATTCATAATATTAAAACATTATATAAAATATTATTAATAACTATAAAAATAAAATATATATGGGTGAATTGTGCCAGCAGATTACTTTGTGAAAGTGAAACATCACAAATACAGATTTAGATGAGGGAAAACACAGTATACCATAACCTACAACCTAACTCTTATTAAAATATGACAATAAAAACAATCTAAAAAAGTTGCTATCATAAGAACAATTTAAACAATGTATTTGAAGCCTATGCTGATAAGACAAATGGATTTAAAATTATATTGTACCATAATTCTCAATACATTAAAATCAATAAATATATGAAATATACAATTTTTTTGAAATATAAATTTTTGACATTTTATGGATTGTGATAACATTATAAAAATCTACAAGCACAGAGTATACTGGTTGATTGAGCCCTTATAAAAGTAATATGATATTTGATATTAACAGGAAAAGTACTCACAAAAATGCTGAAAACTCTATTTCTTGATTAAGACCATGAGGTGCTAGTGTTAAAATCATATATATATTTTTATTCCAATCTTAATAATATTTTGTCTACATCACCATCTCTCCAATTGACTAATGTTTCATCAAATTTATGTTGAGCTGAAATCGAGTGTCCGACAAGTGGTTTTCCCTCAATTTTTCCGTTCATAGCACTTCTATGCTCAATAATTCTTTTTTAAAGTGATCTAATAGTTTTCCAAATGTACATCTTCTTGCAGGGACAAACAGCAGTATAGATAATGCCTTCACTTTTACAACTGGTGAAACTTTTTAAAATAAATTCTTTGTTTGTTGAATTAATGGTTAAACTTTTTGTTTTCATATTGACATTACATACACTACAGTATACATATGGTCTATGTCCTGCCGGTCTAATATCCTTTACAGTCACCATTGGTAATGCAGAAGGTGATATAAGATGTTTTAAATTTTTCTCTTGCTTGTTAGTGAATATAATATCCTTTACTTTGAATGCTGGTAAAATCTGTAAAACATGCCATTGCTTTTTCAATATCTTCCTAATATTCTTGGACATGTAGGTGAATGTAATAGGACAAACAATTTTATCATTCTGACATTTTGGTTTAGGTTTCAACAGTTCTCTATTTTGTATTAATACACATATAAAGCCATTGTCTATACATGTCTTGGAATAATTCCTATCAATAAACTACACTTTCATTTCTGCTGACCTAATATTAAATGTACACTCATTTATGCAAAGTCGCCTAATCCTTAAAAATTGGGAATAAAGTAAATTGTTCATGAGGGATTTGCTGTGACAATTCTCATATTTTAATAACTTGTTATTGTCTGTATGTTTTCTATATATATCTGTACTGAATCTGCCATCTCTATAAATTATCAGGATATACAAAAAAAGAAAATTTTAGCAGAAACCATATTGAATTTTAAATTTTGATCTAAACCATTGAGCCATACCTTAAAATCAGACAGACCTTTTTCATTATCTTTCCATTTAACAAAAATATTATCTATGTATCTTTTCTATACTATGATATTTTTAGCATATACATGATTGCTCAAATAGGTTTCTTCAAATTTAGTGACATACAAATTTGCAATTGAGGGAACCATAGCTGACCCCATCACTACACCTTTGGTTTGAATGAAGACTTGTTTATTGAATGTGAAAAAATCTTTTGTCAAGGCAATTATCACAACCTCCATTATGAATTGTGTAGGGATTCGCCTGTGTGTACTTCTAATGTTAAGATATTCCTCAATTATTCCAAAGCTTCTTTTTGTGATATATTTGTGTACAGAGATTCAACATCAAATGTGGCCAGTATATTATCATCTTGAATTAATGGAAAGTTTTCTAAAATCATAATAATATGAGAAGAATCCTTTACATATGATGGGATCTGTGGGACATTAGGTTTTAAAAATTCATTTATAAAAATGGACAATAGTTCTAAAGAGATCCTGTGGCTGATATAATTGGTCTTCCAGGGGGCTCTGTTAGGGATTTGTATTTTGGCAGAATATAGATGGTAGACATAACAGGATGATCTATTGTAAGAAATGCAATGTCTTTCTTGGTAAGAAAACCAGCAGAACATGCTATTGATAGAATGGAATCTATTTCATGTTTAATTATATTGGTAGGATTTTTTTCAATCTTAGAATAAAACGTTACATCTGATAACTGTATTTCAATTTCAGTCATATATTGCTTCCGATCCAAAATCACAATTGCGCCTCCCAGGCCTCAGACCCTTTTCATCCTCTCCATTCTTCAGCACTTGCAAGCCAAATGATGCCATCTGCTGGAGTCCCACTGGAGGAAATTAACATCAATGCATTCACCCCAGCATATGGCGCATTTTGATGTATGGCAATGTGTATGGCATTGTCATACCCAGGCCCAATGCTGTAAACCTGCCCGAAGGTCGAGTCCCAACTCTGGGGCCTCGGCCCGGACCCAGACCATACTTCCTATGGCTCCTAAGCCTCTGAACTCCCTGGAGCCAGTGAGGATTGTTGCCATTTTGCCCATGCAATTGGGCAGGACACAACTCTTGTTAGATGAGAAACAGAGACGAAGACTGCATAAACTTTCTCTCTACTGTGCAGCACAGGGACATTTTGTTAGCCTTTATTCTGAGAAACCTGAAACCTCCATAAAGATACATCTGGTTGGGAGGGTAGTCTTCCACCTTCCTGTTTCTTCCCCACAATTAATGATACCGGTACCCCTCACCTTCGGAAGCCATAGTAGATTCTGGAGCCAGGGGCAACTTTATTCAGGAATTGCTGTTATGCCAGTATAGATGCCCTACTACCAGCTTGACCACTCCCTGTGTTATTTCTTCCATCTATGGAGAACCCTTACCCAGTCACATGACGGCAACCACTTTGTTTTTCACTATGTCGATTAGGCCTCACCAAGAATACCTTCAGTTCTATGTACTACCTAAGGCATCCAGTCCTTGGATTACCCTAGCTCAGGCTCTACCAACAGACCATTGACTGGAGCACCTTACAGATCAACCACTGTGGTCCATTCTGCCTGGAGCATTATGCTGTCTCCTCTTTACATCCAGGCATTCTGCTCCAGACCACCTTGCCTGAAGTTCTGTATCTGCAACTCTAATATACATCCTGCTCCAACTTCTGTTATGAGTCACAGCCTGGAATCCTAGGATCTTCCAATTCTTCTGACTGCTCAACATTTTTAAAGTCCATCATTGTGGAGAAAGATGCCAAGATCTGTCCTCACTCAGCATGATAATCTTGGAACCTACAAGTCATATCTTTCCTCTTTTGAAGGATCCTTGCAAATAGAACAGGATCAATCAGCAAACACTTCTCTTGTTCAGTTCAGAGACCAAAGAATCCCTAGATGTCAAGTTCAACCTCCCCAGTTCCCAGATATACAAATGTACTTTTGATGCCTTCTCAGAAACTTGAGGAGGGGGCTTAGAGAAGTGGGTACTGTTATGTTTTGCTGCTTGCGGGATGGCCTGCTAGTGGTTGCACTCACCCTAAAGCCAGCAATCCTTACCGTAGTGGGATGCCGCAAATTACACAATGTGGCAAGATGCCACCAGTATCACTGCCTCTGGAACCTTCCCACTGGTGCATATGCACCCGAAGCTAGCACTCTTAAAGGCCCCACAGAGGAAAAAGCCCATGGCGATCTTGGATGAAGTCATGACACTTCGTTCTATAAAAGGGCCCTCCTGAAGTTCCTTCCCTGCCTCAGCAACAGGTCCCTTGCCTTCGTTTAAGCCTGCCTTCATCCAAGCCTGCCTTCAGCCTGCCTTCGTGGAAACCTGCCTTGGTCCAAGGCTGCCTTCATCCCAGCCTGCCTTTGTCCCAGCCTGGCTTCATCCTAGCTGGCCTTCAATTTGCCTTCATCCAAGCCCATCTTCAGTCTCAGCCTTGCCTGAGCTTCATCTTCAGTCTGGTTTTCGACCTTAGCCTGCTCTTTATCTCCGACCACCTCCAGATTTCTGGACCTTATCTTAGCCTGGCCCATGCAAAGACTCATTTGCCCAACATAGGCATAGGCCTTGTATCTCTGCCCACGAGGTTGTGTCAATTGCCACTCACAACATCTTGTTTCCTCTTCCCTCATTTTATTTCTTCTTCGATTTCTTTTCATAAACCTCTTTCTGATTTTCTTTTTCATTTAGTTTTCTGAAATTTAGTATCCATATAATTATGTCATCTGATCTGCCTTTCAAAGCATTTGATATGCATCTCCCCTCAACTACTGATTACATATTATTGTTTTATTTTCTCAAATGACCTTTGGTTAAATCTGCTATATAAATTAAATTAATAGGCCTTATATAGTCAATCTTTTCTCCATTTTGTGTCTATAGGAAAAAGCATAGTAAATCAGAACCATGGTTTATCAAAGAAATATTTGCAATTAGTTTACACTATTGGATCAATCAAGATTATTAAGGTCCTATTGACATCCAGAAATGTTCAGAAATGTCACACAATATTAACATTTAAACCTAATTTCTTTTCAATCTGCAAATAGAATAAAAATGGTTTTGAGATCTGCCAGCTTACAATGTGAACCAGTACTTGAATGAACTTGTAATTGTTACTCCATCATAGAAAAGGTCAGCTTTGACAATTTATTTCTCTAAGACTTTGAAAGTGCCCCTACATTGTAGGCATTTGCCTTTCATCTTTTATCACATCTTTAATGTACAATAAAAATCAAACCTTGATCAAGTAACTGTCATTGTAAATCTTTTATAAGATCACAGTTTAAAGAAAAAACTGAAGAAATCTGATCAAACACTGTTTGAATGTAATAAATGTAATAATTTTTTTTATTCTCCGGCCCATTCAGTGAATTGTTGTTTGCCTTCAGTGTCAAAAAAGGATGTGTGTTTAGGAAATACAATATGCATTATTTTATATTGTACATGATGTTATTGCACAAGAAACAAACTTGTTTTAAGGGAAAGGATACCCTAGTCCAAGAGGTTATAACATGCGGCACCAAGGAAGTAGACTGAGCATAAATGTCAGGAAAATTAATTTATTTCATGGAAAGGGTGGAACAAGTGTGGAATGCACTCCCAAAGTGAGTGGTTGCAGTTAACATGATTTAAAAGAGCATAGGTTAAGCACAGATGATCCTTAATGGGAAGGAAGAGGCCAAGTAGTTATTAGTAGGCAATGTTCCCTTTTAATATTTGAAAGGGAACATAGGCCGGAAGAGGTTGGAGGAGACCCCATGGATACCTGGAGCCATGCCTCCCAAGGGCAGAACCTACCTCCTCTCACGTCCATAGACCCAGGCAATGTCAGAGTACATTAAAGAAAATCTGAATAAAGGATTCATAAGACCCTTCAATTCCCCGGCAGGAGCCGGATTCTTCTTCGTGAAGAAAAAGGATGGCAGTCTACATCCTTGCATCGACTACCGAAGGCTAAATGCGAGTTATGTCATTTAGCCCACGGTAGTCGATGCAAGGATGTAGACTGCCATCCTTTTTGTTCACGAAGAAGAATCCGGCTCCTGCCGGGGAATTGAAGGGTCTTATGAATCCTTTATTCAGATTTTCTTTAATGTACTAGTAGTATAATGGGTACACGATCAATCAAACTGATTGACAGGTGAGATAAGGATGACAGCAGCCAATCAGCGTTCACTTCCGGTCTAAGCCCCGCCCACGCCCCGCCCACTCCCCATAGAAGTGAATGGGGACGTAGCCACGCCCCCTCCCGCCTCCTCCCGCCCTCGACCACACCCCCAACCACACCCCTTCCGCCACAGGCCCCACCCCTTCCGCAGCCAATCAGCATTCACTTCCGGTCTAAGCCCCGCCCACTCCCCATAGAAGTGAATGGGGGTGTAGCCACGCCCCTCCCGCCTCATCCCGCCCTCGACCACGCCCCAGGCCCCACCCCTTCTGCCCCGGCCCCACCCCTTCCGCCCCTGGCCCCCGCCCCAGACCCCGCCCAGACCCCATCGATGCTCCTCCCCTCCCAATAGAAGTGAATGGGGAGCCCCTCCCACCCCCAAACCGCCCCCCCATGATGTCACGGATGACCCCGCCCACACCCCAACCCCAAGCCACACCCCCCTGTGACGTAGCGGGTATGACATCACCGGAAGTCCACCCCACACCGCCCCCCAAAAACACACCCCCTAAAACGTTATCAGAAAGGGTCCTGTCGCTTTTTTAATGATGTCAGTATTAATGGACTCTGGCTGTTTTTGATGATTTCACCGGAAGTACAATACAAAAGTCCCGAAATATGCGCTCCTAGAACCTCCTGATGCCTTTTTAATGATGTCGGAGCCGGTAGTATGCTTTTAGGAGGCAGGAAAACTGCAGGAAATATGCTTTTTTTCTAGCCACTCTGTTTTTAAAAAACCAAACAAAATACAAGCTGATAGGAGGCAGAAAAACAGTGGCTCGTTCTGTTGACAAGGATTTGTTTTTTTTTTTAAAACAAGTGATTGAAGCTACCGGTGGTGAATTGCATGAACTGCAGGATCAAACTTTGCAAAAGACAGGTTTTTTTTTTTTCCAAAAGACTAGGGACCGGGTAGTATAAAGGGTACGCTGTCACTCAAACCCCCAAGCCAAACCCCCCAGTGATGTCACCAGAAGCCCAAGCCCACCCCTCCAAGCCCTTGCTGTAGATAGGCATGCCCCAATAAAAAAAATTACCAGAGAGCAGGCAGGAAACTGTGACTCATTCTGTACACAGAGACAGGGGAGAATCCAATTACACCCCTTCCCTCCGCCCCCTCTGCTTCAAGCCGGCCTTCCCCCAGACCTAAATCTGAGCAGAGGATAATTGAAAGCAGTGGGGGGTGCAGGTTTGCAATGGTGAAACACAAGGCTTTAGTTTTGTTTTAAAAAAAACAGACTTCTGTATTTTACAGCCATATAAAAAACAAGAATGCACCAGCGGATCTTAAAGAAAATTTATAATGAGCCAGGAAATACCGGCAGTTTTGGCGGTATAACACCTCTTTTGCAGGCAGCTAAAGCATGTATGCCATCTGTGACCAAGAAACAAGTGATTGATTGGCTTACAGAACAAGATGCTTATTCTTTACACAAACCTGCTAGGGTACGATTTAAAAGAAATAAAACCATAGTGTCTGATGTGGAGTTTTGTTTTAAAAAAAACCAGACTTCTGTATTCTCCCCCACAACCCTTCCCTCCTCCCCTCTCTGTTAGACACGCCCAAACTTGCAAGACCGGATATAGAAATAAGCATGTGATAGTGATCACGTGAGAACAATCTTCAAGCAGAGTTGTTGTAATTGTTCCTGAAAATGGCCGTATATGAAACACCTAAGCGTCTTGAAATGAAAATCGTTCAACAGCCAAAACTAAAGAGGAGCCATAAACGAAAGCGGAGGGCAGAAGAAGAAGGAGGAAGCACTGACCCAGATTTTGATGAACTTCCGTTGGGGCAAAAGCTTTTTGATTCGCAGGATCCAAACTTGATCAATGAAAATGCTTTAGATTCTGAAGATTTAGAGCTGCACAAAGCTGCTCTGGATGCCGAAGCAGATTATTTGTTGGAAAAGCTTGAGTGTAAGGTAAGAAAAAATCTCTTTCCTTCTAATGATGCATTTTAGGGGTGGCGTGTTTGGGAGCTATCTATAATAGAGAGTTTGTTTAGAAGAGGTTTTAATTTAATGTTTTACATTATGTTTTATAGGAAAATGAAGGATCTTTACAAACAGAAGAATATGGAGACACACCAGGTATCAAAATGAACTGTATTTGCTGCTTCTGTCCAAATATAAAAGAACCAGATACATGTGATCAAAAAAAAACAACAATCCTGAAGATGTGCACGATTTCAGCTGGTGGAGCTATATAGGATTCCCAAAACCACCGCCGGTGCATGGAGTTTTTCGAAAAACAACATTTAGATCGATCGTAAGGGTGGCTGTCTATAGTATTCTTAAAAAATGTCTGTCTGGCATACGGTATGAAAATTGCGAAGGCTGTGTTCTCGACGATCCGAGTCAGGATGATCATAGTTGCGTTTATTGGACTGCCTCTGACACACAGGAACAATTAAGGACCGCTTGTAACAGGTTGTGCCTAGAACGTGTTTTGAATCTTGTGGTACTAGCTGCATATAAACGAGGTGTATTAAGCCTAAACAATGACGATATGAATCTGATCATATATCTTATACACAGTGTGAAAACTGCTGAAAATCCTGTTCAAAAACTAAACAGTTTGCTTAAACCTACAGATGAGATTTTAATGATAAAATATATAAATGCCATCATCTATGGTAGAAAACACCAGTCCTTTTTTAAAAATGTATAATAAAGCAGTCTTTGTTTTTTCTTGTCTGTATTTCAGAAGTATGTATTGACAATGAAATACTTTGTAATATTTTAACAAATTTTGCCATGTGTATAAATTAGTTAATAAAAACAACTAATAAATATATCAGAATTAACAAAATGTGTCAATTGTGCTTTAAGGTGATATGGAAGTTTTTAGGGGGGATATCTTATGGTTTTATTAAGTCTCTTTGATATCAATGCACAGGCTGTAAAATGTTTGATACAGCAACTATTTCATTAACTAAGGAATGTATATTGCTATGAGCTATGTGTGGGGGGGAAATTGTCTGGATCCAAGATCTGTAAATGGTTAATCTAATCAGAATGAGACAATATTTGGAAGGGAAAAAAAAAGACCAGAATGACAAGACATTCAAGAGAGACCAATTTTTTTTTTGTAAAGTGCCCCAAGACCTAAGAGGGCGTTGGTAACACACTACCTTTCATGAACAAAAGGGGGGGGATGTATATTGTAATGAGGTAGGTGCGGATAGCTGTCTGGGACACATAATCTAATCAGGGAAAAACAATGGTCAGCAAAACATTAAATCACAAAAAAAAGGTTCAACATACTATAGTTTTGTGAATGGGCTTCAGATCTAAAGAGATATTGATAATACATTCAAAAAGCCCTGTAAATGATAACCCAAGCAAGAGAACAATCTTATTCTATAAGATGTCCATCACATGACAGAGAGGCCAGGTAGCTTTTTTTTTTTTTTTTTTTTTTTGGTTTCAACACACAGGTTTTGAGGTTTGTTGGTGGTTACGCCCCACCTAATGCTGGTGATAAAAGGGTATAGCCGGTGACCAGAAAAGATTCAGCAGTCTGGAGTTTGAAACAGAAATGGATTCTTCAAACAAAGAAAGGCAGAAGCCTGTGTTTATTAATAAAATGTCACTTACTAAACGCAGAAAACAAAGGAAATTGAAAGGTGAGTTAATAGTTTTAATGTATATTTTTAGATATGATTTTTAAAAAACAGTAGTAAAAACAGTGTTTGTCTGTTTTATCATTAGAACAGGAAAATATTGCAAAATCAGACACACATTTGAACATAGAAGAAGAAGAACAGCCTGGCTGCAGTAATGCCTTAAACAGAAAAAAAATTGATCAACAAGGCATTTCTGACAGCAATGCAAATAATGGTGAGAAATAGGTTTTCCTTAATGTCTATGACCCTCCCAAATGTCTCTCTTTTTTTCCTTCATAACAGTCAACGAAGCAGAGATCTATTTACAAAGACATCAAAAGTGTGTGTGTGTGTGTGACCCTGTGTTTTTTTATTTTATTTTGTAATTTTTAGAATGTGAAAATGGTGCAAACAAAACTATTTCCAAAAGAAAGAGAAAGGAGTCTGAAGATGCAGTTGAAGGTAAGAAGTATTTTTTTTATATATCTGTACGGTAAAACAACAATTAGTTCACAACTGTGTAAAAGAAAAGGTATTACCATTTTTTTGTTTTTTTACATAACAGACCATGAGCAGCATATGCCAAAGAAATCTGACGAAAGACCGTACAAAAAACCGAGAGATAAACAAAAAAGTAAGAATCTATACTGTTATAGTTTTAAGAAAAATTCTTCTTAAAATATTGCAAAAAAAAAGTATGAGCCCACCCGTGTTAATTATTATTATTTTTAATTTTAGACCGTGAAAAGACTGCAAAAAAGCCTATTTCCGAAAGAAAAGATGAGAGAGACAGCAACAGACCTGTGCACAGGGAGGAAGTAGAGAAAGAATGTGAAAGCATGTTCTTAGATAATTGTACCGATGACAATGTTTCAGGGGGGTTGGTAAATAATTGTATACCAGAGACCTCTGAAAATGCAGCTGTAGAAAATGAACCGGTTAATTTTGTGCAATTTGTGAGAAGGTGGAACCGTGATTTAGAAAAATTTAATGGCGTGCTTTATTCAGAGGAATTTCGTTTTATTAATTTAGATAGAATAGATTCTTTCATAGATGCGCAAAATGTTGTGAGACAAGGCATACAGCATGTTCTAAATGAAATAAGCCATAACGTGTCCCCCCATGATTATATACAGATTCATTTACATTCTACAGGTTTTCATAATTCTTTGTATTCGGGAAAGTTAAACCCTCAGGATTTGAACGCTGATGATTTCTTAGATCAAGTTAGTAAACTCCTGCAGAGTTATAGAGAGATACAGTTTGGTGAGACATTCCGCATAGTCATTCTTGTTATAAGGAACAGAGGGGGCGGGTCACGAAGGGTTTTAAGGTCTATTCTGTACAGTCAAATCATACATAAAAAGAGAAGGCATTTAATAGACTTGAACAACACAGATAATAAGCTCTGTTTTGCAGGGAGTGTTACAGCGCTCATGTCACCAACAAAGCTCACAGATGCAGAGCTATTAGACCGTGCTAAAAAACTGCACACAGAGCTAGGGTGGTCAGAACATAAAAAGGTCATGCTAGATGATGTCTCAACATTTGAACAACATTTGGGTATAAACATAAGAGTTGTGCTTTATACAAAACAATGGTGGTGTTTTAAGACAAAGGACAGACCTGAATTCCAGAAAACTGTATTTATATTGCTACATGATGACCATTTTTATGGAATCTTAGATGTAAAAAAGCTCTATGGGGAGCGAAACTTCTGTCATTTTTGCCAGAAACCATATAGTCACGATCATAATTGTACATTATGGTGCCGTCTCTGTTTAACAGCAATGTGTGTAGACAATATCGGGGTACAACAGAGATGTCCGAAATGCAGGCTGTATTGTCGTTCTCAAGAGTGTTTAGAAAGGCATACAGTTCTGGCTTTAAAAAAAGAAGTTGAGTGTTTGCTTAAAATACTGTGCGAAAAATGTGAATCGTATGTTGATAAAAAACATAAATGCCGGGTCAGACAATGTAAGCTTTGTTCTGAGCCCTTGATCGCTGGTGACAAGCATTTGTGTTTTATGCCCCCTATTGATCATGCACAAATATCTGAAAAATATATATTTTATGATTGTGAATGTGTTCAGGAAACAGGCTTTCACGTTCCAAATTATATATATGCAACAGATTTAAACAACTCAAGAAACTGGGAGTTCAAAGGTCTTGAGAGTATTTCTAAGTTTGTTAAGATTTTTTGTGACAAAAAGTTCAAAGGATACACCTTCATAGCGCATAATTCTAAAGGCTATGATGGTTATTTTGTAGTTAGAGAGCTGCTAAAGGAAAAGATGGATGTGCGCTTGTTAGCTCAGGGTGCTAAGCTCTTAGAAATCACGATAGAACCCCTGGGTATACGGTTTAAAGACTCTTTAAATTTCCTGCCCATGAAGCTTAGCAAGCTTCCGCAAGCCCTGGGGTTTCAAGGCTGTAAGGGTTATTTCCCGCATTTTTTTAACACCAGGGTTAATCAAAATTATGTGGGACCTATGCCCGGTGTTGAGTATTATGGAGATGGGTATATGATGTCTGGAGAAAGAGAGGAGTTTTTAAAATGGTACAGGGACAATCAAAATAACACCTTTGATTTACAAAAGGAGCTGGCCTATTATTGCCAACAGGATGTGAACATTCTGAGGCAAGCTTGTGTCTTATACAGAAATGAAATCAAGGCTTTGACAGAGAGAGAGGTGGTTGTAGAGCAGGATGGTGGATCTAAAACTGTGAAAAGGTGTATAGACCCATTCCAATATATAACACTGGCATCTGTGTGCATGGCTATGTACAGGTTTATGTTCTTAGAACCCAAGACCGTGGCACTCGTCCCTCCAGACAACTATCACAGACACACAAAGAGATATTCAACACCCTCTATACAGTGGCTGATGTATACAGAGGCCACAGAGCAAATACAGATCACCCATGCTCTACAACCACCTCTCTCTCTGTCAAAGCCATGATTTCATTTCTGTATAAGACACAAGCTTGCCTCAGAATGTTCACATCCTGTTGGCAATAATAGGCCAGCTCCTTTTGTAAATCAAAGGTGTTATTTTGATTGTCCCTGTACCATTTTAAAAACTCCTCTCTTTCTCCAGACATCATATACCCATCTCCATAATACTCAACACCGGGCATAGGTCCCACATAATTTTGATTAACCCTGGTGTTAAAAAAATGCGGGAAATAACCCTTACAGCCTTGAAACCCCAGGGCTTGCGGAAGCTTGCTAAGCTTCATGGGCAGGAAATTTAAAGAGTCTTTAAACCGTATACCCAGGGGTTCTATCGTGATTTCTAAGAGCTTAGCACCCTGAGCTAACAAGCGCACATCCATCTTTTCCTTTAGCAGCTCTCTAACTACAAAATAACCATCATAGCCTTTAGAATTATGCGCTATGAAGGTGTATCCTTTGAACTTTTTGTCACAAAAAATCTTAACAAACTTAGAAATACTCTCAAGACCTTTGAACTCCCAGTTTCTTGAGTTGTTTAAATCTGTTGCATATATATAATTTGGAACGTGAAAGCCTGTTTCCTGAACACATTCACAATCATAAAATATATATTTTTCAGATATTTGTGCATGATCAATAGGGGGCATAAAACACAAATGCTTGTCACCAGCGATCAAGGGCTCAGAACAAAGCTTACATTGTCTGACCCGGCATTTATGTTTTTTATCAACATACGATTCACATTTTTCGCACAGTATTTTAAGCAAAACACTCAACTTCTTTTTTTAAAGCCAGAACTGTATGCCTTTCTAAACACTCTTGAGAACGACAATACAGCCTGCATTTCGGACATCTCTGTTGTACCCCGATATTGTCTACACACATTGCTGTTAAACAGAGACGGCACCATAATGTACAATTATGATCGTGACTATATGGTTTCTGGCAAAAATGACAGAAGTTTCGCTCCCCATAGAGCTTTTTTACATCTAAGATTCCATAAAAATGGTCATCATGTAGCAATATAAATACAGTTTTCTGGAATTCAGGTCTGTCCTTTGTCTTAAAACACCACCATTGTTTTGTATAAAGCACAACTCTTATGTTTATACCCAAATGTTGTTCAAATGTTGAGACATCATCTAGCATGACCTTTTTATGTTCTGACCACCCTAGCTCTGTGTGCAGTTTTTTAGCACGGTCTAATAGCTCTGCATCTGTGAGCTTTGTTGGTGACATGAGCGCTGTAACACTCCCTGCAAAACAGAGCTTATTATCTGTGTTGTTCAAGTCTATTAAATGCCTTCTCTTTTTATGTATGATTTGACTGTACAGAATAGACCTTAAAACCCTTCGTGACCCGCCCCCTCTGTTCCTTATAACAAGAATGACTATGCGGAATGTCTCACCAAACTGTATCTCTCTATAACTCTGCAGGAGTTTACTAACTTGATCTAAGAAATCATCAGCGTTCAAATCCTGAGGGTTTAACTTTCCCGAATACAAAGAATTATGAAAACCTGTAGAATGTAAATGAATCTGTATATAATCATGGGGGGACACGTTATGGCTTATTTCATTTAGAACATGCTGTATGCCTTGTCTCACAACATTTTGTGCATCTATGAAAGAATCTATTCTATCTAAATTAATAAAACGAAATTCCTCTGAATAAAGCACGCCATTAAATTTTTCTAAATCACGGTTCCACCTTCTCACAAATTGCACAAAATTAACCGGTTCATTTTCTACAGCTGCATTTTCAGAGGTCTCTGGTATACAATTATTTACCAACCCCCCTGAAACATTGTCATCGGTACAATTATCTAAGAACATGCTTTCACATTCTTTCTCTACTTCCTCCCTGTGCACAGGTCTGTTGCTGTCTCTCTCATCTTTTCTTTCGGAAATAGGCTTTTTTGCAGTCTTTTCACGGTCTAAAATTAAAAATAATAATAATTAACACGGGTGGGCTCATACTTTTTTTTTGCAATATTTTAAGAAGAATTTTTCTTAAAACTATAACAGTATAGATTCTTACTTTTTTGTTTATCTCTCGGTTTTTTGTACGGTCTTTCGTCAGATTTCTTTGGCATATGCTGCTCATGGTCTGTTATGTAAAAAAACAAAAAAATGGTAATACCTTTTCTTTTACACAGTTGTGAACTAATTGTTGTTTTACCGTACAGATATATAAAAAAAATACTTCTTACCTTCAACTGCATCTTCAGACTCCTTTCTCTTTCTTTGGAAATAGTTTTGTTTGCACCATTTTCACATTCTAAAAATTACAAAATAAAATAAAAAAACACAGGGTCACACACACACACACACTTTTGATGTCTTTGTAAATAGATCTCTGCTTCGTTGACTGTTATGAAGGAAAAAAAGAGAGACATTTGGGAGGGTCATAGACATTAAGGAAAACCTATTTCTCACCATTATTTGCATTGCTGTCAGAAATGCCTTGTTGATCAATTTTTTTTTCTGTCTAAGGCATTACTGCAGCCAGGCTGTTCTTCTTCTTCTATGTTCAAATGTGTGTCTGATTTTGCAATATTTTCCTGTTCTAATGATAAAACAGACAAACACTGTTTTTACTACTGTTTTTTAAAAATCATATCTAAAAATATACATTAAAACTATTAACTCACCTTTCAATTTCCTTTGTTTTCTGCGTTTAGTAAGTGACATTTATTAATAAACACAGGCTTCTGCCTTTCTTTGTTTGAAGAATCCATTTCTGTTTCAAACTCCAGACTGCTGAATCTTTTCTGGTCACCGGCTATACCCTTTTATCACCAGCATTAGGTGGGGCGTAACCACCAACAAACCTCAAAACCTGTGTGTTGAAACCAAAAAAAAAAAAAAAAAAAAAGCTACCTGGCCTCTCTGTCATGTGATGGACATCTTATAGAATAAGATTGTTCTCTTGCTTGGGTTATCATTTACAGGGCTTTTTGAATGTATTATCAATATCTCTTTAGATCTGAAGCCCATTCACAAAACTATAGTATGTTGAACCTTTTTTTGTGATTTAATGTTTTGCTGACCATTGTTTTTCCCTGATTAGATTATGTGTCCCAGACAGCTATCCGCACCTACCTCATTACAATATACATCCCCCCCTTTTGTTCATGAAAGGTAGTGTGTTACCAACGCCCTCTTAGGTCTTGGGGCACTTTACAAAAAAAAAATTGGTCTCTCTTGAATGTCTTGTCATTCTGGTCTTTTTTTTTCCCTTCCAAATATTGTCTCATTCTGATTAGATTAACCATTTACAGATCTTGGATCCAGACAATTTCCCCCCCACACATAGCTCATAGCAATATACATTCCTTAGTTAATGAAATAGTTGCTGTATCAAACATTTTACAGCCTGTGCATTGATATCAAAGAGACTTAATAAAACCATAAGATATCCCCCCTAAAAACTTCCATATCACCTTAAAGCACAATTGACACATTTTGTTAATTCTGATATATTTATTAGTTGTTTTTATTAACTAATTTATACACATGGCAAAATTTGTTAAAATATTACAAAGTATTTCATTGTCAATACATACTTCTGAAATACAGACAAGAAAAAACAAAGACTGCTTTATTATACATTTTTAAAAAGGACTGATGTTTTCTACCATAGATGATGGCATTTATATATTTTATCATTAAAATCTCATCTGTAGGTTTAAGCAAACTGTTTAGTTTTTGAACAGGATTTTCAGCAGTTTTCACACTGTGTATAAGATATATGATCAGATTCATATCGTCATTGTTTAGGCTTAATACACCTCGTTTATATGCAGCTAGTACCACAAGATTCAAAACACGTTCTAGGCACAACCTGTTACAAGCGGTCCTTAATTGTTCCTGTGTGTCAGAGGCAGTCTAATAAACGCAACTATGATCATCCTGACTCGGATCGTCGAGAACACAGCCTTCGCAATTTTCATACCGTATGCCAGACAGACATTTTTTAAGAATACTATAGACAGCCACCCTTACGATCGATCTAAATGTTGTTTTTCGAAAAACTCCATGCACCGGCGGTGGTTTTGGGAATCCTATATAGCTCCACCAGCTGAAATCGTGCACATCTTCAGGATTGTTGTTTTTTTTTTGATCACATGTATCTGGTTCTTTTATATTTGGACAGAAGCAGCAAATACAGTTCATTTTGATACCTGGTGTGTCTCCATATTCTTCTGTTTGTAAAGATCCTTCATTTTCCTATAAAACATAATGTAAAACATTAAATTAAAACCTCTTCTAAACAAACTCTCTATTATAGATAGCTCCCAAACACGCCACCCCTAAAATGCATCATTAGAAGGAAAGAGATTTTTTCTTACCTTACACTCAAGCTTTTCCAACAAATAATCTGCTTCGGCATCCAGAGCAGCTTTGTGCAGCTCTAAATCTTCAGAATCTAAAGCATTTTCATTGATCAAGTTTGGATCCTGCGAATCAAAAAGCTTTTGCCCCAACGGAAGTTCATCAAAATCTGGGTCAGTGCTTCCTCCTTCTTCTTCTGCCCTCCGCTTTCGTTTATGGCTCCTCTTTAGTTTTGGCTGTTGAACGATTTTCATTTCAAGACGCTTAGGTGTTTCATATACGGCCATTTTCAGGAACAATTACAACAACTCTGCTTGAAGATTGTTCTCACGTGATCACTATCACATGCTTATTTCTATATCCGGTCTTGCAAGTTTGGGCGTGTCTAACAGAGAGGGGAGGAGGGAAGGGTTGTGGGGGAGAATACAGAAGTCTGGTTTTTTTTAAAACAAAACTCCACATCAGACACTATGGTTTTATTTCTTTTAAATCGTACCCTAGCAGGTTTGTGTAAAGAATAAGCATCTTGTTCTGTAAGCCAATCAATCACTTGTTTCTTGGTCACAGACGGCATACATGCTTTAGCTGCCTGCAAAAGAGGTGTTTATACCGCCAAAACTGCCGGTATTTCCTGGCTCATTATAAATTTTCTTTAAGATCCGCTGGTGCATTCTTGTTTTTTATATGGCTGTAAAATACAGAAGTCTGTTTTTTTTAAAACAAAACTAAAGCCTTGTGTTTCACCATTGCAAACCTGCACCCCCCACTGCTTTCAATTATCCTCTGCTCAGATTTAGGTCTGGGGGAAGGCCGGCTTGAGGCAGAGGGGGCGGAGGGAAGGGGTGTAATTGGATTCTCCCCTGTCTCTGTGTACAGAATGAGTCACAGTTTCCTGCCTGCTCTCTGGTAATTTTTTTTATTGGGGCATGCCTATCTACAGCAAGGGCTTGGAGGGGTGGGCTTGGGCTTCTGGTGACATCACTGGGGGGTTTGGCTTGGGGGTTTGAGTAACAGCGTACCCTTTATACTACCCGGTCCCTAGTCTTCTGGAAAAAAAAAAACCTGTCTTTTGCAAAGTTTGATCCTGCAGTTCATGCAATTCACCACCGGTAGCTTCAATCACTTGTTTTAAAAAAAAAAACCAAATCCTTGTCAACAGAACGAGCCACTGTTTTTCTGCCTCCTATCAGCTTGTATTTTGTTTGGTTTTTTAAAAACAGAGTGGCTAGAAAAAAAGCATATTTCCTGCAGTTTTCCTGCCTCCTAAAAGCATACTACCGGCTCCGACATCATTAAAAAGGCATCAGGAGGTTCTAGGAGCGCATATTTCGGGACTTTTGTATTGTACTTCCGGTGAAATCATCAAAAACAGCCAGAGTCCATTAATACTGACATCATTAAAAAAGCGACAGGACCCTTTCTGATAACGTTTTAGGGGGTGTGTTTTTGGGGGGCGGTGTGGGGTGGACTTCCGGTGATGTCATACCCGCTATGTCACAGGGGGGTGTGGCTTGGGGTTGGGGTGTGGGCGGGGTCATCCGTGACATCATGGGGGGGCGGTTTGGGGGTGGGAGGGGCTCCCCATTCACTTCTATTGGGAGGGGAGGAGCATTGATGGGGTCTGGGCGGGGTCTGGGGCGGGGGCCAGGGGCAGAAGGGGTGGGGCCGGGGCAGAAGGGGTGGGGCCTGGGGCGGAAGGGGTGGGGCCTGGGGCGTGGTCGAGGGCGGGATGAGGCGGGAGGGGCGTGGCTACACCCCCATTCACTTCTATGGGGAGTGGGCGGGGCTTAGACCGGAAGTGAATGCTGATTGGCTGCGGAAGGGGTGGGGCCTGTGGCGGAAGGGGTGTGGTTGGGGGGTGTGGTCGAGGGCGGGAGGAGGCGGGAGGGGGCGTGGCTACGCCCCCATTCACTTCTATGGGGAGTGGGCGGGGCGTGGGCGGGGCTTAGACCGGAAGTGAACGCTGATTGGCTGCTGTCATCCTTATCTCACCTGTCAATCAGTTTGATTGATCGTGTACCCATTATACTACTTGTACTCTGACATTGCCTGGGTCTATGGACGTGAGAGGAGGTAGGTTCTGCCCTTGGGAGGCATGGCTCCAGGTAGGAGTTCAATGGGACAACTGAATTCTCGGAGTGGAGGCAGGAGGACAGCATTCTGTTTGGAGAACATATCTTCGAAGTCAGAAAAAGGAGCAGGTAACCCGGTAAGGGTTGTAGAGTTCAAGACGGTAACCGCTGGGGACACCTGTCACAGACAGCGGTCTTGGCACTGGGGACCCCACTGAGTTAGCTGGAGGGACTGCCAGTCGAAGTGGGGTGCGTGTACCTGGAGCCAAGGAAGTCCTAGGATTATAGGATGCGTGGAATGTCATCGGTGCAATGAGTAATGCATCCAGGGAGGTGCTTTCCCTGGATTGATGTAATATTTCCAGTGGTTGAAGTGGGAGTAATGTGAAGATATCATTCAGAATAAAATTGCCACTCATCCCAGTGTCCATGAGGGCGGTAGTGGCAAAGGAGCGTGATTCCCAAAGGAGGGATACAGGAAATAGTAACTGGGAGCCAGCAATAGTAGCTCGGGACCCCCGACAGGCTCAGACTTTGAAGTTTCCTGGACGTATGGGACAGGATTGTAGAATGTGTCCAGAACCACCACAATAGAGGCAAAGGTCTTGCTTCTTGCTCCGGAGGTGCTCCTCTGGAGACAAGTGCCCACGATTAATTTGCATAGGTTCATCAGGTGATGGAAGAGGTGCCAGTAAGGCCTTCAGCTGGGGACTTGCTGCAGAGCTAGGCGTAAGGCAGGAGGCCGAAGGACCTTTACTTCCTGATGCCACTGACATTGACAATGATCAATGTTGCCAACAAGGGAAATCAAGTCTTCTAGTGATCTGGGGGTCTCATAAGCAACCAACTTGTTTTTAAGGTCAGGAGACAGGCCCTCTAGGTAGATTGCCTGTAGGCAGTCCTCTTGCCACCCCAATTCTGTGGTCAGTGTTCTGAATTATACCGTGAATTCGGTGAACAAATGCAAGCCTTTGCGGAGGTGGAGAAGATGAGGGCCCGAAACCGCCTGTCGGCCGGGATCCTCAAAGGTCCATTTGAAAGTGGAAATGAACTGGGAGAAATGGCAGAAGATGACATCAGAACTCTCCCAAAGTGGGGAAGCCCATGCCAGGGCTTTCCCCTCAAGGCGTGAGAGGATGAAGGTGATCTTGGTTGTTTCATTCGGAAACAGCGAGGGTTGCAATGCAAAATGCATAAAGCATTGGTTGATGAAGCCTTGGCAGAGGCGCGGATCCCCATTGAAATGGGGTGGAGCTGGGAGGGCCAATGATGCCCACTGGGCAGGGTTTGAGCCAGACCCCCTAAATTGGCCATGATAGAATCCTCTAGTTAAGACCGTAGTCTCTTCAGAGATGAAGCTAATGATTCCAGGGCTCATTGTTGTTCTCGGACATGAGCAGCTAGGCCAGGGATGTCCTGCAAGGAGGGAGACTCTGCCAAGTCCATGGCCTTGGCAACCTGTTGCACTGGACGTGGACCCTTGGCCTGGTGCAGGATTGGTATGGCCCTGTGGTCAGACCCAGAGAGCGCCTGCCACAAGGAGGTGGAGCACAGGAGGAAACAGAGGCTAACTGGAGCTTCACCAATATCAACCCGGGGTTTCCGCAGGTTGAGCCCTTGGGTACTCAGGCCGCCTGGTCTTAGGTGGGCCTCACAGGATCTCCTAGAGAGGAAGCGCAGGGGAGTACCCACCACAAACAAGGGTGCACGATCAATATCCAAATAAGCAGGTTCAGGAATCACAGGAGGCCAGAAAAGAGTGTCCGAGTGGATAGCGAGGATCAAGGCCAGAGTATCAGTCCAGAATAGTCAGCCGAAGCAGGGGTCAGTACCAGTAGTCAGTCTGGGAATAGTCAGATCAAGCAAAGGTCAGGTTCCAGGCAGTGGTCAGGAGACAGGTAGAGGTCAGTTCCAGGCAGCGGTCAGATGTGGTCAGTGGATGGGCAGAGGTAGGTTCCAGATAGCGGTCAGATGTGATCAGTGGACAGGCAGAGGTCGGTTCCAGGCAGCGGTCAGACACGGTCAGAAACAGGCAAAAGTCAGTACCATGAGATCAGTCTGAAGGGTACTACCAAAGAATGGAGAGACGAAGGAACAGGAGACGCTGGAACAGGAGATGCTGGAACAGGCAAACAAACTACACCAGAGTATATGACCCGACTGCCAAGGCGAGGGACAGGAAGCAGGGCCTCACCTTAAGTATCTGATTTATGTGACGTCATTGGGAGGTGCCCCCGCGGGTTTTCCCGCTGTTGGCCCTTTAAAGGCCTGGAGGTCGGGCGCGCTTGTGCCTAGGGGCAGGGCCGAGGACTCCGAGGACGCGGAGCCCCAATGGGAGCTCCGCTGTGAGGCCTGCATGGAAGACTGTGAGTTGGGGAGCCGGGGACACCGCGAACTGGCTGCGGCAGTGGAGGAGGAGTGCCCAGAGCTGGTGGAAGGGACAGTGAGGTGAGCATGGCCGGCCGCAGTGCAAATGTGGCTGGGGCACGTAACAATTCACCCTATTTTAGGGTTCTCTGATGTATATAACTTGTCCTGGATATTCTATGGGATAAATCACCTACTGAAAATCCCTGATTAAAGTTACCTGGTTAATGGTAGCTGGATAACTTTAAACATACCTGGATATTCTTTTCAGTATGTTCGGTTAAGTGTAAAGTTATCAGCTATAATTAGCCATATAACTTTACACATAACCAGCTACATTCTAAAGCAGGACTTCCCAAACCTGTCCTGGGGACCCCACAGCCAGTCGGGTTTTCAGGATATCCACAATGAATATGCATGAGATACATTTGCGTATACTGAGTCTTCATTGTATGCAAATATATCTCATGCATATTCATTGTGCATATTCTGAAAACCCGACTGGCTGTGTTCTAGGTTTGGGAAGCCCTGTTCTAAAGAATATAGCCGGTTAAGTGGCATTTCACTTAAAAAATAAAGAAATCTGATCACAGGCCTAGAACTAGAACCTACCCTCCTCCTTCCATGAAAAGTTTAAATATCCTGGCACCCCCTCTTCATAGTGACCGCATCTTGATTTAAAGAAAAAAGCCAGGGTCAGGGGTTGGTTGCAAGTACATTCCATCCCCCATCCCAACCCCCTGCTTCAGGTGGGGTTTTTCTATTTTTTTTTTCTGCAGGGTCCCTCAACCCTATCCCTCTAACTCCACTTCATACTTGAAATTGCCTTTTTGATATGGCCCAGATTGTGGCAGCATCCTTTTGCGATCTTATCCTGGTGCTTCTGCTTCTACCGTTGCTAGGCAACATGTCTAGCAATGGCTGGAGGAGTAGTAAGTTTAAAAGATTTCTAGCTAAAACCATTTATGTTCGGAAATGGTTGTTAACTTGTATTTTCATTTATAGAAGTCCCCTATGTAGCGCAAAGCACTGTTTCATTAAATGAGAAGACGTTTTCTTGCTCTATAAATAGGATTTCATGGACTTTGAGAAGTTCATTTTTTAAGAAATTTTTTTAGAAAAATAGTGGCTTAATTCAAATGATAAAGAAAGGGTAGGAATTTTTTTAGTCCTTTGATTGTTATCTTGAGTGCTATTCATGCTGTTGCAGTTTAAACTCAATTCTGATTTCTTTTCCTCCTTCCCAATAGTATTCTCTTCTTTTTTGGGATTCAGTAAGTTTGTGCATTTTGCAATTTTTGGGTACAGAATTGAAGGCAACATAGTTTTAGAAGAGGGAAATATGCCAAATAAATGTAATTTAATTCCTTTCATTTTGATGACTGGAGATATAGATCTGAGTTGAGCACTGGATGTGGTATATTTGAATTTCAGCAAAACTTTATACTCTATCCTATATAGGTAAGTCATGAATAAAATGAACATTCCTAAGTGTGAGCTCATGTGGTTGACTAGATTAGAAACTGATTGCATTATAAACAGCAGAAAGTAATGATAAAGGGAATTAATACTGCTCTTGATCTGTCTTGCCGTCAGCTCTGTTCTGTTGTGCGCCCTGGCTGCGCTGGTGCCACTGCCGGGCCTGCTTAACTTGGGCTCCCCTCCACAAGGTCCGGGCCATCCTCCCTCGCAGTTGCAGCCACCTCCCTGTGTCCGCGGTGTCTCACGGTGTCCCCAGGCCCTTTGGGGCCTTCGACCTCGCGCTGCTCCTCACATCGGGGTTCGGCGTCGGGTCTGCCCCTAGGCAGGCGTGTGCGCGCGCGGATTGCCCGGGCCTTTAAAGGGCCAAGCGCGGGAAACTCCTCTGCAGCGCACAACGATGATGTCACCTGAGCCCTGCTTAAAGGCAGGGCTCAGTCTCCAGTTCCTTGCCTTGGCAAACGGGTCGTCTCATTCGTGAGAATCTAGTTGCCATCCTGTGTTCCTGCTTCCTTGATCCTGTGCTTGTTCCAGTGTTCCTGCGTTCCTGTTCCTGTGCTTGTTCCAGGGTTCCAGCGTCCTTGTGTTCCCGTGGTCCTTCCTGTGTGCCAGCGTCTGTTCCTGATTCCTGTTCCATGCTCCACTACCCAGGTTGTACCCTCTCAGACTGATTCATGTTACTGACCTCGGCTTGCCTCTGACCACAATTGGACTGCTTCCTGGAACTGACCTTTGCTTGCCACTGGCCATGCTTGGACTGATACCTGGAACTGACCCTTGCTTGGCTAACCACCCTCGGATGGATACCCTGGCCTTGACCCTTGTGCTCCATTCAGACACTCTCTTTGCTCCTCCTGTGACCACCAGGCCTGCCTGCTCTGACGCTGACCATGGCCTCCTACAAGCTAGACCACTAGGCTCTGCCTACCCTGCCCGGAGGACCTCCAGTTCCTGTCTCCTTCCAGTGGTCTCCGATACACTCCACTAGCAGTGCACCTTTGCTCTTGGTGGGCACACCTCTCCCCTACCTCTCCGGGAGACCCTCAGAGGCCCACCTAAGCTCAGGCAGCCCAGGAATCCAAGGGCTCAACTCACGGAGCCCCCAGGCTGTTATTGGTGAAGCTCCAGCTATCCTCTGTCTCCTCATGTGCTCCGCCTCCTGGCGGCAGCCGCCCTCTGGGAACTCTCAGAAAGCCGTATCAATCCTGCGCCAGGCCATGGGTCCACCTCCAGCATAACATGTTCAATACATTTTTAGTGATATTACACAAGAATTGTTTTTTTAACAAGTAGTCTTTTTGTAGATGATACTAATATAAGTAGCCAACTGGATGACCCTAAAGGGGTAGACAGAACAAGGCATTGCACCTAGATTTCAATGCAAAATATAATCATACACATAAGGCGCTGAAATCTTAAGATACAGTATAAAAAAGGAATGATATATTGTTGAGTACCAAGTAGGTGATAGAACTTGGGATGATCGTATCAGATGAGCTTAAAGTAATGAAACAGTATACAAAGTCAGAGGAATGATAGAGTGAAGCAAAACCATTAGAAACAAAGGAGGTCATAACAATCCACTTTGATGTCTCATCTGGAATATTGTGCTCAAAATGGTGAAAACTAACCTGATCCTCACCTGTGCCCTGCATATACATGGGACAAAGGAGAGCATCAGGTCAGCAAGCACCATTTTCATCATAAGAGTGGACAAGGATATCTCCTGCTCCAAGGAGGTAGATGGGGATGGGGTATACCATAGGATATCTGGGGGTGGGAGGTCGACATTGGAGCTTGGAGACTCTTATGAGTTCTTGAGGATGGGAGGAGAATATTGGGAATCTTAAACTCTTATCTTCTCTTGGGGAGCAACTGGGTAGAGCCCATTTTTATCTCTTGAGGTGGGAATTTGAAAGATATTGGGCCATGAGTATCTTCTTGGAATAATGAGCTGATAAGAGCTTTAAGTCCTAAAGCTCCCTCCCATTACAGGCCCCCTCCCCACTCCCACCCCCAAAACCCCTTCTTTGCCATCAAACGGAGCATGCAGGGGTTGGAGGATGGGAGGAGCACTGGGGCTTAAAGCTCTTCTCAGATCTTGGAAAGGGCCTGGGAGCACAACATTTGGGTATGGAGTCCCTTCTCAGGTCTTGGGAGGAGACACAAACTTGGGGAGCTTGGATATGAGGGGATCATTGGGCCAAAGTGGACCCTTTATTTATCAGGGGGGGGGGGGGGGGTTGAAACATGGTTGGTCTTTAATACACACTAGAAAGGTGAGGAGTGTTGACTTCAGGCCATGGTTAGTCCTTTATGCAGAATGAGGTGGGTAGGGTCAAGACAATAGTAGACATATTAGCTTGCTGATGCTCTTGGCAAAGTTTAACTAAACCTCTTGAGTGTGTCAAGGGGCCCAAGATGGTGTCGGGTGAGGGCGCTATGTAAGAGTGGTCCATGAAATTTCCCTTTCTACCCATTTTTCCTGTTTTTTGCAATGGTCAAATGATGCGGAAGTCTTTGAAGGGATCCTCCTGTCACTTCACCTAGTATCTTACCGCTCCAATCGACAATTTCAGAGTTTCTTTGTGTTTCCATTCTGTTGAGGCCAGCCTTCATTGCCGCTGTCTCTGAGGGAGTAGAGCATCGAGCATAAGCTGTTCCAGACATCTTTCTCAGTCCTGATGATAGATGGTTGCCTTCCCTGTCACGGCTGCAGGAAACTCCGCTGTCTGGTGTCTTTACTCAGGCCAGGACAGCCAAAGTTTGATCAGGGGGTGTCGGCAAGGTGAGCAGGTTTATGGCACAGGTCTACTGCAGACAATTCAAGGCTCAAGAACATCTCAGCCCTCTTCTGGATCTCCAGCTACGGTCACTGTTGCAGGTGGAATCTCAATTAAATTACATGAAGGTGAGCCCACTGTGATTTCTGGTTTGAGCTCTTCCTTTCAAACCTCTTCTATTACCTTGGAGAATATCTGCACAGTCCTTGCTTCTGTGCAGTAGTTTCTCACATCATTAAATGCCACTGTGAACTCTTTTGTATCTAAAATACAGATTCAGGAGATGCTCACCTCCTTTCATATGGAGAAAATATCAGTTTTGGAATGGGACTTGGTTAAAGTTTCTTCTCTTTATAATGTATAATTCAAGATAATTCTTCAATATATTGTAGAGAATTTCACTTGATCAGCAAATCTCAGGATATTAAATTTCTCAGTGGTCTCGATGATATCTCCTTACAAACTCTTCAAGACCTATAAGAAAGATATCCTTGGGCTCTCACAAGCTGCTTTTCCATTGATCCCTAAGGCTTATTATCTTTTCCTAATTAAGAAGCCTACTGGATCAGGTGATACTCAAGATGTTTGGAGTTCTGGAGATGAAACTTTGGGAATATCTACCATTCTTTGTTGGGGGTCCTTAGGAAGGAACACTAGGGAGCGCTCCTGATCCCCAGGAGAAGTGTGCCCTTGGGCCCCAGCAAACCAGGAGAGGAGCTCCAAGGAAGCACTGAGGCAGGTGAGACAAAGTCCCGTCTGGGCTGGGACTGGAAGTCCAGGCCAACCTGCACAGCCTTGGTGAGGCCAACCACGTAAGGTTGGTCTCTGAGTGGTCCTCCGACCACTCCAAGCCCTTTCGGACCTGCCGCTGGGAATGGCAAAGGCAGCAGGCCGGACAGGAGACAAGGACGGTCAGAGGCTCTAGAGAGTAGGAGACTCAGAAAAGGAACTTGGAATGAAGTCTCAGATGTGGAACTTGGAACTAAGACTCAGACGTGGAGCTTGGAACGAAGACTCAGATGTGGAAGCTTGGCATGAAGACTCAGACGTGGAAGCCTGGAATGTAGACTCAGATGTGGAGAACAAGCAAAGTCCCTCAGGTGCCCTACACAACTGTGGGCTGGTTGTGGACCACACTGGAGACTCAGACGAGGAACATGGAATGAGGACACGGGGAGGACGAGAAAGGACCTCAGGTACCCTACACAGCCTGGGGGCTGGTCGCGGACCACACTGTCCCCTACACGCTCTACACAGAAGGAAGGCTGGTCACGGACCAAGAGGGGAGCGGGACAAGCTCAGGATGTCTCACAGCACAGGAGAGAAGTAACCTCTCGGATCTTCCGGAGTCAGAACAGGGTAACGACAAGGATAAAACTTGGAGCTTGTAAACTGGAGCTCATATTTAAAAGCAAGGAACCTCCAGAGGTATGGGTTATTCAGGACCTGAAGCATCAGGACTAGAAACATCAGGACTGGGAACACTTCAGGACTGGGAACATCTCAGGACTTGGAACATGGAACATCTTGGAATTTGGAACATCTCAGGACTTGAGACATGGAGCATCTCAGGACTTGGGACACTTAAGGCCCTGCAGTCAGTCTTGGAACAAGGAACAAGGAACATCTCAGGACGTGGAACACGGAACATCTCAGGACTTGGAATACGGACATCAGGACTGGATCAAAGACATCAGGACTGGATCACAGACATTGGGACAAGGACAACAAGGAACGGAGTGCCTTGAAGAAGATGAGGAGGAGGACAGGATCCAGGAGCAGTCCAGCTCCTGAACTGACTCCTTGCGAAGGCAACATTAGACTGACTGCAGCGCCCTTAAGTAGGGCTGAAGATGACTAAGCCCAGGGAGGAGTTTCAGAGGGAGAACTCCCTACTGGCCCTTTAAATGTAGGAAGAAGACGCAGCCGCGCCCCTTAGGCAGAGGGGGCAGGACCTTGGACAGCAGCTATGCTGCTGCTGAGAGAACAGAAGGAGGAGAACGGGCCGCAGGCAGAACCCGACGAGGGAGGTGGCGTCCAAGCCACGAAGAGGAGGCTGCAGGTGGCTCCATGCCACAGGAGAGCCCGAGGAATGTGGCCTCCGGGCTGCGAAGTGGAGCTGACGTCAGTGGTAGCTCCAGCTGCGTTGAGGAGCATCGGCGGCCTCCTGCTGCAAGGAAGGCCTGGTTGGCGGCGTCCTGCTGTAGAGAGCACGGCGTTGGGTGTCAGGCCGGCACAAGCAGGAGGTAAGAGGCATCCTGAGGCTCCAGCCGTGGGAGGATTCGCAACATTCTTGAGACTTCATTAAAAGAGGTATCTCATAGATCTACTTTGATTGTGACTTTTTCTTCTCATTTGGATCAGGACTTAATTCTTCATTTATATTTTCAAGCTATGAATATTTCCTTCATGGGTGATTTTTCTTGGGCCACCAAGGCTCGTAGGAAGGCCTTTCTGGATATGTGACAAGAGGTTGTTAATTTAAAGACTCGGTTCTTTTTGCATTTTCCATGCAAATATACTGTTAACTTTTCCTCAGAGAACTTTGTTTTCCTGGATCCTATTCAGCTTAGATCCTTTATTAATTCCTGAGCTCTGAATCAAGCTCATTAGGTGATTTTCTTCTTTGCTTGAGGGTTCATTTGGTATGGGCCAGCTCTCTTTCTATCTTTATTGGTAGATATACTAGCTCTCTCACTGGAAGATCTTTTTTCCTATTTTGTGATTTAATTATTTTCCTTTATATTACTCCTTTTCTGGGCTCTCCTCCTCTTTATGGTGGTCTATTAACTAATATGTGATTTTACTAGTTCTTATTTTCCTTGTGACTATTACCATGTAAATGGCTATTTCTGTTTTGCAAGTGAATGCTTGTATATTATATTTAAAATTATAAATAAAAAGTTTAAAAAAATTAAACCTCTTGAGGTGTAGTTAATGTTTTAGTTTTACTCCAACTCATGTGCCAACATAATCTGTGGGAATTTGCATGTGATGCACTTATTAAATACTGTTTGCAAATTATTGGAGGTTTGCAATAAAGATAAAGTAAGCATGTGCATTAACAATTAGTGTTAAATCAATTTATTTTCATTTATTTATTATTTGATTTATGATCAACATGTGTTAGTGCATTGATGCTTCCATTTAACTTTAGGATTGACAACTGGCTCTAGATTTTTAAGACAGTTCTGACTTACCTATGTATGCCTTAAGAAAAGGAAAACTACAAGTCCCTGCATGCAATGGTGTAAAACCAAGATTGGCTGGGAGAAAATTATTTCTGCCCCCAGCCAACAAGCGGGCCATATTCTTGATTGGCTACTCCTTAAACCTTCCTATTTTATATTTTCCCCTACAAAAATTCATATATCCCCATGCCTTGGTCAGACCATTTTTTGATCCATGTCATTCTTTCATACAGTTCCCCTCCACTAGTGGAAAGAAAGGACCAGTCTTTGATTTTAAAATGTGGGCATATTGATTCTTCACAGTTTAAAGATAAATTAATTCCTATGTTAAACCCTGCTATTGATGGTTTGTAGCCTCTTCTTGAACATTGGCATGATTCAGTCCTTCAGGTTGCTGACTTGTTAACTACCTTAAGACCATTGCATCCTAAGCACTCCAATTCTACACCTTGGTTTACATCTGTCTTAATGGAACAAAAACATACTGGGGCAGATTTTCAAAGGGGTATGCGTGTAAGATATGCGCATACTCCCAAAAACCTGCCCCAAGTTCACCCTGCGCATGCTGAGCCTATGTTGAATAGGCTCTGTGGCGCGTGCAAGCCCCAGGACTTACGCGCGTCCTGGGGCTTTCCACGGAGGGGGTGTTGGGGGCGTGTTGGGGGAGCATGTCGCGGCGGTGCGTCATCCGGGGGCGGGGCCACAAGCATGGTTCCGGCCCGGGGGTGTTCCGGGGGTGTGGCTGAGGCCTCCAAAACTGCTCCTGGGCCGGGGAATCAAGCAGCCGGCGCGCGCAAGTTACACCTGCTTCGGGCAGGCATAACTCTTCAAACAAAGGTGGGGGGGGTTAGATAGGGCTGGGGGGTGGGTTAGGGAGGGGAAGGGAGGGGAAGGTGCAGGGGGGTGGAAGGAAAGTTCTCTCCGAGGCCGCTCCGATTTTGGAGCGGCCTCAGAGGGAACGGAGGCAGGCTGCGCGGCTTGGCGTGCACAGGCTGCCGATTTTGCACAGCCTTGCATGCGCCGACCCCGGATTTTAAAGGATATGCGTGGCTACACGCGTATCTATTAAAATCCAGCGTACTCTTGTTTGCGCCTGGTGTGCGAACAAAAGTAAGCGCGTATGTACTTTATTAAAATCTACCCCACTTTGCGCAGAATTGAGGTCCGATGGCATAAGACACTCTCCTGAGAACTTATTGAATTATAAATCACTGCCAAACAATCACATCTGTATGAGTGAATCATGAAATATGGTAACAATTCCTGTGAATTATCTTACAATGTTAAATCTCTCACACAACACCATGTTGTCCGTTCCCCCCACCCCCACCCTATCCACTCAGGGGCAAATCATAACCCAACTGATAAGTATGCCATGTTTTTTGATAATAAAACCAAGACTATCTATAACAATTTCCCAATTGCCCATTCAATGTCCATGTCCCATAATCCCTCTGTATCTTTATGGCAGAATGTTTCCCCTATTTTCTCTGATGACATTATACTTATTATTCAATCTACCAATAACACCACATGTTCTGGAAGCCAAATTTAGGCTCTTAGGTAGAAAGCTTAAATCCAGAACCTCCAGGGTAGTATTCTCTGAAATGCTCCCTGTTCCACACGCAGGTCCCCAGAGGCAGGCAGAGCTCTGGAGTCTCAATGCATGGATGAGATGATGGTGCAAGGAAGAGGGATTCAGTTTTGTTCGGAACTGGGGATCCTTTTGGGGAAGGAGGAGTCTCTTACGAAGGGATGGGCTCCACCTTATCCAGGGTGGAACCAGACTGCTGGCGCTAACCTTTAAAAAGGAGATAGAGCAGCTTTTAAACTAGAACAAAGGGGAAAGCCGACAGTCGCTCAGCAGCGCATGGTATCTTCAAAGGATACTAATGATGCATTAGAATTAGGGCATCATGCAAGTGAGGTTCTAATAATAAGAAAAGTAGTCCAAGCGCCTGTAACCAAAAACTCACCTGAGCTAAAAAATTCTAACTTAGCCCTATCAATTAAAAAGCAGAATGAAAATACAAACAAAAAACAAACTTTGCAATGTTTGTATGCTAATGCCAGAAGTCTAGGAAGTAGAATGGGAGAATTGGGGTGTGTGGCAGTGAATGATGACATGGACTTGGTTGGTATCTCGGAGACATGGTGGAGGGAGGATGGCCGGTGGGACAGTGCTATTCCGGGGTACAGATTGTGTCGCAATGACAGGGAGGAGCACCCAGGAGGCAGTGTGGCACTTTGTGTCCGGGATGGCATAAAGTCCAACAGGATAAACATCCTGCATGAGACTAAATACACAGTGGAGTCTTTGTGGGTAGAAATCCCTTGTGTGTCAGGGAGGACTATAGTGGTAGGAGTATACTGTCGTCCACCTGGTCAAGATGGTGAGTCTGACAATGAAATGCTGGGAGAAATTAGAGAAGCTAATCAAATTGGTGGTGCCCTTGGGACATATCCAGTCAGTCTTGTTTCAGGATATCCACAATGAATATGCATGAGATTGATTTATATATAACAAAAATAGTACATGAAAATCTATCTCATGCATATCCAAAGCTCATTATGATAGTACAACTGCTCTGTGTAGACTTCCCATTTTGGTCTTCTAGCATTCTGGATAGGTAAGTATATAAGTTTCCTTAAATAAACACTCAGCCTTCATTATGGTTATGTTAATTCTCACCCACCCCTGCTCTTCTTGCAGTCCTTTATATCTGTCCCAAGCATGCTTAAATTATGTCATGGTTTTCATTACTATATCCTCTATTAGTAGGTTATTCTAGGTATCTACCACTCTCTCAGTAAAGAAATATTTATTCATACTTTATTTCCTCTATGCACTTCTCCCTCCATCTCCATATCATGGCTTCTTGTCCTTGATTTTTTTCCTATGGAAAATAACACCTTTTTGTTACAATGCTGCTCATGGAGCCCATCCCGTGAGCAGCCTCTCAACTTGCCCTGGCCCGATACCGCAGGACATCTTCTTGCAATGTAGGCCACCCTGGACTGCTGCAGCCGTGGCCATGTTTCTCAGCGGGCCTGCCCTGTTGCGGGCTCCTGCATCTTCGCAGCTGGGAGCCACTGCTGTCGGCCGCTCCCATGCAGCCTGGATACCTCCACACTGCCCATATTTGTTGCCCCGGTGCCGCTGCCAGGACACCTCATCTTCGCGGCATGGAGCCACCACTGGGACACATCATCTTCGAGGCATGGAAGCCACCACCGATGCTCCTCTTCACGGCCCTGGCACTGCCACCGACTTCCTCCACCTCCCAGGCCTCTAGGGAGGTGCCACATGCCTCATCACAATATTTAAAGGTCCAGCGATGGGAAGAGCCCCATGGCCCCACTGGATGACTTTTTCAGCCTGCTCCTTCACCAGCTCTATAAAAGGGCTCTCTTCCACTTCCTTGGGGCCTTCAAATTGGATCCATGTTTGTCCATGCTTCTCTCTCTGGTCAAGGTCCTCCAAGGTATTCTTGTGTTTTGATGGCTCCTTGTTAAATGTTCTAGATGTTCCTGGTCTCCTTCTTCTGATGTCCCTAGTCTTGATCCTCATCAGAGCTCCTTTGTTGCTTGTTCCATGTCCTTATGTTCCATGTTCCTGTTCCTGATGTTCCTGACATTCCATGTTCTTGATATTCCAGTCCTGATCCTGATGTTCTCATCTCTGGATCTTCATCCTGATTCCAGGTTTCCAGTACTAGTGCCTGAATCCTGAATCCTCATCTGAGTCTTCCAAGCATCCTGGATCATTGTCCAAGCCTTCCAAGTTCCACAAAACTTTGTCCGAATCTTCCATGCATCCTGAAACCTTGCCTGAGTCTTCCAAGTTCCTCGAGTCCTCATCTAAGTCTTCCAAGTTCCTCGAGTCTTCATCTGAGTCTTCCATGTTCCTCAACTCTTTCTCTGAGTCTTCCAAGTTCCTTAGTTCCATGTCTCATCTTGTTCCTGCCCTGAGCCTCCATCTGGCCTCACACACTCATCGTTCCTAAGCGGCGGGTCTGGAAGGGCTTCTGAGTGGCCGGAGGGCTATTCTTGAGACTAGCATTGCATTGCTGGGTCTCACCGGTGTATGCAGGACCAGTAGAGGGCTGATCCTTCCTTGTTCCAGTTCCTGATGTTCCATGTCTTGATCCTGATCCAGCCTTGTTCCAGCTCCAGACCATGCCTGAACACTCTCATCTTCCATGGTGCGTGTCTTGGGGCTCCTCCCTGAGCCACGCCATGGCCCAAGGGCTCACAATCTCTCTGAGCAAGTAACCTCATCTCTGCCCTTGCAATACTTTTCTTTACTCTAGTAAGTACATTTTGAGACTACGATAATACCTCCCTCCCCTATTTATTTAGTTATTGATCTGTTACTATGTTCTAGGTTACACAATGTTCCTTGTAAAGGCTTTGCCTATATATATCCTTGTTTTAAGTTATCTGTAAACCGGCACGATGTGCAAACGGTTGCCGGTATATAAAATTAAATAAATAAAATAAAAAAATAATACAGTTCCAGTCAATGGCTTCCTGGGATCCTGGAAGAACAATGCCCAAATGAGTACAATCACATAAGGAATTAGCTATGTAACGGGGGCTCATGCCCTATCCTGGACTTCTGTCAGAACACAAAAAACAACCAGATCACCAAGCACATGCAGTTAAACAATGGTTGTATTTTCTCACATAGCTTGTTCCTCCAAGAGCAACAACTAGTCCCTTCCTTAAAACACTAGCGTTCCACGTGTACAGCAGGTGCTTATATACAGCTTGGCATAAAACTCCATGCAGTAACCATAAATTCCCTTTACAAATGTAGTCTATTGTTCTCTAAACCAGGTTTCATGCTATAGGCTCTTCAGAGTCCCTAAGGCAGATAGATTATGCTGGATAAATGTGGTTGAATATTCAGCTAATGATAACTGAGTTAATTTACCCAGTTATCTTTACCCACTCAGTACACTTTTAATATTATTATTATTATTTATATTACCATCATCTTGTATATAGTGTATTCCATATTCAACCGTATGTCCCTAGCTGGAATAAATATATTTTGGACTAAGCATTCTGGAAGTCAGATAAAAAGGACATGACTTTGTGGATGAAAAACCTGCTGTGATTTGATTTGTGGTTGATTTGGAGCATGTTAGTGAAATGTTGATAGTGACTCTTCCTCCTTTGTTCCTTGTATTTCTTTTTTTCAATTATGTAATATTTTTGACCAACCCCAATTTCACTTGAATAAATCATTTTACTATAGTCGCTATTCAGAAAAATCCAAATTTCACTAAATTTCAGCAAAGCAGAGATATTCACCTACTGGCTCTCAAAAAATCAACCCCATCATGCACAAAATTATGTGTCCTTGCATTTAGTTAATAGCCATGAGAGCTCATATTAATTACATCATAAGATATCCAGAAATGTTAATTTGACCTCTTTCACCATGTACACTCTGTCCATACCACCCAGGAGTGACTCTCAGAGGGTCCCATATCAAAGGTAGAAAGGCTACATAGCTTTGTGGGAAGAAGCTGAATCTGGAGCATCCTTCCTTGTTTCCTCTCAGTGATATCAGGGAGAAATGTAGCCCTCACCTGCTGTAGATTTAATTCTACCACAGTACCTGTCTTGCATGATGTGGGAACCATCTGAAACCATATCATAAAATGCTTGTGCTTAGCAATTGCAATGACTAGGAACTTGTGTGATGTCTGTTCTTTCAGTTTGTGACAGCATTGTGCGTTGCACATTTTAAGGTGCACAATGTTAGAAAATTATTATCCTTTTTGAACCTTTAGCTTAATGTTGAGTTTGTGGACCCTTGAGCCAAGGTAGAGTTGACCCAACCTGCAGGAAGGTGCCATGCAGGTCTCCATCACTGGCAGGCAGACCCGGATGAAGCAGAGGACCAACTGAAGCTTTGCCTTTACCAGCCCACATTCCCCTTGGTTGAGCCTTTGGGTGCCAGGGCTGGCAGGTCTTAGGTGGAGGCCTCTGCTGGTGTAGAAATCCATCGAGGTAAGTGGGCCAGAGGTGATATAGGACAGGTAAATCCAGTAGCTGGCAATAGTCAGTGGCAGGCAGTGGTCAGGAGGATCAAGGGAAAAACAGAGGTCAGAGGCAGGTGGCGGTGAAGAGTATCTAGGAACAGGCAGTAGTTGGTGGCAGACGGCGGTCAGAAGTATCTAGCAATCAGGCCAAGGTCAATACTGTGTATCCATCCAAAGAGAAAGAGGGATGGATAGGCAGGGCAGGAAGACAAGGAGAAAAAAAGGCAGGTAATCAGAAAATGAAGACCTGAAGAACTAAATACAAAGATGCTGAAATTGAAGACAGAGGAGCATCTCATTCAACTGAATAATAGGGAAACCTGCTGCCGAGGTGAGGACGTGAAGAACAGGAGGATCTTTTATAGGCCAGGCCTTGTGAGGTCATCAAGGAGCATGTTGGAGACTTCTCAGCATGGTCCCTTTAAAGGGCATGACATTGGGCATGCAAGTGCCTAGGAGAAGCATGTGTGAGCATTGGCAGCGTCCTGCTGTGAAGAGAGGTACCAGAGAAGTCAAGTTTGGCTCGGACTGGAGGGTGAGTGTGGCAGCTCACGGGAGAAGCCCATAAACTGCCAAACGCAGCACTTAGAAATTCATTTGAACTGTGAAATTACATGAAAAATAATTTGTGAAGTGCTCAAGTATAGATTAAGACTCTTACTATCTCCTCTATCTCTGTCATTTTCTCCCTCTCCTCCCTCTCTCCCTGTTCTGTACTCCACATTGTCCATAACTCCTCCAGTTGCACCAGTCACATCACCTATCCTGAGTGCATCCTTGCCCCGGCAAATGCAGCCCATTAATGCTGGGGAGGGAAATCTGGAGGCCATTAGCATCCCACATGACCTCTTTACAATCACTCCATAGTGTTGGGGTCAGAACCAGCCTTTTTCTGGTGGTGCTGTAGGTGGGCAATCTCAAGATAGTAAGTAAGGGGTTTTCTTTTGCAAACCTTGGCTGATGCTGCAACAGCAGTGGGAGGAGGATATAGGTTGTATATTTATTAAGTTTTAAAAAATATTTATATACTGCAAAATCCAATGTGGTTTATAGCTTGGAACATCAGTGCAATCACATGTAAACCAGGACAGCACATAATCAACACACATAATCAACCATAATCAACCAAATAAAAAAAAATTAGATGTCACAATTAAAACAAAAACAACACCTTCAAACTCCAGATAAAATCATAAAAGGTGATTACATTTCTTCTTAAATAATAATCCATATAAAATATCAAAATGTAAAACATAACTTAAAGTAAGACATTCAGGTTCCAGATAACAAATTGTTAAAAAGAAGATTTTTAAGTTTCTTTCTAAATTGAACAATATCTGACTCTTGCCATCAGGTAAGAGGAAGAGTGTCCCATAGTTAGGACACTACAATAGAGAAGGCACAGTTCCTGGTTTTTGTCTACAAACATTTTAAAAGAAATACATTAAAAAAAAAATACCGGTTACTGGAACATAATGCCCTCTTTGGAACATAAAGGAACGAAGCCATTCACTGGAACTGTGTGTATTATCAGACTCTCAAAATGTAGTTACTAGAGTAAAGAAGAAAAAAAAGGATATAAAAGAAACTTTTAAATATGAGAACAATTTGAAAGAAGTACCAAAAGGTGTTATTTTCCATAGAAAACAAATCAAGGACAAGAAGCCATGATATGGAGATGGAGGGAGAGATGCATAGAGGAAATAAAGTATGAATACATATTCCTTTCCTGAGAGAGTGGTAAATACCTAGAACAACCTACTAACAGATGATATAGTAATGAAAACCATGACAGAATTTAATTAAGCATGCTTGGGACAGATATGAAGAACTGCAAGAGGAGAAGGAGTGGGTGAGAAGTAACATAAGCACAATGAAGGCTGAGTGTTTATTTAAGGAAACCTATCTACTTACCTATCCAGAATGCTAGAAAATGAAAATGAGAAGTCTACCCAGAGCAGTTGTACTGTCATAAAGGATTTTAAATAGTTTGGTCAATTTTCTACTAAAGCTTTAAAAAGCAATGTAAGGAGTTTGACAGTCATGAAAAGAAATAGGCAGCCAATAAACAGGGTCATTCATCAAAATGCGTCATGTCATTAACGCCCGCAATAATGCCATAATGCATTCGATTATAATGGGAGCGCATGGCGCGAATGCAAATTTTTCAAAGGGGCAGGATTAATGAAAATGAAGGGCATTTTTGCACTGTGCAATAGCGTAATGCATGCCAGAAATAACTACACCTTTATTCCTGGCTTTAGCTGTGTAAAATGCCCATAACCCAATTTGTGATAAAGATTGCACAGAGAGACAGAGTCAAAGAGAGAGACTCTGGGAAGGCCTTTACAGTTTTCAACAATTTATATCACTATAGGAGGGCCAGCTAATGACTCGAGGTGAGGTTTTGGTGATGGTTTAGGGATTTGAGGCCAGTTTTACATGCAGAGTGAGACCTACGAACAGCACAGTACACCTCAGTGAAGATTTGACGTCATTTGGAGTAAGGGAAGTCTCACAAAGATGAGATTTCTACAATGTTTTCTCGCCCTAGCTTGATGGACTCTAAACCAGGGTACTATCAAGCTAGGGCAAGAGAACACTGCAGAAATGTCATCTTTGTGTGAGTTTCCTCAATCCAAATCACAACAAATCTTCACTGAGGTATACTGTGCTGTTCATACGTCTCACTCTGCATGTAAAACTGGCCCCAAAAACCTAAACCACCACCAAAATCTCATCTCAAGTTATTAGCTGGCCCTCCTATAGTGATATAATAGTTGAATACTATAAAACCTTTATAAAGCTGCTCTGTCTCCCTTCTCCCCCAGTAAATGCCTGTTAGAATATTCCACCCATCCAAAGCACTAACATAGCATGTAGTATAGTAATTTAAAAATTATCCATGCAGAATTATTTATTTTATTTATTTATTTAATGCTTTTATATACCGACATTCGATCTCAATTGGGATATCACACCGGTTTACATTCAGGTACTGTAGGTATTTCTCTATCCCCAGAGGGCTTACAGCATTTTGACGTATCTAGGGGAAAGAGAGAGACTATCTTCACGGTCCTTGCAGTAGTTAGCTATTTATGCTACTATAGGAGGCCCACCTAGTAACTCGAGGTGAGGTTTAGGTAGTACTGTAAGGGTTAGGGGCCATTTTTACATGCAGAGTGAGACGTACGAATAGAACAGTACACTCTTGTAAAGATTTGATGTCCTTGCAAGAGAGAGGAAACTCACACAAAGATGAGATTTGTACAATGTTCTCTCTACCAAGCTGATGGATTCTCTACCTGAGTTACATCAAGCTAGGTTGAGAGAACATTGTACAAATAGCTGCTTACTATGCTACCACCCCCCAGAGGTGCTCTCTCTCTCTCTCTCTCTCTCCCTCCCTCTCTCTCTCTCTCTCTCTCTCTCTCTTCCCCCCACCATCTCAGGCCCTTCCCCAGCCTAAGAATGCCCAAAATGCAAATTGCATTATGGGCAAATCACACAGCTTAATACAATTGAAAAAGGTGTAGTTATTTTTGGCATTAAACTGTGCAATATTGTGCGTTATGGCTTCGCAAAGCCAACCCACTTTTTCTGAAATCCCACCCCCGACTCCTTCCCAATCCCTCCCCTTTTAAAAATTTGCCTCACACCATGCGTTAAGGTACTTATCAAAATGCCATAACGCAATTTGATAAATGACCCTGTAAGACATCTTACAAGCCACAATTTATAAAGAAGGATCTAATAATGTACTTAGGGGGTCATTCATCAAATTGTGATGGGCTGTTATCGCACACGATAATGCCCTAACGCACACTATAACTATCACATTGTGATTTGAAAATGTAAATTAGGGAAAGGAGAGGAGTTTGGCTGGACTTTAGGTAAATTAGGGGCCTGTAGTGCTGCAGGTGAAAGTGTACAGCTATTTCATTGGTGCTACAGGGCAATAGTGTGCAGCGTGACCGCAACTGCAGCAGGTGAAACCGCACCTCTTGCTCACTACTGCCCCACCCCTATATTTTCACAGCTCATCATTCCGCTACAAGTTATTCAGCCACACAAATAATTGTAGCGGAATGATGAACCTAGGAGTAAGAGCCTTAGTAACTAAAAGGTGAATTTTAAAAGCCCGGAGCTTGCATTGATTAGGGGATGCATGAATAAGTCAGGCTCGTGCATGCTGTATTTTAAAAAGCCCCCAAATACTCATGTAAATGCTGCAGGGAGTGGGCCTGGTGTGGGTGGGGTATGGGGGTGTCAGGTCCTGACCAAGAGATGTATGCATATTGCATAAATATTTCGCACCCTGGGGAGCGCTGAGATCCCCTACTGCGTAACTTTACTTCTGTTATGGATGATATGTAAATTATAAAAGAAAAAGATTGAGCCATTTCAGAGGGGTTTAAAGGGTCTGGGGTAATTTGGGAGAGTCTGGAGAGGGATCTGGAGGACCCAGCTGTTAACTGGGCGAACTGGTGGATGAACTGGTAAACTGGTAATGGCATTGACATGCGCCCCTTCTAAAATCCCCTGACTTATGCAGTAGAAGTGGGATTTGCACGTGCCCACTTAAAATTTGGCACATATGTGTGCATGGCCAGGCTATTTTATAACTTGTGCATATATGTGCATATACACAAGCAAATAATAAAATGGCCGCATCCCTGGGCGCGGACCAATGTACGTGAACCAACGTGCACCCATGCGCCAGTTTGAAAGTTTCCATCCCTGCTTTTTCCCCATAGTCATAACAGGGTCAATATTCAAATGTCATCTAACGTAAAGTTATCTATATAAATGACAAGTTGTGGGATATTCAGCCTGTTATCCAGCTAAATTATAACCTGATAATTATTCAGCTATAATTTAGCCGGAAAAAAGGGCGTTCTGTGACAAAGTTATCTGGCTAACATAGCCAATTTTCAAGTAAAACAGCCAGATAACTTTAGACCTGTTTCTGAGCAGGTCTAAGGTGGTGCAGCTTTGTGTGGCCGGATAACTTAATACTTAATCAAAAGAATATAACTGATTAAGTAGCATTTCAGGGAAAAAAAAAAACACAAATCATTGGCCTGCAGGCCCAAACTTGTCCTGCCTCCCTCCCACCCGAACTCCAAAGACCCTGCAGAGTTGAACTTGCTGCCTCCTCCCCAAAGAGCTCCATTTTTAGCTTTAAAAAAATGTATCAGGACCGCAAATCCATGCCATTTATTCCCTCCTCCCCATCTGCTTTCCGTATTTAAAATGATAAGATCATATGTCCAGTTCCCACCGGCCATGCCAATCCCTTTCCCTTTCCCTAATCTCCCCCCCCCCCCCCCCGTACCTTAATTTGTTTTACTGCATCACCTGGATTGCAGTATCGTGATCTGAGCACAGCGCATCTGCAGTTGTAGGCTACTATGTTGGAAGCTAAAAATGGAGCTTTTAGGGGAGAAGGTGGCAAGTTCATCCCTGCCGGGCCTTTGGAATTTGGGTGGGAAAGAGGTGGGAACAGGTTTTGGCCTTCAAACCCGCAATATGCTTTTCTTTCTGAAATGCTACTTCACCAGCTATGTTCTTTTGAATATAAAGTGTTAAGTTATTCAGCCACACAAAGCTGCATAACTTTAGACATAACTGACAATGTTCAAAAGAATATCCGGGTGATGAAAAAGTGGAATTGTGTAGGAACTTTTAACAAACAATGTACGTCGGTGTCTTTTTTTTTCTTTTAACAAAGAGAAGTACAAGAAAACGTGTTCTAGGTCAAACGCCTAAGGGGAAACTTTTCCAATGCCATCTCTTGTACATCTATTCTATCTATAATCTCTAATGGCTACTGTAAGCTGAGCCTTTTCAAAACCAAAGTAATACTTGGTCTGTGGCAAAAGTTAACTTTTAGGATTTATTAGGTAAACAGCAGTTGAAGAAAACCACACTGTGCTATTTACTGTAAGATAAAGCCTAATTTACATATAATATCCTCTTATTTCCATGATAGTGCATGCTAGTATTTTCTGACCTCAGTTTAATGTGCACTCAATTTTTTGCGCAAGTTAAACATCCTAAGCATGCACAATAAGCTTTGATACATAGGCCCCATAAATTCTTATCCTTTCTGAGCATGATTTAATGACTAATAAATGCCTGTGTTGTCAGCTATCATCACTAAATCACCATTCCACAATCTGACAGATCTATAAAACTCTTCAGCAAGTTCAGAATAACTCATCAGGAACAAAAGCCATTTTCTGTTATGTCTGACTTCTTCTTTTGTCATGTTTTATAATTTCTTTAAATGGAACTTGCTGAATTTATTATCCAATCATCTGATATTTATGAGCTAGACAAGGATAACAATAAAGAGAAAGGAAGAACTGGAAAGCAATTGAAATTTGCAAATAATTGATAGTATAATTTTGACTTGTGTGGCTCAGATGTGCAATCTCTATTCTTGAAGTGCTCAGAGACCTCAACAATATTCAGGGGAAAGAATTTAAAAAAAAACATTCCTACCAAATCAAATTTCCTTCTTCTTCCACAATCAATTACCAACCAATAGATGAACATTCTAGTATAAATATATTCTATGCAATCATTCAGTTTTATCTACATTCAGTTTGTAATAGTAATTAAAATTGTAATAGAAATCAAATGAAATACCAATACTGGTTAAAAACTGAAATTGAATAATCCATATGCAATTGAAATAATCACCATACCTCTTTTCTTAGATGGCATTTTTCTTTATTTGCCTTTCTTGGAAATGAAGAAACATGTCCTATGGCCAACACATTTAGTCCAAGGGTTAGGGAAAAATACAAAACAGAAGAAATGAACTTCCTCCAACTTAAACTACTATAATCCCATACATATATAAAAACTTGTTTTTATGTATTCATATACAATGCCACAGAATGCTGTGAAGCCTTAACTCTTCAATATAGGACCTTCATATAAGGGCTAATAACATCACTCACAGCTCCTTGAGCAACAAATTGTTGTGAGTGCCCAATATTGTAATTATGGGTCTTTCTACTGTCATTTGAATTCAATTTTATAATTATTTTGAATATTCAAATAAAATACATTTATCTCCATTTCAAGCATTGCTGTATACTTTTTTGTCTCTTTATTAAGAGAGCAATTCCATTGATCGTTTCAAAGAGCAGACATTCCCAGGGCTTGTTGGATGTAATGAAAACAATTTTCAGAAGCCCAGTTCCTCAGTCCAGACATGATAAGTGTTTCAGAAGATGTCTCTTCTTGTTTCAGGGGGATATGTCACCCAATAATGAATTGTTTCCATACAGTAATGACTAATCACAACTTCATCTCTTCATTGGTATTGAAATGTACCGTCCATTTCAATTGCAACCTTTGTTCCTTGAGCTAACATTTTTTCTTGCATATCTGCTTCCATCATTTATTCAAGTGAATCTATAACAAGTCACTGGATCACATGTCACATATATGAAAAGAAACACAACTATATTGATGTAATCCATATAGGTCATATCAAAGAATACCAATCTATTTTGAGTTTGAGACCATCAGGCTAAACTGTGTCTAGGATATGTATCCAAAATTGCTCATGCTGGTTTAACAGAGCTTCTCTTTCCCCCCACCCATCCTTCAGAGACAATGGAGTGACAAAGTCAATGACCAACCACCGTAGTTGCGAGAAATAGTGTGTATGGTTAATACAATGTTCTAAAATGAGTACAGAGACTTTTTTCATGGTAAGGCAACTTCTGTGTTAATTGAGGTGGATTTTGACCATTCTCTTAGTTCGACCCACGTAAACCATGTCACATGTGTTGGAATCTGTGGGAGGAAGTGCTTGGGAGTGCTCCCATTTCCGGAGAGATGTGTGCCCTTGGACCACAACGCAACTACAGAGAGGAGCTCTGTGAAAGCACCACAGCAGGCAAGACATGTCCAAGCATGGGTGGAGCAGACTGACCACTACCCTAACCTCCGCTGATCCTGCACACACAGGTAGAGACCCAGCAACGCAATGCTGTTCTTTGAGGTAGCCCTCCAATAGCCCACTCAATAGCCCTTTTGGACCTGCCACTGGATAGCGGCAGATGCGGCAGGACGGACAGAGGTCGAGGTCAGGAGATGGTACTGGAGCTTGGAACAAGATGGGACTTCGGCCTTGGACTAGCCTGAAGACTTGAACAAGACGAGGAAGTTCATAGGCTCAGATGAGTCAAAGTTATGTGGCGCTTGGGACTCAGACGAGATGAGGACACTTGGTACTTGGAGACTCAGATGAGGCAAGGACGCTTGGTACTTGGAAGCTTAGATGAGACGAGGACAAGAGGTAACTTGGAGCACAGATGGGATGAGAACATGAGGAAACTTGGAACTTGGGCTAGACGAGGACATGAGGAAACATGGAACTTGGAATTCAGAACTGAGATGAGACAAGGACAAAAGTAGCTTGGAACTCAGGTGAGACGAAGACATGAAGTGGCTTGGAACTTGGATGAGACGAAGACATGAAGTGGCTTGAAACTCATATGTAAGACGCTCAGAGGAAAGTGAAGATCAGAGGTGGATTCTAGAGAGTCAGACAAGGATACGGATACTCCAATGAGGACTTGAAACTTGGGGAAGATTCAGGCAAGGATAAGGACTCGGGATAATCGGAGACTTAGACAGGCACTGCCCCTCAGGGTGCCCTACACAGCCGACATGGGCTGGTTGCAGACCACTCTGTCCCATGGCGCACCCTACAAAATCTGAAGAGGCTGGTCATGGACCATATGGAGACCGGAACAAGCAGGACTGAGGCTCAGGACAAGGATGGAATCTGAGTAGTGCTCAAAGTTAGATCCTGCCAGAATAGGGCTCCAGCCACCAGGAAACAGACACCGGATAGGAACGGATTTACTCCCAGGTAATGGTCAGCTGGAGACAAGGTCTGGGGCGAGCAAGCTGAACCCAGAACTTGAGGACTGACGGTACTTCAGGATTAGGATTTGGAACACCAGAGATGGAATGTAGGACATCAGATAAGAATGGACATCGGTACCTCAGGACATAGGAGATCTATGGCAACTGGACATCAGGGAACTTCAAGACAGGAGGACCACAGGGAGAACTGGAACATGACAGACGAAGACATCAGAAGGCTGAGACATCTGGACATCTGAAGATAAGGGGATGTCAGGACATCCGGAGATAGGGAGGACATCTGGGATGTCAGGACATCTGAAGATGAGAAGACATCTGGACATCAGGAGACACGAAAACATTGGGGCATCTGAAGACAAGAAGACGGGATCCATCAAGAGACCAGGACATGGAACGAAGAAGGCAACAGAGGTTCAGGAACCATAGATGAAGACAAAGAGGACCAACAAAGAACAGAGTGCCTTGAAGAAGTGAAGAGGGATCACGGAGGACTCCTGGAATGAAGAGCTAGAACTGAAGATCCAGGAGAGATCCGACTCCATGACCAACTCCTTGCAAAGGCGAAGACTGACTGAAGTCTGAGCCCTTTTGTAGGGCTGAAGAGGAAATGCCTCGATGACATAAGGAGAAGCCAAAAGGACTGGCCCTTTAAATAGGCAGAAGAGGCACAGCCCCATGCCTAAGGAAGAAGTCAGGACCTCGTACAGCAGCCATGCTATGAAGAGGAGCTGAAGCAGGCCCGAGGCATTGGAGGCGGCTCCTGATGTGAAGAGAGGCTGGAGATGGCTCTGGACTGAAGAGACACTGGTTGCCGCCTCCGGGCCATGAAGAGATGCTCCAGGTGGCCTCCCTGCCACAAGAAGAGGATGGAGGAGGCGGCTCCATGCCGCACTGGGAGCGCAAGATGTCAGCAGCCTCCAGGCCGCATGGGAATGGTGTCTGCTGTCTCCTGGCCGCGGAATGAAGAAAGGACATCGGCAGCTCCACAAAGGTAAGATGATGATGGCGGCTTCAGACTGCGAAGAGGCAGCATCAGTGGCCCCCTAGCCGCAAGGGAGAGCGTAGCAGCAGTTCCAGGCCATGGCAGCGGCAATGGCATCAGTGGCTCCAGCCATGGAGGAGAGAGGACATCGGCGGCAGTTCCAGGCCACGAGGCGGAACAATGGTGATGGCCTCCTGCCGCATGAAGATGGTATTTGAGAGCTGGCTGGCAGAGAAAGGTGAGGGACTGCTCATAGCCTAGCCACGGGCAGGATCATAACAGCACACCCTCCTCAAATACCTCCTCCCCAAGTCCACTTTCAAGGGACTTGGAGGGTTTCAGACAAAGACTTGGAACTTCTTGATGAAGGCTTGAGGTGATGACGAATTCAAGACTGGAAAACATAGAGTTGAAGACATGGAAGATAAGGATTCGAGAAGTCATAGACAAACACTAAAGGTGCAGATCTAGCAGGATACGAGAATTGCAGGACAGCAAGGCAGCATCTCAGATTCTAGCAGTTCAGAGTGGAAGAATTGAAAACAAGGAGTCCAGATTGAACAAGAAGCAAAGATGAGTGGTCACATCTTGGAGTATATTTCAGTATGTGGTCCTTAGTTTATCAACACGGAAGTAGAAAGCCCACACGCATCATTCTTTGGGTGGTAACAATGATGAAGACCAATCAAACATGAAACTGGAATCTTGAATGTGAAAGTGATGCCACTGGAGAATGGGTAGATGAATTTGTAAATTTTCACATGCCTTTGGGTAGGCACGGATACGAGAAATGCCCAGTGGAGCAAGGAATCCTACGAATATCGCCAAGGATGGAGAACTGATCGTGGAGGCACAGAAATTCCTATTGAAGATAGGTGGAAATTGGCAAAGATAAAAAAGTGGAAGGAACTTCAAAGTTATTGATTCCAAGTGTTGGCAAGGCCAGATGGCAAGAGAAGTCCCCTCAACTCGGTCAGGATTATCCCTCAGGAGAGTCTATATTTTCGCATAGACTTCTGATGATGGCAAAGCTGCTCTCAGGAAGAACTTCGTAATCAAAATATGTCACAGAGATATTTTCTTCAAGGTGTTAATTAGTAGTAAGGGATCTGTCAGATGGTAGCAAGAACGAGGGTGCCTCAGGTTAGAGTCAAATGAGCTGTTTGAATTAGTAGTTAGGCTCTGGAGACAAGGTTCAAGGATAGCAGAGGGTTCTGGTAGATAATCAAGAGCACTCCTCCATGGAGATGTATGGTTAAGTATATAACCAAGGCAAACTTCCTAATAAAGGCTACTCATTGATGAAAGACAGAAGCTGGTGATTACTTTTAATTGCCTTATAAAGCCATCCAGAGGAATCTCAGGAATGATGGACTGGAGACAGTTCTCAGTGGTGAAAAAGATGAAAAAACTCTGGAGAAAATGATTGTAAGTACTCTCAGGAACTCAAGGAGAGCAAAGTGGAATCTCGCTGGTAGCCTTCAAGGAAGACAAGGTCCTTCCAGGTGGATAAACTGCAAGGCTATACCAGCTCACCATTGTAGATGGAGAGTGATAACTGCAGTCCTTAGCTTGGCAGCTCGGAACATTGAATGAAGGACTTTGAGCACTGATGGTGGCGAGTTCAAGATGTAAGACAACTCGCTAAGGTGAAAGGTCAGCAAGATGACATCTTCGGAACTTGGAATGATGGAAAGGTTGAAATTCTGTATACACAGCAAGATCTGGAGCTTAGCTGTAAATAAGAGATGACTTGCCATGTTAAAGTCATGGAACAGGAAGGACAGCTAGATGACGACTCAGCAGACCTGGGATGGAATCTTGGGTTGAAATCACTACTTGCACAAGCGGGTAGATTTTCAAACAACGTGATTTGGCGTACTTTTGTTGGCGCATCAGGCGCCAACAAAAGTACGCTGGATTTTAGTAGATACGCACGTAGCCGCGCGTATCCGCTAAAATCCTGGATCGGCGCGCGCAAGGCTACCGATTCCGTATAGCCGGCGCGCGCCGAGCCGTGCAGCCTACCTCGATTCCCTCCGAGGCCGCTCTGAAATCGGAGCGGCCTCGGAGGGAACTTTCTTTTGCCCTCCCCTCACCTTCCCCTCCCTTCCCCTACCTAACCCACCCCCCGGCCCTGTCTAAACCCCCCCTTACCTTTGTCGGGGGATTTACGCCTCCCGGAGGGAGACGTAAATCCCCGCGCGCCAGCAGGCCGCTAGCGCACCGGGACGCAACCTGGGGGCGGGTCCGGAGGGCGCGGCCATGCCCCCGGACCGCCCCGGGCCGTAACCACGCCCCCGGACCCACCCCCGAAACGCTACGTCCCGCCCCGAAAACGCCGCGCGGATCGGGCCCGCCCCCGACACGCCCCCCTCGGAAAACCCCGGGACTTACGCGAGTCCCGGGGCTCTGCGCGCGCCGGTAGGCCTATGTAAAATAGGCGCACCGGCGAGCAGGGCTCTTAAAATCCGCCCCAAGGTAAGCAGGAACTGACTTGGAAATGCCAAGACAGAGCCAGGTTTAGGGTGCAGATGCCTCCTCCAGGTTGTATGAACCCAAATACCTGGAGTTGCTGTAGAGTACACTTGGATGGATGATATACTCCCAGAAGCTTGAAGATACTTGACAATGAAGTTGGAAGTGGTACTGGATGTAGAAACCTGTGTGCAGGCGCCTCCTGCACTTCATTTGGAACCCAGAAAGTAGAGCCAACATCACAGTGGGAAGAACGGAGATGGTTCCAGGAATGGTAGCAGGTGTGCAGATGAAAAAAACACCATCATTAGCACACTCCATAATTACCATGTGTGTACTCAGTTCCCCCTTCACCCTGTGTTCATAATGATCCCTATGTGAAATCCCCCTACCTCCTGTGAGTCTTTAATCTTTCCTCTCTCAGCCATATTAGAGTTTACATGTATAACAATAGAAAAGGTTTGGTACACAATCCTGAGTGGCTCCCTGAGTCTCTGGGCTATGCAGAAATAATTAAAAGAAGAAAGCAAGGGAAAAGTATGTAATTATTTTTCTATATATTCTATATTACATTTCCCTGTTGTAATGTAAGTTTCGCTCTCAGTGTTAACTGGTTTACCCCCCCCCCCCCCCCTTAGTTTATTGTAAACCGGTACGATAAGACCTGGTCTTGAGCATCGGTATATTAAAAAAGAATTAATTAAATAAATAAATATATGTGCTGGATGTCCATGTAGTTGCACACTGCAGCTGTATGTGGAGATGGTGATGATGCTGCAGAACCTCTTCACCACACTGATGCTTCTGATGGCTCCACACCTTCTCTGCTTGGCAGATGGCTGTCCTTCCTTGACTGTTGGAAGGTTTGGTGAAGGTGGAAAAAATTTAACCTGAACTCATGATAAATGTGTACATTTGTAAAGTTGGCATTCTGTTATTTGTTGGGCTGGGGAATTTCCCTAAGTTCTGCTTCCCCCTCCTCCTCCCCTCCTCCCCTCCTTCCCCCCTTCTACTCAACCCCCTCAACCTTCTACACTGACCCTTCCCATCTCCACCCTCCATCCCCACTCTCCTCTCGGACACCCCCCCCCCCCCCCAGACTTCCATCTCTACGCCCTACCACCTCTGTCACTATACACATAATAAACACATTTTTTAACAAAATATTAACTTTTACTTATGGTTAAAATGTTAAAATACACACATAAGAAAACAAAGCAACATTGTGGAGGGGTGCACTAGGGACAAACATTATTTACAAAAAAAAACAAAAACCCAGCGAGTTAGGGAGGCAGGGTTGAGGGAGGATGATCAGGACCGCAGCAGCTGAATGGCCCTGAGAATCACTTCCATCATCCTAGTCATCCTCCCCTGATAGGCATGCATAGCCCTCAGCTCCTCTACCACCCCCCTCGGGAAAGCGCTGAATTTACCCCAGTATGAGGCTCATCATAGGGAGAATGTGCTCCCAATGATGAGCTTCTATGCTGCTCACCTTGGGGAGGGGGGCACAGAGGAAGAGAGGACCATGCTTGTCTTCTTGGGCCTGCAAAGGTTGGCCCAACTGTGTCCTCATATCTCTAGCTCCCTGGGAAAAACAGGGAGGACGCCCTACTTCAGGAGGAATAGGGAGATGCCCAGGGCACCTCTTCAGCTGGAGGTGGCTCCATTTCTGGCTCTTCCATGGCTGGGGAGGAGAATCCTGCTCCCCTCCAGTGGCGGTGGCTGCTGCTGCTGCTGCTGCTGCTGGTGTGGGTGCTGGGCCTGGTCCTTCCTCATCTTCTTCTTCAGGTTCAGGAGCATCTTAAAAAGAAAAGTAAAGGTCAGAATGAAGTGTACAGAAATAAGCTTTGGTGGAGATACTTTCTGTTGTGCAAAATGCATTGATAAAACAATGAAATGATAAAATAATTTGTTTTTCATCTAACAGCTTTTGAATGGCAGAGTTGAAAAAAGCACAATATTTGGATTGAATCTTGCTGGAAACCTATCTAGTGATTAAAAAGATCAGAAATTGCATCTAACAAATACATTTAAAAAAAAAAAAAGTAGAACATTTTCTAAAAAGCAAGCCCCTGACGCAGCTGCTGTGCCAGAGTTAGGCTTTGTTTAAATATATGTGCCAATAAATATCTTCATTTTTTAGAACCAATAAACCACGTGACATGTAATGTCAGTATTAATGAGCATTTGACAAAACCCTCATTGGTGAGCAAATGTCCAAACACTACAATGTGTTTAGCAAAATTCACTTATAAGGACATATTTTCAATATCCAAGTGTGAAATGGACCGCTCAAACAAATCTTTTGTAATCATAGGGTTTGTCATAAAGGATTTTTTTGAAGGAGATTCAACCTTGTTTTTTCTTTTGTTTTTTTTTCTTTTGACTTTCTTATTTTTTCTTTTAACTTTTCTTCCAACCTTTCTTTCAACTTTTAAATATTATTAACATTTATAAATTGCTGCTGGAAAGCAACTAAACGCCATATAGCCATAAAAAAGACACTTATCATTCGGATGTATGCAGCGGCACCAAGTTTAAATGCCTACAACAGAACAGAACAGAACAGTGCTCTCTTGTGAACATTTGATGACCCTCGGAGTGAGGAAACTCACCCAAAGATGAGATTTGTGCAATGTTCTCTCAACCTTCAAATCTTCACAAGATTTATATGTCTCACATTGAATGTCAAAGTGGCCCCTAACCCCCTACACTAATACCTAAACCTCACCTCGAGCTACTAGGTGGGCCTCCCATAGAGATATAAATACCTATCTAGGGAGAGGACATTATGGCTAGGTTCTTTCTCTCTCTCCTCTCTCTCTCTCTGGAACTACAACATCCCAAAATTGGCATCTGCAAAAAACACCACAATGGGTGATACAAGCTATCACACAGCTTAACACTCCTGAAAACATTGTAGCTAAAAGCTGTGCAAAAGGGCTTTGCAAAATAGTAAGCCCACCCCTAACTCCTCCTCTTTTTCAGATTTGCATCACACCATACGATATGGTGCTATCACATGCGTTAACAGCGCTTTTCACATGCGAAAACGCCTTAGCACATTTTGATAAATGAGAGGGATGGTCCCCCCCAGTGGTTGTATGTAGGAAATACCACATTCTGGCACTTATCTCAAAGTGCAATAAACTCCCTATTACCATAAAACACGCTCCTTTCCCCATCGAATGCAATATTTACCGCATTTTGATAAATCTAGACCATTGTCAGCTGGGCATGGCAGACTGTCTCAAGCACAGTAATTGTGACTACCCTGAATAGCTGACTACCTAGGTGCAAGCCAGTCCAGAGGGTACCTATTGATGGACATAACAACAGAAAACCATTTTATATTCCATGGGAAACTTACTACCATCTCTTCATTACAGCAGTCACATTACTCATGGTTTTAAGGCTTCAGGCATTCCCCGTAAATGTGGCCTACTGTCTTTGCTATCTAGTATGATCTCATTGTAGCTATGATCATCCATTAAAATTATTCTAGGGGTTAACCAAATAATTTAACACTCTATGGTGGCCACTGGCATAGCCTTACCTTTTCACACCCCCAGTGCCCCCATATGCAGTAGCTTACAGAACTGTAAAGATAGCGGTGGGAGGCATGCTCATTGAATTTGTGCTGCAGCTGTTGCCAGGCCCTGCAAAACATGTGGAAATTGGTGCCCCTGGCAGGAAGGGGGGAAGAGGTGGAACTCATCTGCCACCACCAGGGACACCAGAAGAGTTACGTCCCTGGTGGTGAAAGTCAGCTGTCTCCCTCTCCCGGCCATCTTACACGCACGCAGTGAAGAGGAACAGATAGTCCCGCCTGTGCATTTCTGTGCGTGAGTGCGTGAACATAGGTGCTCCATTGTTCAACGTTCAGGGTAGCATGCAGGGGTGCTCACAAGGCTGCATGCTGCGCACAAGGGATGAGCGCAACTCGCAGTCGAAACATGCAAGTATTTTGCATAACTCATGCAAATATGTGCGAGTTTTGCAAAATACGTTCCCCTTGAAAGTGCCTCGCCATACACACATTTATGGCCACGTGCATGCATGTTTTCAAATCTACCCTTTAGTCTCTTGTATGTTCTTTATCCTGTTGGACTCTATGCCCTCCCAGTCATAAAGTGCCATACCCCAACCAAGTTGATCCTCCCTATCATTGCAATATAATTTGTACATTGATATAGCACTGTCCCAGTGGTTATCCTTCTTCCACCAGGTATCTGAGATGTCAGTTATGTCTATCTCATCATTCACTGCTATACACTCTAACTCTCCCATCTTCTGGCATTGACATACAGACATTTCAAAGTGAGATTTTTGTTTGTATTAACAACTTGCTAGGAATAATTTGGAATCCTTTAGCACAGGTGATTCTTTACTCACAGGCACATGGAGTACTTTTGCTTTTATTGGAACCTCTCTGTTGGGATCCCCAGCACTCCTGTTTCATTAGTATCTTTTGAAGATAACTTCCTCTGAACTATGCACTGTTAAGCAACTGTCCACCCCCTTCACATCAGGCAGGCAAGTTACCAGGTGGTCCTCATGTCCACCAGCCACCCTGCAATCTACATTTCTAATAATTGAATCACCACATAGCTGTCATGTCAATGCCTTGGCTGCACCAATATGATCCCAATCCATTGCCCTGACACCCCACAAGGCAAGGGTTACCTCACAGAAGGTTGCACCTTCTCTAAGCAGGGTGTATCTTGTGCATGTTAAAAGAAAAAACTATGCACAAAAGTGCCGATTCCACCCCAATCACATCCCCAGAAATGCCTCTACCCAGTGGAGTTAATGTTCAAAAAGATGTTTGAGCATAAAACTGGGTTTTACATGCTGGGCTTTTGAAAATTGCTACTTGAAAGTATATGCCACTAATTTGTCAATAGGTTTTACACATGCAAGTATACATTACACATGTAAATGGCTTTTAAAAAATGCTGCAAATTAGGGTAATTTTTAAAAACATTTACATACTTAAAACTGGGTTTTACAAGTGTAAATTCACTATATCCGTATAAGTGGGCTTTTGAAAACTGCTATACTAAATGACATTAAATTGTCCATAGAATTTATCCACGAGACTGCAATTTACGCAGGCAAATGACTTTTGAAAATTGTTACAATAGCAGTTACATTTACATGTGTAAATTCACTTGAAAATTACCCCATAATAAGTGTGTAAAAGTACACATGAAATAGTTATATGCTTGTACTTAATGCAAACAGTCCCTTTACTGATTTTCAAAGCAGATTTATGCAGATAAACCAGGATTTATTCATGTCAATCTTTTTGAAAATTACCTCCTTGAAGTGCAGAACTGATCCAGCCTGAACATACGCATGAATAAATACAAATCCATTGCTTGCAGAGTTGTCTATATTCATTAACACCAGCTTATGAAGAATTATATTAAGCAGGGGTATGCGCTGAACACATTTATAATTTTATTTTGTTTTTCATTTTGTTAATTTAATTTGTTTTTTGTTTCGGTTTGTTTCATTTATTGAAAACAAAAAAAATGAAGCATTTTAAAAAAGAAAAATCTGTGGTTCAGCCCCATCCCCTTCACCTCTGCTGCAGTCTCACCCATCATCTCTCTCCAGACTCCTTGTTCTGCAGGTTATTTTAAATGCATACTTTTTAATAGCAGTAGTATGTGCATAAATCCCAACTCCCCCCCCCCCCCCATACATCTGTTTTTTATGCATGTAAAAGAATACACAAAATCAGGTTACATGCAGACTTTTATGTATGCATGCCTCAGGCAATTTTATAAGAAGCCATTTGCACATGTATGCCTGTGATTTATACACATTTATCCACACCCTATACATTTTCTAAGTATATTCTATGATAATGCAGTCATTTTAAGGAGCAATAAGTAAAACCATCCAGTATAAAATTTGGTCTTGCTTATCCCCCTTAGTGTTTGGGGTTTTTTTAAGATATAATCCTCGGAACCCTAAGGGGTCATGTGTCAGGGTGTCAACACCCCCTCCCCTGCATAGCGCAGGCCAAAAAGCCAAGAACAAATTGTCAGGTCATATTTAAGACCCTGTCTTGGATCTTAGCCTAAAAGATCCTGAGAAACAGCATGCTTTAGTACATATGTCCTTAAAGGCAGTAATGAATAATTGGGTAATTAAAAATTTATATATTTATGTATTTGGATGATAGAGATTAGAGATTTGATAGACCTCATCTCAATACAGAAAACTGTTTCATAGAACACAATATACTTTACAGACAGTACATTTATGGAGAAGGTTATGCAAATGGTATTCATCTGATGGCCTCTGGTACTAGTACATTAATTTCTTTTAAAAAAGAGAGAGAGAAAAATAAATGTTTGGTGGTGAAGTCAAAATATATTAAAACTAGCTATTACAGTTAAACCAGTAATATTATTACATCAGACTTTGTTTAATTAGACAAGGGACTTTATAGTTATTTAGATTCAAAATTAGATTTTATTACAGTTATTATTCTTGAATAATTTACATTGTGTGATCTTGATAGACTTGGAATCTCCTTTCAGTGGCAAACTGTCAAGCTTATTTATCAAAAAATAGTAAAAATATGAACAGGTACTAACACTATAATATCTAACTTATTTTTCTTCAGAAGCATGCTGAGAATTTAAAGACTATCACAGATGGGCTTAAACAAAATGAACATGCAGAGCTATCATAAGCAGTTAACAAGATGCAAAATCCTCTATTTTAGTGGAGAAATTAGAATATGTGTGTGACGCGATGCAAAGAAAGGAAACTAGATATGCATTGCTTAGTATATATATTCAACATATGTACTGAACTCTAAACAAAGGATGAAAGCAACCTGGAAAAGATAACCTACTCTTATTGTCTATTTATTTATTTAGCATTTGAATGCAACCTCTTTCCTTTCTCCTAGTGTGGTGTATGTGGTGGTGATGGGGGGATGAGGAGTGACATCATTGCAGTTTAACAATCAGGCACTGACTTTTCAATAACTGATCATTGGATGATATATCTCCTTTTCGTATGCTAGTGGGTAGGTCTGTTTAATGATCATATGTATGCTTATGCTATGCATATGTTGAATAATTGTATACAGTACCCTACAAGAGAATCAATGATTTACCACCACAGAAAACCTCAAACCTTATATACATACAGGAGCATAGTGATAACTTGTCTAGACAAATTATTAGACTGAGAGTAGGGAGAAACATGATCCCCAGTTAGCAATGTAGAAAACCGTGGGGTATAAAGCTAGTTTAACATTTTTCATTGTTCTTAATAATCATCAACATACGGTGAATTGCTGCTTTAAATTAATGAGTTATAATGCTATCAAGTCAAGATGGAATCATGGCATACCAGACTAAATGTAGCAGCTACTTATGGTTATTGCAAAAGTTCTGGGAATATTAATCTTGTCATGCTTTAGTGTACTTTTGAGGTTATAATTTTAGTAACATATTTAATTACTTACGTTCCCTGTGGAGGTTTCATTTGAGATATTTGATTAAAGAACAGAATGAATACAGACCCTTAGGTAAACTATCTCTTAGGCATTGATTACCAATGGAAAAGAAGCTGGTAATATCTCTGAATAAGGCTATCAGGCGTTAGCTCTTAATGTAGTTCTTTGGTTATAGTTCTTAATTTATTCTTGAATTATTTCAAGCTTTCCTAAGCATTAGTAGTTAATAACCTAGCTTGAAATTGCTCTTTCAGTGACATCAAATAATAGGATCTATTATTTAGGTAAGTAGACAATGACAGATCTTATTCATGAATTGTAACAATACTGAATGAATTTCAGGGGTCAATTTTCTGTAAACTGATTATCTTCAGGTTTACTGGGAGTACTTGTTAGCTGAATTTCTTTTCAAAGTGAATTAACCTACTCAAGACCCCATTTTCAGTTTAATTGAGAATCCAAGGCTGATCAAATACTTTCCTAACTGTTCTTTACTCTTGTTTCAAACCTGAAATATAGAAGCAAAAATAATGCTGGCTGATAATGACCATAAGACCCATATATTCTATCCAATTTACTTCCTGGTGCAATGTCATAGATCCCAGTTGATCCTTGACTTTTCCTTTACTTCTTTGCAACATACGGTATAAGAATGTTAGCAATAATTAATAGTAATAAAGCTAGATGATGTGTGATAGTGTTGAGAATCATTATCATAAATCCAGAAGCTCAAAGGTACAGAAGAACTATTAGGTTAAACTACATAGTAAGATGCTCTCTAATTTCTTTTTGGATAAATGTATGATAATTATAAAGCATTAAATAATGGACATAAGGATAGGAAGGTTGTTGATTCAGATATGGATGGGGAAATACACCTACGAAATGTGTTGTGATCTGAATATTAAAGCTCCTTGGTGGAGGGTAGCAAATTGATAATGAAAAGAAAGTTACTTTGGAAGAAGAGGCTGTTATTGGTCAGGCTGTCCATTCTACTACCTCATTTGTGGACCCTTGACCAGCTGATTTAATTAAGTCAGAAAAGATAGTCTTCTGAAACCACTCCAAGAAGTTATTATTATTAATTCATCTACTATTACTTCTGCTACTACTTACCACTGTATATCACTTCTATAGTGCTACTCGATGTTGCAGCATGGAAGAATCAGGGAGAAGGGTATAAATGCCCCTGGGGTTGAGAGACTAACTCCAAGATTTGAAAAAGGGCATTAGGCCACTGGAGCTAAAAGAAGCCTAAACTTAGCTTTGCTTTGCCAGAGAATTACTGGCTAGTCTCTGATTTATAAATATTTATTACATGCTTAGTTTATCTGGGCACGAACACACATGCACTAGAATTTTTTTATCATCCATGCAAGTGTGCGCGCATTGTATAAAATATGCCTAGCACACATATGTGTGCTCCTAATTTTAAACAGTTACACGAGGAGACATTATTCGCATATTTTTCTTAAGGACTTGTTGGCTTGAAATGCACAAGTAAGCACATTTTATAACATGTGTGTGTGAAAGAAATTCCCACTTTTACCAATTAGTCCATCAGCTTGCCTGGTCTATCTCTAGGTCATCTAGGCCCCTCTGGTTCTGCAACCTGCACTCTCCCCAGTTTGCTCAGACTCCTCACCCAGTTATTTTTGGCTATAAAGAGTTTTCTTATGACTTATACCTGATAAAGAGCAGAAGTAAATATGCACAGATAAAAGCCCTATGCATGCTGTGTTTGCTGTTTAAAAAATTGGGATTTATGTGAGTAAATGTTGGCCCACCCTGGAATGCCCCTGACCTGCCCCTATTCCATCCCTTTTCTTTTCGCAATCAAAGAGATTCATGCATTGGGCTTTTAGTTGGGCTATTAAGAAACATATTCTATGATTCTACTAAGGCCACAGTTTTGCAAGATGACTGTAAGCAAAGAGTTTGGGTAAAGTTCTATTCCCAAATTATGGGCTGGGCATAGTTCTAGGATGAGAAAAGTGCTTAAATCTTGTAGCCCTGATCTGAACAAGTTGGCAAAAACCAGGACCTCTGAAAAGGAGTGTGATGACTCGCTGGTTGATGTGGCAGGAGGCCCCAGTCCTGCCTGTAATCTATTGGAGGCTTTTGCCTTAAAAATTGCTAAGCATCTAGACCTGCAATTGGGCATCGCAGTTGAAAAGACTGCCCAGTTGGTGGACACAGTAAAGGACAACTCAGTGAGATTCAACGAAGTACTGAGGAAGTAAAAAAGCTTTATTATAATCTTTCTGTTCAATGTAGTGCAATGTAGTGCAATATAGTTCAATTTAGCTTATAATGTTCTTCCATGATTTTTGCTATGCTTGCTATAAACAAAGATAAAGGCTACTATTTAGATTATAATAAGAATAAAAGATATGTAAACAAATTTGTACAAAATCAGTAAACTTTGTGGCTCCATAAACAATATAAAAGATAATTATAATTGGTAGAAAATAGATATAATGATGTGTGACCTTTTCCTATCAGTAATAAATTGTGTATGCTTGTAAGTAATTGCAATCAGAACCTAGGTCTTGCTGACCTGTTGATTAATCAGGATTTAAAACCTATGGTATTTGGATAAAATGCAGAAATGTACTGTAATTGGTCAAGTTAAGATAAAATTCTATTAAGGTTTTGCTTTATCATGCTGACCTTGCGTTTAGAAACATTATATGAGATTGATTGTAGTTACTGGATTTTGAGATTGCCCACTGAAAGCCTATTCAAAGTGTGTTTTTTTTCCCATGCAATATTTTTCCTATGTAAATATTACATGGCCATTAAACTTGGTACATTTGTATTGCAACAGATTCATTTTATATATTTTAAAATTTTGGAAAGAAACACCAGGGCTTTAAAAAAATTAGAAAAATAGTAAAACTATCTACAATACAAACCAGATTATCCAACCTAGAGGATATGGTGACCAGTATGCGAGCTAAGCTGGACAAGTTAGACCAGGTGCAAACAGCAGCTACAGCAAAAATGTATGATCTCGAGAACAGGTCCCAAAGGAATAATATATAAGTTGTCAAGCTACCTAAATGGGTTGAAGGCAGTGACCTGGTAGTGCTTGCTTCAAGATGGCTCCCAAAGTTGCTGGCGCTGGTCTGCAAAAATACTATATTTAAGACTGACTGTGCTCACCGCTTTATTGTACCAGTGCCAGTGAAGGAAGGACAGCCTCGTGCTCTGATTACTAGTTTGCACTACTATAGAGATAAGCACCGGATTCTAAATACAACTCATGCCACAGGTTGCCTGGAGCATGAGGGCCACTGAGTCATGATCTTCAGTATTTCTCCCTGGAGCTGCAGAAGCAGAGGCAGGCCTTCATTGCGTTGAAATGGGAGCTGCTAAAGTCTGGAGTGCGCGATGCAATGGTATACCGGGCTCAGTTGCAGTTCACCATAAACAACAAAATTGTCACTTGCCTTTCTGAAGTGGAGAAACTACTAGTTGATCTTGCACATAAGGCACCTGATCTGGAGCTGCTACAATGTCACATGGTATTAGGCTGTGGCCTAATTGTCGCAGAGGGGACAACCTCCAATTGCTGTCTAATTTCTAAGGAAGCCCTTGGCCTGACTGCTGACAGGTAATTGGCTACACGATGGTCATGTGAGGGTTAGGTGTTGTGTTTAATTTTAGTTTTAGGGGGTTTTTTTCTTTTCACCTCTTGGCTTCTCATTTTCTTCCCTGGCCACCAGCAAGTTTATTCGCATGCCACGTGGGTTCCCAAATTAGTGAGATCTGCACTGATCGCTGCTGTAGTCCGGGTGACAACAAGGCTCCTGCCTTGACAGCTAGACTGAGATGGAACATGGCACTGGTTTTTTTATCCATCTTATCTTTGTTCCATTGACTTTGTATGTCTGGTCTCAGTGCATTATCTAGGAAAGGGGTCCCTCGGGCAGAGACTAATTTGTAATCATAGACTTATCAGATTAATCTGTTATAGACTGGATGACCTCCCGACAACCTGAGGCAACAGGGTTTTCGGGACAGCGATCAGAGAGGCATTCTGTTTTTTCTTTTCTTTTTATTCTGTTTGACTGATAGCCTGTACATGCGGCAGATGGCTGGCAGTTGGCCATTTGTGGTATCTGCACGCTGTCTATGCTGTCTCCAACTTTCTTTTGAAAGCCTAGTGTTTTTATCCATAGTTCTTCTATTGGCTTTGGCAAAGTCATGTAAGTCTTTTATTCAGTCAGGTTACCTACAATTACATTGTGGAGGGTTCAGGAGTTGCAGAAGGGGGAGGAGGATGGGTGTGTTATGGGAATATGGAAATTTGTATGGAAGCACACCTCTCAGTCCCGTTTTAAATCCCACCGGAGAGGGTTTATGTATGGGGCGATATCAAAGACCTTTAGAACAATGTCAATGGCACTGTTTGATGGATTTGGAGCTCAAATGAATAGGTTTGTTAGCCTCACAGTTGGAAGTGTGTAGGTGGTTGGTTTTCTGGATGTTAGGGTTTGTAAGGATGGGAAAGAGTTTGTATTTAGTGAAAGGGGGACAGGAGGGAGGGAGGGAGTGAAGGGAGGAGTTGGGTAAGAGCATGCCACACCGTTCATAAATATAGACTTCTGAGTGTTGCAGAATGTACTTATTTATTTAGTAGCTTTTATATACCGACGAACGTTGGGAACATCTCGTCGGTTTACAGAGAACAGAACTGAGCAACAGGCTTTACAATTATCGCATAATTATATAACAAATAACAGAGTAGATTATACGAGAAATAATTAACTAGGTGAGATGCATGATTGAGGTTATCTATCTAAGCGGGGGGGGGGCAAAGAAATTCTGATAAATAGGAAGGATATCAGCATTTGTAGGCGGCATATATACACGTGTTTGGGAATAAAATGTTCTTATGTACAATATACAATATGCTGTCCTGGTAATTTCACTTTAAGGGGTGCAGGGGAGATGGGAGAGTGTTAAGTGAGGTGGAGAGGGGGTGGATAGGAGGTGGAAAGGATGGGGGGGTGAGGGAGGAGGAGGGAGGTAATGAATTGGAGAGGGGGGGTGCTAGTGACTGTGTGAATGTTAGGTGTATGAGTGTTTGAAGAACCAGGTCTTCAGGTTTTGCCTGAATATTTTTGGGCAGGTTTCTTGGTGGAGGGAGGTAGGTAGTTTATTCCAGAGTAAAGGACCTGCTAGAGAGAGGGCCCTTTATTGATGTTACTGTGATTTTCAATTGCTTAGTGTTCACATCTAGTGTCAGTGGGATAGTACTTTCTTGGGATAATGAAACCTGTAAAATAGTTAAGGTGTCAAATGAAGATAATGGCTGATGTAATAAAATGTTTATCTCTAAATCTTCTTGAAATATCCTCACCGATTTAAAGGAAACATATTACAACTTACATATATTTATTTATTTATTTAGATCATTTGTAGTCCGCTAATCCTTATCTTAGCAGATAACAATAGATACACATAAAATTGGCAAAACTTCAGGGAATACAATCCACACAATCAAACAGAAAAAGAAATTGCAAAGACTGAAACCAAACAATGAGGTAAAATAATACAGTAACCAACAAAGAATTTGCAACATAGAAGACACAATACATAGTTAGTACCCAGATCATGCCAGGTCCCAGTTCTTACTGACCCAGGAAGGCTTGGGAGAAAAGATAAGCATTAAGCTATTTCTGAAAGCAAAGGAGATCCTTCTCAGCTCTGATAGTTATAGGTAATTGATTCTATAAACTTGTACCAGCTATCCCAAAAATACTATTTCGAAGAGTTGTCAGTTTTACTTGTTGTGGATGGAAATATCTAGCAAAAGCTGACAGGAGGAATGTAGTTGATGTGCAGGGATTTATTTTTGAATAAAATTTGATACAGATCGGTGCAAACCCATGTAGGGCTTTAAAGACCATAGTAAGAACTTTTAACTTAACTCGCCAGGCAGCTGGGAGCCATTGTAAACTTTCAAGGATTGGAGAAATGTGATCCCATGGAGAAGAGCCAGAAATTAATTAATTGCAAAGTCCAGAGATGAGAATCTGGCAAACCTAATGTAGTAGACCCCCTGGTCTGGCCATTAGATATCACTATCCCTGTATAGAACACACTTTAGAAGGAGCCATTCCATTCCCCTGAGCCCAGCCATTATAGGACACTTTAGTATCAGTTTTGAGAAAGCAGTTGGAGAGTAAAGATGTCTGATTTTTATACTCTGGTGAGGCTTCCCAGCTTCACCCAAATGGAGTTTCTGTTAAAAATGACACTTCATTGTGCACTCCCTGTCATAGGGTCCTCCTATTAATTTGCAGAGAGATAGATTTTTAAATCTGATACCCTTTATGGGCAAAAGGGCCCTCTAAGGGAACCAAAGGCCTGTGAGCCTGCTCTAAACCCTAGGTGGACAAGCACCAGTGATGGAATCTGCTGTAAGAGACAGTGAAGGCAGAAGATGTATCCAGTTTAACCTTTAAATTATTTTTTATACTTGAGCAGAGTGGGGAGGCTTTTGGATCCCCTTTCCCCACTGGGACTGCAGTGCTGAGAACTGGCCTGATAACACTGACTTTTCCTCAAAAGAAGTCTTCCGGAATTCACTTCCCCAAGACTTACGCCAAGAACAATGCCATTCAACATTCAGAAAGAAATTGAAAACCTGGCTGTTCGCAGAAGCCTACCGCTGAAGGATCTCCTCAACCATCACTGACTCTCATTCTCCCACCCCTCCCTAATCCCTACCCCCTTTTTTCCCTCTCCCCTTCCCCCCCACCCAACCTCACCCTTTCCTTCTCCCACTGGTCATACCATGCTAATAACTGCCTAGGATAAATCTATGTTTACGTATCTTATAGTTTTTGTTGATTATATATTTATCTCTCTCTAATTGTTTCTTAGTTTAAATTCTGTACTGTCTTCCATTGCCCAGGTTTTACGCTCCCTGTTTAATGTAACTTTACTTTCTACCTTGATGTTAATTGGTTTCCCCTCAGTTACATTGTAAACCGGTACGATAAGACCTAGTCTTGAGCATCGGTATAGTAAAAGAAATTAAATAAATAAATAAATAATAAAATATCAGTAAACAAAGGATGGAAGATCAAGAGAGACATTCCAATCGGATCTCCACACAAACACCAAGGGAATAAGACGGGCTAGGTATCCGAGGAAGAACATAAACTAAGATAGGATTTTTGGAGTAAAGTTGGGGACCCCTCTAATAGGATTTCCAGAGAGCTGCTGGGAGAGTTTCCTACCTAGAGATCTGAATAAAGAACACCTACCCACAGAGGGAAATCATATTTGCACCTTGATTCAGATGTAAATTCACTCTTAATTTATGATAACCAATCAGTAAACTTTTATTTAACACCCAGAACCTGGTCCTGTCTATTCATTACAGCCTCTCACCTCATGATAAGCACCTATAGTATGCACACACTGGGAGCCTTTGAACATCATCTGGGCCACAAGTGAGAGCTTACCCCCATAAAAAGAATCCCACCAGGAATTGAGAGTCAAGCATTGGATGGAATTGCTAGCTGGAGCAGCCTCTGAAGATATAAATTATTTATGTGCCTTGAAGGGATTACTACTTCCATAAAAAGGGTTACATTAAGAACAAGCTGTTGAAATACTTAGAGAAGATAAGGTAAAGGACTCGGTCACAATGTGAAAATGTAAGGCGCAAATAGTATTTTTGTAGGAAACACACTTAAATTTGAAACATGAAAAATTGAAAGGGAGCTGGGTAGGTAACAATTACTATTCCTCCTATAATTCTCGAAGCAGAGTGTGTATTCTAATTGACAAAAATCTCCCAATAGGTGTATACCGGTCTATCAAGGATATGGAGAACAGATACATAATGTTAGATTGATCATTGCACCAAACCAAATTTACTTTGGTAAACATATATGGCCCAAATCGAGATCAGGCAGAATTTTATAGAACACTGACAGATGTGATCATAGCCTTTGTTTCTGAGAAGCTATGTATCAGCAGTGACTGGAATGCCTGCTCTGGACAGACCATCTAAATCCAGTTTTTTGTTGCAGCAGGGTTCAGACAATGCAGAGCTATTCTCAATGCTGCATTTAATAGATGTTTGGTGATATCATTATCCTTCACCAAGGGACTACATATACTACTCCCCGAGACACAACTCATACAATAGATTTGATTATTTTTATGTATGTTCAACTTTCTTTCTTCTATCATAGTTAGAGCAATACTCCCTATCACTTTATGAGACCACAGTACAGTAACAGTCTCACTTAAACTGGTTACAGCCAAACCCCCTGTATAAGTGTATACACAAGGAGATTGAACACCTCTCTGATGGAGGAAAAGGGAATTTTCCATTCTGATCCGGGATGGAGTAACTACATTTGATTTGCACAACCCAGAGGAGGATTGCTCACCAGTGTTCTGGTGGGAAATAGTCAAAGCCTTCCTCCGGGGCAAGATTATCAGCTACGTGAGCCATCTTTAAAAAGAGTGTAGATTCCATATGGACCAGCTTTTGAGAGAAATTAAGGTACTTGAAGCTCAACACAAACTTGACTGTTCTAATACAACACATAAATTGTTAGAAGCCCATTACAGGGAGTTAAAAATGATAGAGATACAAAAGGTTGAAAAAGCCCTCAAATACACTCATGCCAAGTTCAATGAGCATGGCGATAAGCCAGGTGTGCTATTAGCTAGGGCAGTAAAGAAGAAGGCATGTTTGTCTTTTATTGCATCGATTAAGTAATACCAAGCTGGAAGAGATAGACTGAACCTTCTTTACTTTTTTCACTGACTTGTACTCAAGCCCATCGCCAGTTAGTCAAGATGCTATACAATGATTTCTCAGGCAGTTACATATGCCTGTGTTCAAAGAGGAGTAGCAGGCTAGCTTATTGGCCCCTATCTCCTTGATTGAAATACAGGATGCAGTGCACAAGTTGACTGGTGGCAAGTACCCAGGACCTGATGGTTTTCATCTCAAGATTTGCAAGAGGTTCCTGGGAGCATTAGCTCCTTTTTTGCTACCCTTTTCAACAAAGTGGGACTCTCAGGTGCTTCCTTAGGTTCCCTGGTGAATGCCACAATTTCTATGATTTTCAAAAAGGGGAAACAACCACAAATTGCAGTTCTTATTGGCCTATTTTACTTCTGAATTCAGATTTGAAAATTCTGGCAAAAATATTACAATTGCAACTTGAGCCCTGTTGCCATCCCTGATACATAGAGAACAAATGGGCTTTGTGAAAGGGTGGGTGTCGATGTTATACACCAGGTGACTAATAGGGATGTGCAGAAGGAAAAAACTTGTTTTGTTTCATTTTTCATTTTGCGGGGACCCAAATTTGTTGCATTAGTTTCCTAGGGGGGAAAAAACAATTCATTTATTTGTTTTATTTGTTTTTCGTTTGCCATTCAAGTCAATGGGGGAAGTATTTGCAGCCTATTTTTGGTTGCAGAATTGGGGTTTTCTTATTAATTCTGATGAAACATATGGGGAGCAATCATCAGAACGAGAAAAGAGCTCAAAGGTACATAGACTGTGGCAAAGTCACACCAAAGTGGCATGAATAGCCTAAGGCATTATAAAGGGGCAAAGGGGTACCAGGACTGGCAAGAGTGCTTTAACAGAGGTGCAAAGTAGCAGCGAGAGTGTCAAAAACACACCACAGCTTCAAAAGAGAGCACTGATACAACTGCATGAACCCTCGAAGGCAGCACGACAGGTAAAGTGGCAAGACAAGTAGCATCAACATCCTACAGCACAATGAAGGGGGAACATACAAAGTAGAAAGAGTGTCAGAAAAAACCACAAGGCACTGATAAAGGGACAAAGCAGCAGAAAGATGAGTCATCTGGTGTATGGCAGCAAGCCAGAGAGGCAGAAAGTAGATAGGGGCAAGACAGGCTGGCAGAGCAGAGGTAGTCTGGTCCCTGTGGTTTTGATAGGGGCAAGACAGGCTGGCCCAGGAGAGAGTTCCCTTTCCTTTGTGCAGGAAAGGGCTCCCTAGAATGGGTTTGCCTCTAGAGTGTAATGGTTCCGTTGGTGTCTAGTGAGCTCTTGCTGGTCTTTTAAAATCTGGTGGACATAGCAGATATACAAACGAGAATTTTGAAGGCCGAGGCGGTGGAGGTTTCCATGTGAACAGTGGTTCTGGTTCAACATGTGTCAGCGGGTACTAAGAGATAGGCGATACTCGGGGAGAGTTCCCTTTCCTTTGCACAGAAAAGGGCTCCCTGAAATGGGTTGGCTCCTAGAGTGGGGTCCAAGCCTTCAAAGTGTGGCAACATGGAGGAATTTTCCATGTGAACAGTGGTTCTGGTTAAAATGTGTCAGTGGGTGTTAAGAGATAGGCGACACCTGGGGAGAGTTCCCTTTCTTTTGTGCAGGAAAGTGCTCCCTAGAATGGGTTGGCCCCTAGAGTGGGGCCCGAGCCTTCAATATGTGTGGCGACATGGAGGAGGTTTCAATATGAACAGCGGTTCTGTTTCAACATGGGTCAGCGGGTGTTAAGAGATAGGCAACACCTGGGGAGAGTTCCCTTTCCTTTGTGCAGGTATGTTGTGGTTTGATCTGTCACTTCTTCCTGAACTGGTTCACTGCCAGAAGAAAATGGCATCTTTTTCATTTGTGAAAGATAATTCAACAGATGATGCTTTTAGAGCAATAGAGACTGCCATTTGTGAAGCAAGAACTCAGCTGGAGATTATTTGTGAATATCCAGAAGCTATTAACTGTACTTATGCACTTCAGCTGATGACAAAGGAACTTGAAAAGCTTTCAGAAATAAGAAAACTGCTACTCAAGTCCAAATCTACAATATCAACCTATGTTGAGTTTGTACCCTACCCAGTGCCTTTGTAAACTATGGGAACACAGAGGATGAACTAGAGTGCAACTACCACCAGTTTTCTATAGTACTAGAAACATTAATGTTGGCACCCAAGAAAGATTTAGGGAAAATGGCCCATATTATGAAGGTCATGAAAACTATTGAGCACATGCAATATGCAAGCTCCAAACATCTTAAGACAGCTTCTTATGTTCTTACATTCCAGATGTTGCAAAACAGGAAAAAGAATATACTGGAATGAAGTGATGCACAAATACATGAAACTGAAATTAGAAATACTAGAACTAAACTCAGACAGGCACAGCGTTTGAGGTCAGGCTCTCATAGTGACAAGGGCTGGACAGACAGGCACAGCGTTTGAGGTCAGGCCCTTGTAGTGATGTAAGGACTGGACAGACAGGCACAGCGTTTGAGGTCAGACCCTTGTAGTGACATAAGGGCTGGATGGGCAGGCACAGCATTTGAAGTCAGGCCCTTGTAGTGATGTAAGGGCTGGATGGGCAGGCACAGCGTTTGAGGTCAGGCCCTTGTAGTGACGTAAGAGCTGGATGGGCAGGCACAGCATTTGAGGTCAGGCCCTTGTAGTGACGTAAGGGCTGGACGGACAGGCACAGCGTTTGAGGTCAGGCCATTGTAGTGACGTAAGGGCTGGATGGGCAGGCACAGCGTTTGAGGTCAGGCCCTTGTAATGACGTAAGGGCTGGACAGACAGGCACAGCGTTTGAGGTCAGGCCCTTATATTGACGTAAGGGCTGGACAGGCAGGCACAGTGTTTGAGGTCAGGCCCTTGTAGTGACATAAGGGCTGGACAGACAGGCACAGTGTTTGAGGTCAGGCCTTTGTAGTGACATAAGGGTTGGATGGGCAGGCACAACATTTGAGGTCAGGCCCTTGTAGTGACATAAGGGCTGTACAGTAGACGGGAAGGCACAGCAGTTGAGGTCAGGTACATGTGCTGATATTATCTGGAGCATATGAGGCAGTTAGAGCTGCTGCAAGGCTTTAAATTGCTTTTATTCATCTTGCCATTCACGGGGAAAATTTGGAAACCCAAGCAAAGGCATGTTTATTTTCAAAAACACTAGCATTTCCATCAACTCTGGTGCCAGCCTTGATCAATGAGGGCTCATGATATCCCCTGTCATTGAAAATACACATTCACTGGGCACACTGGTTGGTGGACATGACAGATATCGCTGAGTTACTTTGGCTAGGTGTGGCCAGATAGTGGACTTGTTTTCCCAATATGCCAGCGGATCTGTCTGCATTTCCTCTATGGGTTTTGTGGGATACCATGTCACTGACATTTGTGCTGTTGTCTCCTTTGCTTGGGTGGGCTGAGAGTCTTCTTGCCAGCTGCTTTCACTCTAGCCCATTCCAGAACAGATGCTTTTTTAGGGGCAACATGGCTTTGATGTACTGAATTGGAGGAGGAAGTACTAGCTGTTGTTGACAGTGTTGCTCCTGCTTGGGCTTGCACTACTCTCGAAGTGCCCGCAGTTTCCTCCTCTGCTTCATGCCTAATCTGTCTCTGCCTATGGCACTCCTGTTCAAGGACTTTTACTAATAGCAGGTCCTTCACAAATGTGAGACTATCGAACTGTAGGCTGAGTTTCCCTTTCATACGGGGATCACAGACTGTGGCGAGCATGTATGTGTGGTCTTTTGTTAAAGGTCTTAATCTCTCTTGCACCTGCTTCTGCAAAAAGTCCAGACAATGCAGCACCTCTGCTATCATTCCCTCTTCCTGTTTAAAGCCCTCCAAATTTTCCTCCAGAAAATTAAATATAGGGAAGATGTCAGCCAAGGTGGCACTTCTGGAACTCAGCTCCTCCGTGGCATCCTTGAAGGGCTGCAGGATTTTTACCAGCTGACTCATGACTAACCAATCATGATGCCCTAGGGGCTCTGCACAAATATGTCCATTTCCACAGAAAGTTCATGAAGGGGTGTCTGCTGCTCCACTAACCTCTGCAGCATCATATAGGTGGAATTCCACCGGGTGCCAATGTCTTGAATGAGACGCTTGTGAGGCATCTCCAAATTAGTTTGCTTTTGTCGGAGAACCTGCCCCGCCTTCATACTTCTGTGGAAGTGTGCTGCTATGTTCCTGCACTTGTGTATTAACGTATGCAGGTATTCATTCTCTTGGTGATTGGACTCCAACCTCAGAGCTGACTTCACTACCAGGTGCAGCGTGTGTGCAAAACATCGGATGTTCTGAAAGCACCCGTCGCATATTACCTTTACCATGTTTGCACCATTGTCTGTGACAAAGAACCCTGCCTGAAGATTCTGTCTTGCTGGTGTAGCTGCCAGCCCGCCAGCATCTGTCTGATGCAGGCTAGAATATTGGCTGAGGTATGGGCCTCGTCCATCAGGTGGGTATGCAGTAAAGCCCACCTCCACCCTGATACTTGTTCACTAATAGAGCTGCTGCCTACCCCGCCTCAGCCAGCTCTCACCAGTGTGCTGTCAGGGAGAGGTAAGAGTGTGAAGCATTCATGGTGGTCCAGAAATCACAGGTAAAATATACACTCCCCTCTGCCTTAGCTAACAGTGCTTGGATGTGATTGCGACACTGGTTGTATAGGCTGGGGATGACCTTTCTGCTAAATGTGGGTCTGGAGGGGACCTTGTAATTTGGAACTAAGACCTTCAGCAAATGCTTGAAACCCACATTCTCCACTACCTGCAAGGGCTGGTCATCAAAGGCAATCATTTCCCCGATGCTCCTGGTTACAACTTTTGAGGCTGCCTGCCTCCTTCCCCGGGATAGTGTTACCGAACACCACCCCATTTCCTCCATGGTGGGTTGTTGCTTCTGCCACATGGCAGGGGGCTGCTGGCCTGCCACCTGACTGCTAGAATGGGCTGGGGTGTGAGATGACTTTGCTCCTTTTCAACCACTTTAAGCTGCCTGGAAAAAGGGGTCCCCTGACTGGTACTGCCACCATCTCCAGATGGCAGTACTGTTGGGTGTTGCTTCTGCATATGATGCATCATGTCAAAATTAGTTAGATGTCCCATTTGCTTGCCTCTGCTAATAGCCCTGGCACAGTAATTACACTGAGCAAAATGTGGGTCCTCTGTCACTTTAAAGTAGCTCCAGATCACAGATTTCTTTTGTGATCCCTTCTCTATAGTTTTTGGGGTGGATACTGGCACTGGAGTTGAAGTAGTGGGTGCACCCTGAGAAGCAATGCCAGGGGCATCAGTCACACTCTGTGCCTGCGCTGACTGTTCTTCCTCCTCCTCATCATCAGTTTCATCTCTCCCCTGAAGCACTGAAATGGAGGCTATGACAGAACTAACTAATCCTCCTAAATCTTCTTCAGCTATTACTTCTTCCATTTCTGATGATGAGAATCCCACACAAGATTATTCTTCATCGGAATCAGAAGCAAACAGTGTCTACGCTACATTTTCAGTGCTAAATAGAATCCTCTGTCGCACTGCTGCTTTTGGGTCTCGCCCTTTTGTCTTGCATGACTCAGCCTCCCCTTCCCTCACCTCCAAAACAACAGGGTCAGAAACAAGGGGTGGAAGTGCATCATCTTTAAATTTCATTTTTTTTCTGGATGGAACTGCCTGCCCCTCCAGAGATTTTAGATTGGAACAGCTCCATTTTTAACTTTATTGGGGGACTGACACTGCCTTTTGAAGTGCCTCCTCTGTCATTCCCAATCACTCATCTACCTTTCCCTGACAACATGAATTTAATGTCACTGCCTACTAAGGATTTCAATTAAAAGATTAATGTCTTTATTGGTGAATGAACACCTCTGTACCAATATATGTGAGTCTGGAAAACTACCCATACATGCACAGTGCAGTGCCTTGATATACACTATAATTGAGACTGCTGTATGTGTATACAACAAAAATTTAACTCCAGAAGATGCCTACTGGGTTTTTGGAGTAAAATAACACTGCTGTACCAATATATGTGAGTCTGGAAAACTACCCACAGATGCAAAGTGCAGTGCCTTGATGTACACTACAACTGAGACTGCTGTATGTGCACACAACAAAATTTTAACTCCAGAAGATGCCTACTAGGGATTTGGATTAAAAGAACACTGCTGTACCAATATATGTGTGTCTGGAAAACTACACACAGACACAGTGCAGTGCCTTGATGTACACTACAAATGAGACTGCTCTGTGTGTACAAAAAAATGAAACTGCAGAGAAAAGACTGGAAGCCTGAGCAAGCACAATACCTAGTGATGCTGCTTCTTGTTTGAAAATACTAACTCACACTATCACCCACCCATACCACCCAAATCCTGCCTGTGCCTGCACCTACCTACCCCAGGGGGGTAAGATAAGCAGCAAAATGCCACTGCTGGCAGCTTATCTCAGTGGGAGAGACAGAGAGACAGTCTGAGTTCAATAAAAAAGAAAAAGTGCAGTAAAAAGAAGCCTGGCTGGCACAGCAGCAAAAATAAACAATTATCTTTTTCAATGGAAAATTCTATCAAAGTAACAAGCAGCAATAGCAATTGAATACAGATTTGAGACACTCAGAGAGAGCTCAAAAGCAATGAACTTCTCAGTGAAATGCCAGGAAAAAAGTGTGTGGCACGCCGCGTGCTTAAGGTATAAATAGTAGAACAGGAACAGCATCACAGAGAACTGAGAGCAATGATTGGCTGCATTAGAAAAATACTTCACTGTGATATGTTGGAATTCTGGTCTCCTTGCCAACCTGTCTGACCCACTCTATGACAGTGCTGTGAGGTCACTTATGACTCACAGGAAATGGCTGGGTTTTGCTATGGATTCTCCCACATGGCCTTCTCCTATTTCAAATGGCCGCTAAGAAATCACTGCGAACCAAAAGAATGAAACTAATATGATATGTGAACAGGGACTTATGTGTTACTGTTTGCACATTTGTTGAAAACAAATGCACATCCCTACTATTTAATATACTATACTTGGCCAAACTGTGCCCTTCCCAGTCTTGTCATATCCTTGGCTGCTTGGCCTTTTCTTTTTATGTACTCCAACATTCAGGAATTCCAGATTGTTTTTCAGACAGGATAAAAGATATGTATGTGATGCTCTGTGTGCATTTATTAATTCATGGTTCTTTATCATCTTTTTTTCCCCATCGCTCATAGTATGCAACAGGTCTGTCCCTTTCTCCTTTGCTTTTCGATTTGGCTACAGAGCTACTGGCTGTAGTGATTCGAAGCAACTTTGTGATTTCTGGAATTCAAGTGGGCAGACAGATGCATACTATTTCGTTATATGCGGACAATATGCTTATTTACTTAACTACCCTATGTGTCTCGGGCCTAGCTTTCTTAGAGGAGCTGGAAAGCTATGGTGAGCTTTCTAGTTATAAAGCGAATTACAATAAATCTGAAATATTTCGATTGACCCAAACATTTGTATACTGGATTATATGTCAGTTTTTAAAATAGTCCAGGACTGGATTAAATGTTTGGGGATCAATAAATATTACTAAAAAATTCAAGTCTCTTTATTCTAGAAACTTCAGGCATGGTTTGCTGGCCTGGGAGGACTTGCCACTATCCTGGGCTGGCCAGATTAATTTGCTGAAGATGAATGTGCTACTTAAATTACTGTACCTGTTCCAGCATGTCCCATGTAATATTCCTGACCATGATTTTGAAGACCTACATAGATTGATATCCAGGTTTATTTGGTAGAATAGACCTGTTCGCATAGGTCTTAATCAACTCTGGCTCCCTAAGAAATATGGTGGATTAACCATTCTAAATATACAGATTTACTATTGGGCAGCCCACATTTTGTGCCTTAAAATGTGGTTTGGGCATTGGGATGTGTCTTGGTTACAACTGGAAAAGCAGCAGGCTGAATTTATTTTGACCTGGAAATGCTTCTATTCCTATCCCTCACAGCTCGGGGTAGAAGATGGGTTAGTAGGGATAATCCAGATTTGGCACACATATTGAGGGCATGGGCCTGAGTGTTTGCATTCCTGGGAAGGGATGAGGAAACTTTACAACCATTAGCTCCTATTTACAGCAACTCAAATTTGTCGGGGTGTACATTTTTCCTTGCCTTTTGAGCATGGAGGGATTGTGGTCTTTACTGCTTGGTACAACTATGGGAAGATAGGGTGTTTCGTACTTTTGAATCACTGGTTGGAGAATTTGAGATAGTAGTGGAAATGCATGCTTTTGCAACTGTGACAGGCATTGTCTGGTATTTTGAATTTAGCGACACCCCTGAGGCTGCTAAATGGTATGGAGAATTTTCTGGAGGATCCAGAAGTGTCAGCTAAGGGTACTGTCATCATTTACTGGGGATTCTGTTGGGGAAATATGGTATTGAGACAGTAGCATCGGTGATTGATAAGTGGAATGTAAACTTGGACATAGAACTTGATGCAAAAATGTGGAATTATATTTGAACTGTGGCCAATTGTAGCTCCCTGGGCATGCAACAAACTGAACTGATGACACGGCTGCTTCATAGAACTTACTGTACTCTAATTCTTTATTATAAACCATACCCTGGGTCAGATACTACGTTTTGGAGAAGGTACAGAGAGAGATGGGTACAAATATTCATATGTGGTGGCGCTGCCCAGGGGTGAGATACTTTTGGAGAAAGGTTACCCAGGAAATTGCAGACATTTTGTGGATACCTATTTACATTGCATCTTTTACTGGCTTGTTGGGCCAGTGGGATGACACCCTGGCTCCTTGTAATTATAGAAGGTGAATGGGGTAATTTTTGCTCATATGAAGATTGCTACCTTCTAGAAACAGAACCCCAGTCTTGATTACTGGTGAGTCCAAATACATGAAAATATATTGAGTGTCTTTGATATGTATTAAAGAATAAGAAATTTAAATACAATAAAATTTGGGGGCCATTCCATTGGTACTACATTCTGGTGTGAGAAGTGTCATTATTGCAGTCTGGGATTTTTATTATTGGAACCATCAGAACTCAGGGTTAAAGAAAGCTAGTTTTGCCTTTGGGCGACTTGCTTCTGTGGTACCCTATACTTAAGTGTTGAAATGTTTATGTACTTAATTGGAGCTACATATGTTATGTTGTCACATGAATGATGAGGTTGCATTTTGGTTCTTTTTCTATTGACTTGTGCTCTTTGTATGCCAAGAAAAATTTTAAATGAGGAGGCCCATATTCAGACACAGTCTAGCTACCAAACGTAGGCCTATATTCATCATTTTGTGATAAATATAGTAAAAATAAATAGCACCCATGATAAAAAAAAAAGGGCATGGTTAAAATAATTTTCCTGGTACTTCTTTGCAAAGGCATTTTACTGCAACATGTATTAAATTTATCACACCTGTGTAATTTTCATATTGCATGCTTTGAGAGAATAAGAGAAGGAAAGAGAGAGAGAACCTCTATAGAGACTCACCAAAAATGTAGCTATTTATTCTTCTGTAAGAGGGGGCACTAGTAACTCGGGGTGAGGTTTGGGGGTTTAGTTGGGTTTTGGGGGGAAGTTTTACATGCACTGTCATACGTACAAACAGCACAGTTACCATCAGTGAAGATTTAATGTGATTTGGAGTGATGAAAGGTGAAAGAAGAGTAGATTTGTTCCATGTTCTTTCTACCTAGTGTGATTGCAGCTAGGTAGAGAATGCATCAAACAAGTAATTGCCTATCAGGGGCAAGTCCAAAGAAAATTCCCCACTCCAAAACCATCTGCAACAGAATCTGAAGCCTTCTCAAATAATCTGAAGATTTTTCTTAGGCATTCTGGTGAGTTTCTATGAATTGGAAGAACAGTTCCTCCCTTATCCAGCTCCTCTAAACACTTTTCTGCTGTGGCATTTTTACCCATATAAGAGGCAAAGTTTAAAGCTGGGGGAAGGAGACTTTCAAATAATTTTCTTCTTTTAGCATCTGCAGTGAGGCCTGGATCCTGTAATAATTGCTTAATCTGAATACGCCAGGTTTCACAGTCTCCTTCATTATTAGGTTTAGGGACATTCCCAGAGAAAATCTTAATTTTGGGGTAAGTATGATTCAACTCTGCCCCTTCCTTGGGAGTCTTGATCACATGCTGCACTATAATCTTTGAAACATCTGCAGGACTGGAAATTGATGGAGTAGAATATTGAGGAAAACTGGCTGGCACAGAATGTTGAGTTAGTATAGTATCCTGCCATCTGAGAACTTCCTGCTGACCTTTAGCTGAAGTCCACAGCACACCCTGAGGTAACAGATTCACATCAATTGCTCCTTCCACTTGTGACTCCAAACCCTCAGTCATAAGAGAAGAAGTTCTCTTTCTCAGATCTTTAATATCAATTTTATGGCTGTCAGCTATATGAACTAACTCTTCTTGAAATTGATTTGCTATGTCTAGGAGTATGTCACTCATTAGTAGAGATGTGAATCGTGTCCTCGATCGTCTTAACGATCGATTTCGGCTGGGAGGGGGAGGGAATCGTATTGTTGCCGTTTGGGTGTGTAAACTATCGTGAAAAATCGTTAAAATCATGAGCCGGCACACTAAACCCCCCTAAAACCCACCCCGACCCTTTAAATTAAATCCCCCACCCTCCCGAACCCCCCCCCCCCAAATGCTTTAAATTACCTGGGGATCCGGCGGTGGTCCAGAACGGCGGCGGTCCGGAACGGTCCCCTCAATAGAATCGTGTTGTCTTCAGCCGGTGCCATTTTTCAAAATGGCCGCCGCAAAATGGCGGCGGCCATAGACAAAAACGATTCGACGGAGGAGGTCGTTCCGGACCCCCGCTGGACTTTTGGCAAGTCTTGTGGGGGTCAGGAGGCCCCCCCAAGCTGGCCAAAAGTTTCCTGGGAGTCCAGCGGGGTTCCGGGAGCGATTTCTTGCCGCGAATCGTTTTCGTACGGAAAATGGCGCCGGCAGGAGATCGACTGCAGGAGGTCGTTCAGCGGGGGTTCCGGACCGCCGCTGAACGACCTCCTGCACTCGATCTCCTGCCGGCGCCATTTTCCGTACGAAAACGATTCGCGGCAAGAAATCGCTCCCGGAACCCCGCTGGACTCCCAGGAAACTTTTGGCCAGCTTGGGGGGCCTCCTGACCCCCACAAGACTTGCCAAAAGTCCAGCGGGGGTCCGGAACGACCTCCTCCATCGAATCGTTTTTGTCTATGGCCGCCGCCATTTTGCGGTGGCCATTTTGAAAAATGGCGCCGGCTGAAGACAACACGATTCTATTGAGGGGGCCGTTCCGGACCGCCGCCGTTCTGGACCACCGCCGGATCCCCAGGTAATTTAAAGCATTGGGGGGGGTTCGGGAGGGTGGGGGATTTAATTTAAAGGGTCGGGGGTGGGTTTTAGGGGGTTTTAGTGTGCCGGTTTTTCCTGCCCTCCCCCTTCCCCCGATTTACGATTTTTTAACGATAAATCGGGGGAATTGGTATTGTATCGTGGCCCTAACGATTTTTTGACGATTTAAAATATATCGGACGATATTTTAAATCGTCAAAAAACGATTCACATCCCTACTCATTAGTGAGTCAGTGCATGACTTAGAGCCTTAGACTCAGTATTCTGTTCTGATAGTGTCTCATTCAGAACAGATTTAACTGTCCACTGTCTGTCCAATTCCCCACCAAAGTACAGCCCTTCTAAAATGAGTACACAAAGGGGGTCTTCTCACAAAACCTTAAAATATTGTAGTTTTGTAACTGTACCTGCTGAGCTTAAAATATTTTGAACACTTGCCATAGACACTGCAGGGCTTATAGAACCCAAAATGACAGATCAGAAATGCATCCATAATATGTACAATACTCCATTTTCACTATTGCATAAAACAATTCTGTATTCACTTCACTAATGATGCTGAGATACTCAGTCACAGGTCAAAAATGGCTATAGCCCCACATTGAAGCACCAATTTTATTTATAACTTTGCAATATATATGTGCCATGGGTTTCTTGCTGTAGGTTATTATTTCAAGGTTAACCAACCTCAGACTATGCAAGGCTAAGACTGTAGAGACCTGCAGTTCAATTGATAGCCCAGCACCAATAATGAAACTACACACCTTATTAGCATGTAACAGCATTAAACTTTACTGAATCATTATAGAAACATAGAAACATAGAAATGATGGCAGAAGAAGACCAAATGGCCCATCCAGCAAGCTTTTGCACCTTTTTTTTTCTCTCACATACTTATCTGTTTCTCTTGGCTCTTAGTAACCTTTTTTTAATTCTATTTCCCTTCCACCCCCACCATTAATGTAGAGAGCAGTGTTGGAACTGCATCTAAGTGAAATAGCTTAATTTAGTTAGGGGTATTAACCACCGCAATAAGCAAGCTACAACCATGCTTATCTGTTTATTCAGACTGTGTAATTCAGTCCTTGTTGATTGTTGCCTGAATATAGATCAACCATTCTTCATTGTCCCCTGTCGTTGAAGCAGAGAGCTATGCTGGCTTTGCATTGAAGTGAAATATCAGATTTGCTCCCCTGCAGTTGAAGCAGAGGGCTATGCTGGATATGTGTGAATTGTCAAAATTTCCTCCCCTGCCGTTGAAGCAGAGAGCTATGCTGGATATGTGTGAAGTGTTAAACTTCCTCCCCTGCCGTTGAAGCAGAGAGTTATGCTGAATTTGCATTGAAAGTGAAGTATCAGGTATTTTTCCGTTTGGGGTAGTAACCGCCGTAACAAGCCAGCTACTCCCCTGCTTTTATGTGGTTGCAAATCCTTTTTTCCACATTTCCTCTTACCGTTGAAGCATAGAGCAATGTTGGAGTCACATTATTGAATAAGGATATTCATCTCCAGGTGGTAGCCATCATTCCCTCAAGCCACCCCCATGCCTCTTCTCTTCATTCACATCCTCTAGACTTTATGGATCCACAGTATTTATCCCATGACCCTTTGAAATCCTTCACAGTTTTGGTCTTCACCACTTTCTCTGGAAGGGCATTCCAGGCATCCACCACCCTCTCCGTGAAGAAATACTTCCTGACATTGGTTCTGAGTCTTCCTCCCTGGAGTTTTAAATCGTGACCCCTGGTTCTTCTGATTTTTTTGCAGTGGAAAAGGTTTGACGTTGTCTTTGGATCATTAAAACCTTTCAAGTATCTGAAAGTCTGTATCATATCACCCCTACTCCTCCTTTCCTCCAGGGTGTACATATTTAGATTCTTTAATCTCTCAATTAACAAGCTTCAATCTCTTCAATTAGCAAGCTTGATCAATCTGCTCACTCCACAATTGCAAGAATACTGTAGAGGCTTAGACATGCAATCCTGCTCAAAGGTTTCAAACTGGTATTAAATCAGTATCTAACTCCAATCTTTACGCAGTCTTTGCACTGATAACAAAGTCTCAGCTTGTGTCCTACTGTGTGGAGCAGTTTGAATGCTGCAGGGTGGGAGATGGCTTCAGCATTTCTTCTGTTACTAATGGCTGATCCCTCATTACAGCAGCCTCCAGCCAAGGGAACCCTCAGTCTCTGGCAATTCAAAGAACTCTAAGTCCTCCACAACATGGATCCTTAATTAAAACAGAATTTCTTTAGTTTCAGGGCAGAGCAAAGCAGAGAACCTCCACAATTTCCTTTAGTCAAAGGGATCCTTTAATAACACAAAAAAATGAAATAGTAATGTCAAGAAAATGAAATAGTAACCCAAGCCCTCTCAGCATACCTAACTAACCTGTTCTAAAACACCCCTCCAAATCTAACCCCACACAGAGCCTGTGAAAAATAGAATGTTTTCACCTTTCTTTTGAAATGTCATATAATTCTCTTCTACTTGTCGATATAAAGTGAGGGCACTGCATAACTTTGGCCCCGCCACCCTAATGTCTTTTGACCGACATGGAAACCGAACATCAGAGCACATCTGACAAGGCTGGTGCGAACCTGTGGTCACTTCTTTGGAATGAGGTAAACTAAAAAAATCAAAGTGTACCAGAATGTCTCACAGGTTTGTAGCACCAAAGAACATGATATGTGGAAGAGATTAAAAAATATCATGCATTTGCAAAATGTGCCAATTTTTCAAAATTGATTTTTGAATTAATTTGGCTTCTGAATTAAAAGGAAGAATACCTGTATAATGCGATGAATCTTCAATAGATCGAGGAAGAAAAAGCCATTCACGGTGAGCAAACTTAGCTTGCAAGTAAGCTTTATGAATACAAGAACGCGAATATCCTCGCTGTAAAAATTGTTCTAACAATGCTTTTGATTGTATCTTAAAATCCGCAGTAGTAGTACAAAGTTGTCTCAAACGAATGAATTGACTGACTGGGAGACTTGCCTTTAGTGCACGTGGATGAGCGCTTTCAAAATGTAAATAAGTGTTAGAACACACAGGTTTTCGGTAAATAGGTGAATCCATAACTGGTCATTTCTATTTTAATAACTGAAAAAGAAATTGACTTGTATTGGATATTTGCTATAAATTGCAGATTAGGTTTGCAAGTATTTAACCAATTTAGAAAGTCCCCAAATGCATCAACTGTACCTCGCCATAGAACAAAAACATCATCGATGTAACATTGGGTAACCAATTGACCATGAAAAGAATGATGAGTAAGTCATTCATCCTCAAAAGCACTCATATACAAATTGGCTAAATCTGGGGTCATGGTAGCCCCCATAGCAGTCCCACAAATCTGTTGGAAAAATTTGAAATTGAAGGCAAAAAAATTATTTTTCAAAGTAATCTTTAAAAGTTGTAATAAAAAATTGCTGGGAATTCGATGTGACCAAGGTATTTTGTCAAAATAAGTACTAGCTACTTCAATAGCTTCATCCTGAGGGATTGATGTATAAAGTGCTTCAACATCCAAAGTAGCTAGCTTCAAGTCAGTGGTATCTACTCTTAATTGTTCCAAAAAGCTACCATGTCAGAGGAATCTCTAATAAAGGAGGACATTTGTGGAACAAAAGGTGCCAAAAATTGATCAATGAACCATGAAAGTGGTTCTAACAATGATCCACAACTAGAGACAATTGGACGGCCTGGTGGATGTTGTAGATTTTTATGGATTTTTAGTAAGAAGTAAAAAACTGGAACTCGAAACGGTAGCCATTTAAAAAGATTAGTTCCGTAGCTTTTTATTGTTAGTATTGCACCATTTTAAAAGGTTTTTTGATATCATGTTTTCAGGCACATACTCCTTCTTCTATAATGAATTTTTATATGCCCCAGAAGAAGCACTGCTGTTGTGAAACATCAGCCATGTTGGGCTGTTTTCCACAGTATTTACTAAAGGGATTGTTGTTGAACATACTCTATGGACTGGGGATAAAAATTAAAAATATATTTTGAAAAAAACTATATTTTGATGATTTTTTGAATGATATAATAAAGTGATTTTTTATGAAGGTGAATGATTGAGAAGACCGGTTGGTTTCATTTGAAATGTACAATGTCTGGCTTGCTGACACCTTCATTTAGACTTTATTAAGTTATAAATTTGTAGTTCCCATTGGCTTTGAATCCAAGACAGTTGCTCGCTTGCTTGGGTAACATTAGGACTCTTCTTGATATTGATATTTCAATTACCCCAATATTGACCGAGTAAATGTAACATCAGGATATGCTACAGAGATAAAGTTCCTAGATGGAATAAATGACAACTTTACGGAACAATTGGTTCTGAAACCGACAAGAGAGGGAACAATTTTAGATCTAATTCTTAGTGGAGCACAGGATTTAGTAAGACAGGTAATGGTGGAGGGGCCACTTGGCAATAGTGATCATAATATGATCACATTTGAATTAATGACAGGAAGGGAGACAGTAAGTAAATCTATGGCTCTAGTGCTAAACATTCAAAAGGGAAACTCTGATAAAATGTGAAAAATAGTAAGAAAAAAAATGAAAGGAGCAGCTACAAAGGTAAAAAGTGTGCAAGAGGTGTGGACATTGCTAAAAAATACCATCATAGAAGCACAGTTCAGATGTATTCCACACATTAAGAAAGGTGGAAGGAAGGCAAAACGATTACCAGCATGGTTAAAAGGTGAGATGAAAGAGGCTATTTTAGCCAAAAGATCTTCATTCCAAAATTGGAAGAAGGATCCAATAGAAGAAAATAGGATAAAACATAAGCACTGGCAAGTTAAATGTAAGACATTGATAAGACAGGCTAAGAGAGAATTTGAAAAGAAGTTTGCCGTAGAGGCAAAAACTCACAGTAAAAACTGTTTAAAATATATCTGAAGCAGAAAGCCTGTGAGGGAGTCAGTTGGACCCTTAGATGATTGAGGGGTTAAAGGGACACTTAGAGAAGATAAGGCCATTGTGGAAAGGGAGGTACACATTCCGGAGAATGTTTTCATGGGTAATGATTCAGATGAACTGAACCAAATCACAGTGAAACTAGAAGATGTGGTAGGCCTGATTGACAAACTGAAGAGTAGTAAATCACCTGGATCAGATGGCATACACCCCAGGGTTCTGAAGGAACTCAAAAATGAAATTTCAGATCAATTAGTTAAAATGTGTAACATATCATTAACATCATCCATTGTACCTGAAGACTGGAGGGTGGCTAATGTAACCCCAGGGGCGATCTGAGAAACTACAGACTAGCCTGACTTCAGTGCCAGGAAAAATAGTGGAATGTGTTCTAAAGATCAAAATCACAGAACATATAGAAAGACATGATTTAATGGAACAAAGTCAGCGTGGCTTTACCCAAGGCAAGTCTTGCCTCACAAATCTGTTTCACTTTCTTGAAAGGATTAATAAACATTTATTTGTTTAGATTTATACTCTGCTATTCACACTTTTTTCCAGCGCTTCAAAGTGGATTACATTTAGGTACTATAGGTATTTCCCTATCTCCAGAGAGCTTACAATCTAAGGGGGTCATTTATCAAAATGCACTAAGGCTTTTTCGCATGCGTTAAGGGATTAGCACATGTGAAAAGCCCCGTTAACGCATGTGATAGGCCCTTACCACATGCGAAAATGTGTTTAACGCATCTTTAAAGATGGCGCCGGCCAGCCAGTGCTCCTACCATGTGACAGGGGCCGGCCAATGGCATGGATACCCTGTCACATGGTAAGGGCAAAGGGCCATCGTTGCCATCTTTATGATTGGCAGCCAACGGCCCGAGAACGGGAGATCGCTCCTGGGACCACCACTAGAGCACCAGGTAATTTAAAAATGTTTTGGGGGGATCGGGAGGGTGGAAGAAGCTAAGGGGTCATCTTTAAAGGGTCGGATGGGTTTTTTTTTAATCGGGCCATCGATGCCATTTTTGAGTGGCAGCCAAAATGGCACCGATGGCCCGAGAGCAGGAGATCGGTTCCGCGCCCCCACTGGACCACCAGGTACTCGTAAAATGTTTTTGGGGGGGTTGGGGGTGGGGGAAGGTAAGGGATTAGTTTTATAGGGTCGGGGTGGGTTTAGGGGATGTTTTGGTGTGCCGGTTTTCCCGCCCTCCCCCAAATAACCCGTGAAAATGTCTATTGTATCACGCACTGTACCGATTTTTGACGATTTAAAAAATATCGGACGGTTTTTTTAAATCGTCAAAAAATGATTCACATCCCTAATGCTGGGCTTGATGGACCTTTGGACTGACCCAGTATGGCAATTTCTTATGTTCTTATGTTCTTAAGACACGAAAGAGTTGATTTTCAAACGGTCTAACTATCTAACATCAGGAGTTGGTCAATAAAACCTCTCTTTTTAGAAATTTTACCACATCGACTGACGAAATATACTTGTTATTTCATGAACAGAGAATCTTTATTTACTAGGTTCAGGTCTATATGTTTCCAGATATCTGCAAGATGACTTAAGTAAGAGATGAGTAATTTCTGAGGTTCTGGGAGAAAGTGTCTGCTACAGGAGCTGAGTTTAAATTGAAAGCAGGAACAACTCTTCAAATCCTCTTCATGCTTTTTCCCATTATACTCTACTGAAAAGACAAACAAACTCTCTGTGTAAAAGATAACCATTTCAAACAATCAACTTCAGCTACCAGATACTTGATTTCAGTGAAAGCTTATAGTGCAAAAAGGAAGAACTATGTTGTTTTATAGCCTATAGAGAAAAGGAAATTCAAAAGAAGGGTTTTTTTAAATTTCTGAAGCAGACAAAAATATTTATTCAGATCAATTACAAGCCTACGTATCAGTAATAAGAACAAATATTAATACATATGATTAAAATATAACATATGATGAACGTTTTGAGAGTAGACAAAGTGCTATTGTTTATTTATTTTATTTTTATTTAGCGTTTTTCTATACCGGCATTCGAGATAAGAATCACATCATGCTGGTTTACATTTAACAGGGGGGTGTAAAGTAAAATTAAAACTGAAAAACTGTGAACAAGTGAAAAGAGAAATCTGAAGTTACAATAAAACAAGGATGTTTAAACTGGGTGGAGGAAAGTCTAAAGGAAATTTAACATTAAGATCAATTATTTACAATGTTCTAAAAATGTCTGACTGTGGTTGTCATTAAAATGAGATTTAATTAGGGCCTGGAAAGGCTTATTTAAACAACCACGTCTTAAGCCTTTTTCTGAATGTTCGAAGACACGGTTCTTGTCGAAGTTCCGGTAGAATGGAGTTCCATAGTGATGGTCCTGCTGTAGAGAAAGCCCGGTCTCTAAATGTTATATGTTGAGAGTAGGGATGTGAATCGGGCTTCGGACAATTGAAAATATCGTCGATATTTTCAAAATCGTCAGAAATCGGGGGCTCTCCCAAAACAATAGGAAAACTCCACGATATTGATCGTGGGGCTTCCCTTATCATTTTGGGGGAGGGCAGGAAGAATGGCACACAAAAATAACCCCTAAACCCACCCCGACCCTTTAAAAGTAACCCCTTAGCTTCCCCCACCCTCCTGACCCCCCCAAAACCTTTTTACAGATACCTGGTGGTCCAGTGGGGGTCCCGGGAGAGATCTCCCGCAATCTCCCGCTCCGGGCCGTCCTCCGGCTACCGGGCCGTCTTTTGCCCTTACCTTGTGACAGGGTATCCGTGCCATTGGCCGGATCCTGTCACATGGTAGGAGCACTGGATGACCGGCGCCATCTTGTGCTCCTGCCATGTGACAGGGGCTGACCAATGGCACCGGTAGCCCCTGTGACATAGTAAGGGCAAGGCTATCAACGCCGTTTTGGTTCCTGGCACCCGACGGCACGAGTGCCGTCGGGTGCCTGGACCCCTGCTGGACCCCCAGGGACTTTTGGCCAGCTTGGGGGGGGCCTCCTGACCCCCACAAGACTTGCCAAAAGTCCAGCGGGGGTCCGGGAGTGACCTCCTGCACTCGGGCCTTATTGCCAGTATTCAAAATGGCGCCGGCGCTTCCTTTGCCCTCAAGCGCTGGCCAATGGCATGGATACCCTGTCACAAGTTAAGGGCAAAGGACGGCCCGGTAGCCGGAGGAAGGCCCAGAGCGGGAGATCGTGAGAGATCGCTCCCGGGACCCCCACTGGACCACCAGGTACCTGTAAAAAGGTTTTGGGGGGGTCGGGAAGGTGGGGGAAGCTAAGGGGTTACTTTTAAAGAGTCGGGATGGGTTTTTTGTTTATCGGCTGGGCAGCCGATAAACAAAACGCGATCGGGCCCGATGGGAAAAAACCCACATGTCAATCTGAACCGGAATCCGAACAGATTCTGGGTCCGATTCACATATCTAGTTGAGAGGTTTTGGCACGAGGTCTGGAGGAGGTATGTTTTCTGAGTGGGATTTGAAGGTTTAGTTGGAACATTTACACAGAGAAAAAAATATTTATGAAAAAACATTTTGGATGGGGAATATCTTTAATGTATTGTCCGTAGCACAAAGGAATTTGAAGAAGGACCTATTTTTGCATCAATTAAGAAAATTGTGGATTTGAAGTTTCTACAAGTTTTTTTGAACAAGTAATGATTAAATAATATAACCCAAAGCCTCTTTTAAAATCTATGGGCCGGATTTTTAAACCTACGTGCGTGGCCTACATTTGTGCACGCTACACAGCATGCACAAATGTACGCCCGATTTAATAAAATGCGTGCGCAGCCACGCGCATGTTATAAAATCCGGGGTCAGCGCGCGCAAGGTGCACACTAGTGCACCTTGCACGCGCTGAGCCCTAGGGGAGCCCCAATGGCTTTCCCCGTTCCCTCCGAGGCTGCTCTGAAATCGGAGCGGCCTCGGAGGGAACTTTCCTTCATTCCCCCCCCCCCTACCTTCCTTTCCTTCCCCTATCTTCCCCGCCCCCCCCCCCAGCCCTACCTAAATCCCTCCCCCCACCTTTATTTTGTAAATTAGCCTGCCTCTGGCAGATGTAACTTGGTGTGCCGGCCAGCTGCCGGGCCGCTGTGCCGGAAGCCTCAGTCCCGCCCCTTTCACAAATCCCGGGACATACGCGTGTCCCGGGGCTTTGTGTGCGTCACCGGGCCAATGCAAAATAGGCTCGGCGCACGCAGGAGCGATTACGCTCGTAAATCCTGAGGATTTACGCACATAACCCTTTTAAAATCTGCCCCTATGAAAGGTTGACCTATGTATGACCCTGCTTTTTTCACTTACTATTGTGTATGCACTGAGTCCATGATTATTTATTTATTCATTTATGTATTTATTTATTGCAGTTTTTTTGTACGGTGGCTTCATTTGTATAAACAAAAAGTATCTTCATAATTACATCAAAAAATGAGCAACTATTCCAAGTATATGGTGCAGCCAAGTGGAAAGTACAAAGTCAGGAATTGATGGGTGAGAAGAAGGGCATAGATGGGAGAGACTTGCTTGATGAGCGGAGTGCATGATTAGTGGTGCAGAGAGAGATAAGAAAGGAGAGGTACTGAGGAGTTGCCAAGTGAAGGCTTTTATAGATGAATAAATGGAGCTTGAATTGTATGCACAGATAGGGACCAATGACTTGAGAAAAGGGGTTGTATGGGTATTGCGATGTTGGCAAAAGATAAGTTGCACAGCTAAATTTTGGATAGATTGTAGAGGAGAAAGAAGGCTCACTGGGGACCTGTGAGGAACAGATTGCAATAGTATAAGTGGGAGATGATGAGAGAATGGATAAGAGTTCTGATAGTGGGCTAAGAAAGGAAGGGATGGATTTTGATGATACTATAGAGAAAGAAATGGCACATTTTAGCAGTGTTTTGGATATGTGCACAGAATGAGAGAGAGAGAGAGGAGTTGAAGATGACTCCAAGATAACAGGCTGATGGGACTGGGAGGATTTTAGAGTTATCCAAATGTGACCAATAGCCAATTTCGGTCACCAGTAAGCCCTAGGTGAGTCTTGTTTTCCAGCTAGAACAGTGTAGATCTGTAATGGGGAGGATACCATTCAGATGTAACCTCTCTCTTTGAGGGGTGTGGAATGACTGTCCTCCTGGGAGGGTTTATAAGCAGCTCCTTAGAGGGAATCTGTGGGCAGTTTCTTATGGTTTGCTTAAGAGCTAGGAGGAAATAAGGAGCTTAGCCTTTGTTATTTTTCAGGCCCGATTAGGAAAAGCAGGCTAACCCAGCCTGTGGAAGTGACCAGGGTTGGGAGGGTTTCCATCCAGTCTTCTTACTAGCAGGTTAGGATATGCCCCCGGGTATATTTTCAGGGGTTTTCTAGTTTCTTGGTAGGAGGCCTGGTGAAAACCCTGTGCACCACCTGGACTCAGGGATTGGGGAACCCTGTTTTGGGGCTGCCCAGATTAGGGAAAACCTGCCTCTCCACATTTCAACAAGGATGGAGGAGGTGGGGAATCCACTGCCAGAACCCTCCAGTGTTAAATTGCTTTTTGAGGGAAGATATTTGTTTTAAGAGTAGGGAGAAAGCATTTGACTGCCCCTTCCTACCTGGAGGGAACATCTGGAGCTGCTATTCCAGCAGGATTCTTCCCAAAGGGATCTAAACACCAAGAGATTATAGGAGATCTATGAACAGTGAGTAAAAAAACAATTGTGAACACTGAGGACACCACACACAGGAGTCTTTGCCCTTGGGGATAGAGAGAGAGGATTTTGCAGTTCTCTGTTCCAAGACCATTTTGCCTATTTTTATCCAGAGTTGGAAGGGAATCCCTGCCACACAACAAAAGAGGGTACCTCTTACCACCCAAGACCTCCACTCCTTTTACGTCTTGGAAGTGGGGACAGAGATTGAAAGAAAGAGCTGTAAAGAGAACAGTTAATTGTGGGGCTGAGAACTGGATAAATTGAGCCATACACCACTGCTTATCAGCAAGTAAACTTTAATTTTGGACACTACCTTGGCCTCTGGAGTGGTTTTCATACAATGAGTTCACAGTGTGAACTTTCAAGTGTGATACTTCTCTCCCAGGGGTGCGCAGACCATCCAGAGACACTTAGCACTCTGGGCCTGGAAAGATTACTTTCACCCCATCCAACAAAGGAGCCATGCCCTGTGGAATAAAAGAGACAATGTCTATTGTTAGCCAGGATCCCTGCCTCAATGAGATTATAAATAGGTTTATGGCCTCACCCGTGCAGGATAGGCACATCGGGGTGGGGTTACAAACAGAAACAGAGAAAAGAGAAAGAGGAGAAGTGGGCTTGGGCGGGGGGAAGATAAGGAGCTTTGTCTTGGGCCATGTTGAGTTTAGGTTGACAATGGGACATCCAGGCAGCAATGTCAGGCAATCAGGCTGAGAACTGGAACCAGATTCTTGATTACATTTCTGGCGTAGAGAGGTAAATCTGGGAATCATAAGCATAAAGATGGTACTGAAAGCCATGAGAGGAAATCAGATCACCAAGGGAATTGGTGTACAGAGAGAACACAAGGGGACCTAGGACAAAACCCTGAAGCACACCAGTTGATAGTGGGATGGCAGTAGAGGAGGATCCATCAGAGGGTGAGAAGAAAACCAAAAGAGGAAAGAGTTCTGAATTCCAAGTAATCACAGAATGTCAAAAGCAGCAGATAGGTGAAGAAGGATAAAGACGTTTAGTTTTAACCCATAACAGATCATTGGAGACTTTGACAAGGACTGTTTCTCTGGAGAGGGCAAAACCCAGATTGGAGGGGATCAAGATTTGCTCGAGATGAAACAAAGTCAAGACATCAGCAGTGAATAGCATGTTCGAGTAGATTGGAAGCGGAAGAGGGAGATTGGACAATAGTTGGCAGGGTCCAGTGAGGTATTTTTGGGGAGTGGTATGACCACAGCATGTTTGAAGGTAGCAGGAACAGTAGCAGTGGAAAGTGAAGATGTGACAGATGGAAGGGATGACTGCACAGGACCTGGGTGACAATGGGGTCAGAGGAACAGAGTAAGTTTGGAGGAGGAGAAAAATGGGCAGTTTCCTCAGAAAAGGAGGAGAGAGTGGTGTAGACTAGGAAAAGGGTAGAGGAATGAAATAGGGGAAAGATAGGTAGAGGTGATCTGCTTGAGAACTCAAGAATATTTTTGGGAATCTTGTCATGGAAGTAGTCAACCATAATCTGGGCAGAGAGTAGAGGGGAGGAGGGAGGCGAAGGATGTTTGAGGTGTGAATTGAGTGTGGCAAAGATACGGTGTGGGTTGGATGCAGGATAATTTGTCAGATGCACATAGTAATCTTGCTTGGCAAGTGCAATAACAGACTGCAAGGATGTCAGCATGAATTTGAAATGTATGAAGTCTGCATGGGCATGGGATTTTAACCCGAGCTGCCTATTCCAGTATCAAATGTTAACTTCTGTAACTTGGACAGCTTTTCCTACCTTCCCTGATTAGATTGCTTTTTTATCTAATGCTCCACATGTATTAAATATTTTGGATTAGTATCAAAAGTCTAAGATATTTTTCCACTTCATTCATTAATTTAAGTACCTCCAAGGATTGCATGCACAGGAACCAGGTCTCTTTCAACAGAAAGGAGGCTCTAGAACAAAGGGTCATGGGATGGGGATAAAATCAGGGGTAATCTATGGAAATATGTCTTTATGGAAAGCATGGTGGATGCATGGAATAGCTTCCCAATGGAGGTGATAGAGAAAAGAATAGTGTTGGAATTCAAGAAAGTATGGGACAAGCACAAAGGATCTCTAAGGGAGAGAAAGGGATTGTAAAGCAAGATGGGCAGACTGGATGGGCCGTATTGTCTTTATCTCCCATTATGTTCTTTATTTCCATATTTCTAAATTGCAGTCATACAGATGTCAAGGAAATGTGCATTCATTAACACAAGTGCTTCCAAGTTTTCTTTACCTGTCAAGATGAAGTAGTAATAAGGCAAAAGTAGATAAGTTTTTTAATTAAAGAAAGATATGATTAACAATACAAAAGAACAGCTCTTGTCAGACATAATTACTAAATTATCCCAATGCATCATACAAGTAGTGACTAAGAGATAAGGGAGAGGAAAGAAGAAATAATTGAGCTGAGGAAAGTTAGGTTGGCAACTCTTTTGGCCCACTACCTCTAACCTTGAATAATATGCATCAGAACAACAGGTTTTATATTACTCTCTAATTTTAATTTATGGTCTTCATTGCCACCAAAATAATCCTGGACCTAGACCAAACCTCTTCTCACTAGCATGGACCTGTATATGCATTGTGAAGAACAATTCAGCTCGGCTAAATTAATTTTGTCCTGAAAGGTGCATGCATTAGGTTTGTTCCCTAGTGAACATCTTTTTTGCAAAAGAAGAAAATTGCCTGAAAGTTCAAGGTATTTTATGAGTGCAGTGGAAGATACTGAGAACACATAGGACCCTCCATATATGCACTCACTGCCACGTCCCAGATGGGATGTTTGATTGATTCTGCCAAATTCCAAGCTGTCTCTGGGTTGGATAATATGTACCGCTGGTTTAGGCAAATGTATATCTTCTTCAGCTTGCTGTTGCTGCTCTCCAACTCCATTCATTCTTATGGGAGCTTTTTTTCTGGTGACTAGTTAGTTTTTTGTTTTTTTTTTTTGTTCAAACCTCCTTCTTCCCTGCCCATTCCACAAATCATTGGGCCAGATTTTCAAAAGATTATGCGTGCCGGGGCTTTATAAAAGGGGTGGGGCATGGGCAGGGCAGGGCAGTCCAAGGGTGGGGGCGGGGCCAGAGGCCTGCAACAAAGCGGCCATTGCCGCTGTGTCGAGGGATCGCGAGCCGGCAGCCTGCCGGTGCGCGCATCTTGCGCTGCCTGGAGGCAGGCGCAAAAGGTAGAATAAAACTTTTTTTGGAGGGTAGAGTAGGGCTAAGGGGGGGAAGGTTAGGGGAAGGGGTGGGAAGGTCAGCCTAGGGGGAACTGAGGAAGGCAGCACGGCTCGGCGTGCCCAAGGTGCACAATTGTGCACCCCCTTGTGCACGCCGACCCCGGATTTTATAACATGCATGTGCCTGTGCACAGATGTTATAAAATCAGGCATACATGTGCGCACACTGGGTAGCGTGCACACATGTAGGCCATACGTGCATGTTCTAAAATCTACCCCATTGTGTTTTGAGTTTTCCTAGCCCTTCAAATTCATGCTCTGCCCTCCTCCCCATGTCATTCTTTGCTTTCCATGCTTCTTAGCAGACTTCTTTTTTTTCTTCTTTTAACCTCCCTTTCCATCCACTTTGTGCTTTACCACCCTTTGCCCTCTTATCTTTCCCTCCTTTTCCTTTTATAGCGTTCTTTTCCCAGACACTCCCCACTTTTAAGTCTGTCTCCATTTACTCCTGCTATTTTCTCCCTTCCCTGTTTCTTTTGAGGTCCTTCTTGTCTCATCTCTCTCCCCACTATCTGGTCTTCTCTTTTTTTCCTTTATTATTTAGGTCAACTCATACTTTTGTTCTCTTTGGCATCACTCAACCCCCTTCTCTTCCTTTGCCATTTTTGTCCTTGTCTCCAAGATCTCACTTACTTTGTCCCTTCCTGTCTTTTCTATTCTTACACTTTCCCATACAAAAGCATCTTTCCTTCTGCTGCCTTTATATTACCTTTTCTCGTCTCACTTCTTCCACTTTGTTGACCCACTACTGCTCCTTTCTTGTCAATGTGCCTCCCTTTCTACCCTACCTCTACTCCCCTCATACTTTAACTCATGTCCTTCCTTAAAGTCCGTCCTCTCCTAATTACAATTTTCTTTTTCCTCCTTCCATATATCTCTGACACATCATCCTTTGCTCCCTTTATTCACCACCCCTCACTCTTAGATATACATGCAGGACGTCTGAGAGAGATCTAATTACAACAGCTCCCCCAAAGCCCAGCAACAATAAGGTGCCTAGAAGGCCTGCAGAAATGAAGACTTTTGACCATTGTTGTGGCCCAAGTATTTTGTTTGCCCTAAAACAGCTCATATACATACACAAATATTAAATGCTCATCTTCTTCCATTCCTACCATTTTGACACTCACTCATTTTCTCTGATAATCATTACAACTTAATTAATTTATGCTCACATCATCCATGCTAGGTCCTTACTTACAAACACCAATTTTCAAAACCCCATAATTTTTGTTTTAACTCATTAAAATAAGTTTAAAGAAGGATGGATAGAGCTTGGTTTGAAAGATATGGTGTGCATGCATGTATGATAGGTAATGGGTGAAGGGTGGGGGGGGGGGCGGGGGTAAGGAAAAAAAATAAGAGTAATTTATTAAAAAGCTGTCCATGCCAAAGAATCAGTCAGGGAAACTATATCAGATGGTCAAATGGCCTTCCTACTTCCTGGCGAAAAAGGTACCTTTTTCTCTTTTGTTTTATGACTCTTGTTCTAAACTCTCTGCTTTACCTGATACCACAGATGTTACAGCAAAGAATTTGGTATCATTTGATACTGAGTTAGAAGCGTAAAACTTTCCAGATGAATCAGCTGATGAAATGGGCCTGCTTTCTTCCAAGTCTGAAATTGAAGGTTCAGTGCTTTAGTTGTATTTCATTGTACAAAACAAAACAAATTTAAATGTCAAGATTAAAACATAAACTTAATCTGATCCTTGTTAGTATAGTTAAAATGTCTCTTCAAGATGTATTACCTTTTCTGACCCATATTATTAACTCTTCATTAAAAGGTGTTGAGCTCCTGTACTGGTTTGAACCATCCTGAAAAAGGGGTCAGATGGTCTTGGAAACCTTTTGTTACCTCCTGGCAATGATGTGGACCCCAGTGATAAAGTAATGGCCTAACTTGAGCAGAGTCGCTGCGAGGGATGGCCAGGTCCAGGACAAGCAGTGAGAGACGAACCCAAGAGGCAGTCCACGTTCAAGGCAGGCAGCGAGACAGCAAATCCAATAACAGGCCAGGTTCAGGGCAGGCAGCGAGACAGCAAATCCAATAACAGTCCAGGTTCAGGGCAGGCAGCGAGACAACAAATCCAATAACAGGCCAGGTTCAGGGCAGGCAGCGAGACAGCAAATCCAAATACAGTCCATGTTCAAGGCAGGCAGTGAGACAGCAAATCCAATAACAGTCCAGGTTCAGGGCAGGCAGCGAGACAGCAAATCCAATAACAGGACAGGTTCAGGGCAGGCAGCGAGACAGCAAATCCAATAACAGGACAGGTTCAGGGCAGGCAGCGAAACAGCAAATCCAATAACAGGCCAGGTTCAGGGCAGGCAGCGAGACAGCAAATCCAAATACAGTCCATGTTCAAGGCAGGCAGTGAGACAGCAAATCCAATAACAGTCCAGGTTCAGGGCAGGCAGTGAGACAGCAAATCCAATAACAGTCCAGGTTCAGGGCAGGCAGCGAGACAGCAAATCCAATAACAGGACAGGTTCAGGGCAGGCAGCGAGACAGCAAATCCAATAACAGGCCAGGTTCAGGACAGGCAGCGAGACAGCAAATCCAATAACAGGCCAGGTTTAGGGCAGGCAGCGAGACAGCAAATCCAATAACAGGCCAGGTTCAAGGCAGGCAGCAAGACAGCAAATCCAATAACAGGCCAGGTTCAGGGCAGGCAGTGAGACAGCAAATCCAAGAGCAATCCAAGTCAAGGAGAAACAGCAACCAACGAAACGCACCTGCACAAGCAAGCCTGTAGCCAAGGCGCTTGCTGTGCCGAGCAGCTGGATTAAATACACATTTTTCCCACGATCCGCACTGGCCCGTTAGGAACGCCAGTGTGGGGGGCGGAGCCTGGCTGAGTTATTTTGGGTGGTGCATTGCAGCGTGCGGCCATGCTGACAACAGGAGGAAGCCGTGCAAGGTCGGGGGGGGGGGTTCCCCAGACTCGATGTACGGAAGCTCATCGTAACATCTTTGAATTTATTGTCCTATATCTAATTTAACTCAGTCGACAAAAGGTATTTTAAAAAGTTTCTATTAGCAATTTTCAGAGTTTCTGACATGCATACTGCCCTTTGCTTGATGCAATTGGGTTTTCACACAGACCATAGTACAGAGTCTGTACTTTTGGCACTGATTAAAAGGGTTGACATTAGGGTTAATGAGGCATAGCTGCCCTTTTGATTTAGTTAGACATGTCCATGCCATTTGATACCTTGCAGCACAACTTGTTGAGGTATCTAACAGATCTAGATGTGTCAGGGATGCCATGGCTCACTTCTTTTTTGATTAACAGAACACAGTCTATCAATTGGGAGAAATTTTGTTCTGACCCCCTTCATTTATCTTGTCCCCATCCCTATGTAAAGTTTATCAAGAATCTTTGGCAATTGTTATTGAGGAATATGGGGTTGGATTTCATTTTTATGCAGACAATATACAACTTGTGAACTATATAGGTCCAAATAGGCCTTCTATTATAGGTACAGAAATGTAATTTAATGTCTAGATACTGTATCACAGTAGCTCTTTCAGCAATGGCTTAAACTTAATCCTGACAAGTCCTTGGCATTATGATTTTCTCAGAAAAATCAACCTCCTATTCTGCAGATGAAATGTAAGAGAAATATAGGAAGCTAACCAATCTGTCAATGCAGTAATAATGGGAGATTTAAATTACCCAGTTAGACTGGTGCAGGAAAGAACATATAGTCCCATTGAAGATTCAAAAAAGTGATTTATTTAAATTCAGAGGATCACAGTTCATCTAAATGATCAGGTAACTCCATTCAAAATGCAATCGGGAAAGTTTAAAGTCCCCCGACACGGTCCGTGTTTCGCGAAAGCTGCATCGGGAGGGACCACAGCATATTATGATCTACAATAAAATAGCATTTATGAGCAATAGGACATACAGGGCTGCAAATATAAAGTGTACAAAGGATGTTATTATAACAAAAGAGTTTCAAACATACCTTCAAGTGTTTCTTTAAAGTTCACCATAGGAGCGCGAGCGTCCTTTGACAGTGACAGCCATTTAAAGACAGAAAAGGCGCGAAAGGAAAGACTCTCGCGAGACGCTGTGACGGGCCCAATGACACACATGTAGATTAATTAATAGAACAAGTGCCATTCTATCTCTTTATTGAGACCACTGGGAGATACTGTGTTCAGAGTGAAAATCCAACGTTGCTCTTTCCGACCGAGAATCCCGGCGTAGTCTCCCCCTCGTTGGGGGCACTTGTTCTATTAATTAATCTACATGTGTGTCATTGGGCCCGTCACAGCTTCTCGCGAGAGTCTTTCCTTTCGCGCCTTTTCTGTCTTTAAATGGCTGTCACTGTCAAAGGACACTCGCGCTCCTATGGTGAACTTTAAAGAAACACTTGAAGGTATGTTTGAAACTCTTTTGTTATAATAACATCCTTTGTACACTTTATATTCGCAGCCCTGTATGTCCTATTGCTCATAAATGCTATTTTATTGTAGATCATAATATGCTGTGGTCCCTCCCGATGCAGCTTTCGCGAAACACGGACCGTGTCGGGGGACTTTAAACTTTCCCGATTGCATTTTGAATGGAGTTGCCTGATCATTTAGATGAACTGTGATCCTCTGAATTTAAATAAATCACTTTTTTGAATCTTCAGTGGGACTATATGTTCTTTCCTGCACCAGTCTAACTGAGTACTTGCTTATGTGCAAGGTTTGCTTCTGTATGATATCAGATTTAAATTACCCCAATATTGAAAGGGTAAATATAACATCAGAACATGCTAGAGAGGTAAAGTTCCTGGATGGAATAAATGAATGCTTCATGGAGTAATTGGTTCAGGAACTGATGAGAAAGGGAACTGTTTTAGATCTAATTCTTAGTGGAACACAGGATTTGGTGAGAGAGGTAATAGGGGTGGAGCTACTTGGCAAAAGTGATCATAACATGATCAAATTTGAATTATTTAATTTATATTCCACATTTTTCAGTGCTTTAAAGTGGATTACATTCAGGTACTGTAGGTATGTCCCTATCTCCAGAGAGCTTACAGTAAGTTTATACCAGACACAATGGAGGGTAAAGTGACTTGCCCAATGTCACAAGGAGCAACAGAGGGACTCAAACACTGGTCTGCTGGTTCATAACCCACTGCTTTAACCACTAGGCAACTCCTCAATTAAGGACTGGTAGGAGGACAATAAGAAAATCTACAGCTCTAGCACTAAATTTTCAAAAGGGAGACTGATAAAATAAGGATAATAGAAAAAAAACTGAATGCAGCTACTGAAAGCAGCTACAAAGGTTAAGCATGTGGACATTGTTTAAAAATACCATCTTAGAAGTGCAGTCCAAATATATTCCATGCATTAAAAAAAGGTGGAAGGAAGGCTAAATGACTGTACTGTGTACAATTCTGGTCACCGCATCTCAAAAAAGATAAAGTTGCGATGGAGAAAGTACAGAGAAGGGCAACCAAAATGATAAAGGGGATGGAACAGCTCCCCTATCAGGTAAGGCTGAAGAGGTTAGGGCTATTCAGCTTGGAGAAGAGATGGCTGAGGGGGGATATGATAGAGGTCTTTAAGATCATGAGTGGTATTGAACAAGTAGAAGTGAATCAGTTATTTACACTTTCAGATAATAGAAGGACTAGGGGGCATTCCATGAAGTTAGCAAATAGCACATTTAAGACTAATTGGAGAAAATTATTTTTCATTCAACGCCCAATTAAGCTCTGGAATTTGTTGCCAGAGGATGTGGTTAGTGCATTTAGTGTAGCTGGGTTCAAAAAAGGTATGGATAAGTTCTTGGAGGAGAAGTCTATTAACTGCTATTAAAAGTTTACTTAGGGAATAGCCATATTAGCCACTGCTATTAATTGCATCAGTAGCATGGGATCTTCTTGGTGTTTGGGTAATTGCCAGGTTTTTGTGGCCTGGTTTGGCCTCTGCTATAAAATCCAGGGTCGGCGCGCGCAAGGGGGTGCACACATGTGCACCTTGCACGCGCCGAGCCCGAGGGGAGCCCTGGTGGCTTTCCCCGTTCCCTCCAAGGCCGCTCCGAAATCGGAGCGGCCTTGGAGGGAACTTTTTCTCTGCCCCCCCCCACCTTCCCCTCCCTTCTCCTATCTAACCCACCCCTCAACCCTAACTAAATCCCCCCTACGTTTGTTGAAAAAGTTATGCCTGCCTTGGGCAGGCATAACTTGCGCGCACTGGCTCACCATCCTCCAGTACAGGCCGCTGTGCCAGAGGATTCAGCCACGCCCAAGGACCGCCCCCGAACCGCCACCATGCCCCCGGCCCTGCCCCCGGACTGTCCATTTTTTAAAGCCCTGGGACATACGCGTGCCCCGGGGCTTGCGAACACCACCGAGCCTATGCAAGATAGCCTCGGCGCGCGCAGGGGCAGCTTTTCGGGGGTTATGTGCGTATGATATGTGCGTTACCCTTGGAAAATCTGTCCCAGAGAGTATTAAATGATCAGTTTTCTCAGTGGAGAGAAATAAACAGTGGCATGTCTCAGGTATCTGGAAAGGGGAACGATGAGCGAAGTTATCAAATCTGCAGATGACACAAAATTATTTAGAGTAGATAAAACACAAGTGGATAGTAATAAATTGCAGGAGGACTTTGTGAGGCTGGACGTCTGGGCATCCAAATGGCAGATGAAGTTTAGGTGTCATGTTAGGAATTACCCACCTAGGAAAAAGTTCTAGTCATCATAGAGGACAATATAATGAAATTGTCGGCTTGGTGTGTTGCAGCAGTCAAATAAGCAAACACAATGTTAGGAATTATTAGGAAGGGAATGATGAATAACATGAAGAATATTATAATACCTCTGACCCACTCCTTATTGCTGTATCTCAAAAAAGATATAGATGCACTGGAGAAGGTACAGAGAAGGGTGACCAAAATGATAAAAGGAATGGAATAGCTCCCCTCTGAGGAAAGGCAAAAGAGGTTAGGGCTATTCAGCTTGGAGAACAGACGGCTGAGGGGAGATATGATGGTCTACAAAATTATGATAGGATGAGAACTGATAAATGTGAATTGGTTGTTTACTCTCAGATAATAGAAGGACTAGGGGGCACTACATGAATTAGCAAGTAGCAAATTTAAAACAAATCAGAGATAATTCTTTTACACTCAATGCACAATTAAGTAGGGATGTGAATCGTGTCCTCGATCGTCTTAACGATCGATTTCGGCTGGGAGGGGGAGGGAATCGTATTGTTGCCGTTTGGGGGGGTAAAATATCATGAAAAATCGTGAAAAATCTAAAAATCGAAAAATCGCAAAACCGGCACATTAAAACCCCCTAAAACCCACCCCCGACCCTTTAAATTAAATCCCCCACCCTCCCGAACCCCCCCCAAATGACTTAAATAACCTGCGGGTCCAGCGGCGGTCCGGAACGGCAGCGGTCCGGAACGGGCTCCTGCTCCTCAATCTTGTTGTCTTCAGCCGGCGCCATTTTCCAAAATGGCGGCGAAAAATGGCGGCGGCCATAGACGAACACGATTGGACGGCAGGAGGTCCTTCCGGACCCCCGCTGGACTTTTGGCAAGTCTCGTGGGGGTCAGGAGGCCCCCCACAAGCTGGCCAAAAGTTCCTGGAGGTCCAGCGGGGGTCAGGGAGCGATTTCCCGCCGCGAATCGTTTTCGTACGGAAAATGGCGCCGGCAGGAGATCGACTGCAGGAGGTCGTTCAGCGAGGCGCCGGAACCCTCGCTGAACGACCTCCTGCAGTCGATCTCCTGCCGGCGCCATTTTCCGTACGAAAACGATTCGCGGCGGGAAATCGCTCCCTGACCCCCGCTGGACCTCCAGGAACTTTTGGCCAGCTTGTGGGGGGCCTCCTGACCCCCACGAGACTTGCCAAAAGTCCAGCGGGGGTCCGGAAGGACCTCCTGCCGTCCAATCGTGTTCGTCTATGGCCGCCGCCATTTTTCGCCGCCATTTTGGAAAATGGCGCCGGCTGAAGACAACAAGATTGAGGAGCAGGAGCCCGTTCCGGACCGCTGCCGTTCCGGACCGCCGCTGGACCCGCAGGTTATTTAACTCATTTGGGGGGGGTTCGGGAGGGTGGGGGATTTAATTTAAAGGGTCGGGGGTGGGTTTTAGGGGGTTTTAGTGTGCCGGCTCACGATTCTAACGATTTATAACGATAAATTGTTAGAATCTCTATTGTATTGTGTTCCATAACGGTTTAAGACGATATTAAAATTATCGGACGATAATTTTAATCGTCCTAAAACGATTCACATCCCTACAATTAAGCTCTGGAATTCTTTGCCAGAGGATGTGGTTAAGGCAGTTAGCTTCTCCTCCAGGAAAAGTTCCTGGAGGATAAGTCCATAATTTGCTATTAGTCAAGTTGATTTAGGGAATAGCCACTGCTTATTACCAGCATTAGTAGCATGAGATCTATTTCATGTTTGGGTATTTGCTAGGCACTTGTATCTTGTATTGGCCACTTGCATCTTGGCTTAAACTCATAGCACAAAGAAGCTTTTAAGCTCTAACGGGTTACCAGGCTCATATCCAGGGACCCTGTGCCATATGATGGTTGCTGGACAAACATAGTAAATATTCCATAGTCCACGATTAAGTGAGAAATTTGTTTATATTTTTAGTAATTGAGATTTTCTCACAGTCATAGGTTTTTCTATATTGTATGAGCTCAATAGACCAGCATGGTATAATGGACCAGCATGCTATATCTTATAGGGATGTGAATCGTTTTCCATATCGTCTTAACGATAGAAATCGTGTGGCAGGGCAAGAAAATCGTCTTAGGCACGATTATTTCATTGAAAAATCGTTAAAAATCGTTTTTTCCGATTAGTGCGCACTAAATCGAGTTAGTGCGCACTAACTCCCCGTTAGTGCGCACTAACTCGATTTAGTGCGCACTAACTCAAAATGATACAAATAGACACTTTCCAGGTCACTGAAGGTCAGTTAGGAATGAATATGTGTTACTATTGGCTGGCAGCCCTCTTATCTATTGATGTTACCACTGAGGTGATGGTTGGGGGGATGGGAAATGGAACTGGAAACTCACGAACAGCAACAGAAAATGAAACAAAGTGTTCACACTTCCCAGGTCAGTAAAGGTCACTTAGCAATGAATATATGTATTCCTATTGGCTGGCTGTGCTCTTATCTATTGATGTTACCAAGGTTCCACTGAGGTAATGGCATTGGTTGGGGGGATGTGAAATGGAAACAGTTGGAAGCTTGACAAAAAAAGTAATGTGATGATCAGCACTTCTTTGTTTATTATTTTTGTTAGCAGGCACCTGAAATGCTAGTGCATGTTGAATTTGCCAATCACTGTGCATTTTAGAAAGGTGGTCCTGGCTGGAACTGTACACAGTTCAAATATATGTAATTGATTGTTGGTAAGTGTATTTTTTAAGTAGCCACACTGGCACCAGTATGTTTACTTATCCTCTTACTTAACTCACTAGCTCAGCTTTGTAAGAAGGGCTTCTCTGCTTGTGTGTTGCTTTTCTTTGCTGTGAGGAGAGCAGAAACATCAGATCTGTATTCAATCTACTACAGTCATCTCTTATATTAACCTACTCAATTTTTTTAAATGATTTGTTATATCACTGAATTAATAATTCATTATTATTAGGTGGTGGTGAATGTCTGGACCCCCGCTGGGCTTTTGGCAAGTCTTGTGGGGGTCAGGAGGCCCCCCCAAGGTGGCCAAAAGTCCCTGGGGGTCCAGCGGGGGTCTGGGAGCGATCTCCTGTCGCAAATCGTTTTTTCGTAAGGAAAATGGCGCCGGCCATAGCAGGGTGGGTTTTAGGGTTGCTTTAGCGTGCCGGTTTCCCCGCCCTCCCCCCCACTGGACCCCAGGTAATATAAGGCCCTTTGGGGGGGTTCGGGAGGGTGGGGGATTTATTTTCAAGGGTCAGGGTGTTGTGATCTTCCTGCACACAGTGCCCTAACCCTGGCAGGAGGGTGGGGGATTTATTTTCAAGGGTCGGGGTGTTGTGATCTTCCTGCACACAGTTCCCTAACCCTGGCAGGAGGGTGGGGGATTTATTTTAAAGGGTCGGGGTGTGTTTTAGGTTTGCTTTAGCGTGCCAGTTTCCCCGCCCTGCCCCCCACTGGACCCCAGGTAATATAAGGCACTTTGGGGGGGTTCGGGAGGGTGGGGGATTTATTTTCAAGGGTCAGGGTGTTGTGATCTTCCTGCACACAGTGCCCTAACCCTGGCAGGAGGGTGGGGGATTTATTTTCAAGGGTCGGGGTGTTGTGATCTTCCTGCACACAGTGCCCTAACCCTGGCAGGAGGGTGGGGGATTTATTTTAAAGGGTCGGGGTGTGTTTTAGGTTTGCTTTAGCGTACCGGTTTCCCCGCCCTGCCCCCCACTGGACCCCAGGTAATATAAGGCACTTTGGGGGGGTTCGGGAGGGTGGGGGATTTATTTTCAAGGGTCAGGGTGTTGTGATCTTCCTGCACACAGTGCCCTAACCCTGGCAGGAGGGTGGGGGATTTATTTTCAAGGGTCAGGGTGTTGTGATCTTCCTGCACACAGTGCCCTAACCCTGGCAGGAGGGTGGGGGATTTATTTTCAAGGGTCGGGGTGTTGTGATCTTCCTGCACACAGTGCCCTAACCCTGGCAGGAGGGTGGGGGATTTATTTTCAAGGGTCGGGGTGTTGTGATCTTCCTGCACACAGTGCCCTAACCCTGGCAGGAGGGTGGGGGATTTATTTTCAAGGGTCGGGGGTGTTGTGATCTTCCTGCACACAGTGCCCTAACCCTGGCAGGAGTGTGGGGGATTTATTTTCAAGGGTCGGGGTGTTGTGATCTTCCTGCACACAGTGCCCTAACCCTGGCAGGAGGGTGGGGGATTTATTTTAAAGGGTCGGGGTGTTGTGATCTTCCTGCACACAGTGCCCTAACCCTGGCAGGAGGGTGGGGGATTTATTTTAAAGGGTCGGGGTGTGTTTTAGGTTTGCTTTAGCGTGCCGGTTTCCCCGCCCTGCCCCCCACTGGACCCCAGGTAATATAAGGCACTTTGGGGGGGTTCGGGAGGGTGGGGGATTTATTTTCAAGGGTCAGGGTGTTGTGATCTTCCTGCACACAGTGCCCTAACCCTGGCAGGAGGGTGGGGGATTTATTTTCAAGGGTCGGGGTGTTGTGATCTTCCTGCACACAGTGCCCTAACCCTGGCAGGAGGGTGGGGGATTTATTTTCAAGGGTCGGGGTGTTGTGATCTTCCTGCACACAGTGCCCTAACCCTGGCAGGAGGGTGGGGGATTTATTTTCAAGGGTCGGGGTGTTGTGATCTTCCTGCACACAGTGCCCTAACCCTGGCAGGAGGGTGGGGGATTTATTTTCAAGGGTCGGGGTGTTGTGATCTTCCTGCACACAGTGCCCTAACCCTGGCAGGAGGGTGGGGGATTTATTTTTAAGGGTCGGGGTGTGTTTTTAGGTTTGCTTTAGCGTGCCGGTTTCCCCGCCCTGCCCCCCACTGGACCCCAGGTAATATAAGGCACTTTGGGGGGGTTCGGGAGGGTGGGGGATTTATTTTCAAGGGTCGGGGTGGGTTTTAGGGTTGCTTTAGCGTGCCGGTTTCCCCGCCCTGCCCCCCATTGGACCCCAGGTAATTTAAGGCACTTTGGGGGGGTTCGGGAGGGTGGGGGATTTATTTTCAAGGGTCAGGGTGTTGTGATCTTCCTGCACACAGTGCCCTAACCCTGGCACCAGGGGTGTTGTGATCTTCCTGCACCCAGTGCCCTAACCCTGGCACCAGGGGTGTTGTGATCTTCCTGCACACACAGTGCCCTAACCCTGGCACCAGGGGTGTTGTGATCTTCCTGCACACAGTGCCTGACCCTGACTCCTCCCCTCCCCCATGTCCCAGCCAGTGAATAGTGTGTGGGTGAGTGGTGGGGGGGGGGGGGGAGGGATGGGAAGGGAGAGACAGCCCCTGCATTCAGGGGCTGTCTCTCCCTTCCTATCCCTCCCAGGGAGTGGGGCTGGCTCTCCCTTCCCATCCCTCACAGGGAGTGGGGCTGCTTGCCCCTTCACCTCCCCCCACCCCCTCCCCTTCCCCTTCTCTCTCCCATATACCAGCAGTGGGGGATGTGAAGGGTGGGATACTTCAGCCCTTTCCAGTCTGAGCTTCTGAACTTACTTTTTTTCATCTTCTTTTTTATTTTCTCATTGTAGATGGATCATGATAGGGAGTCAGCCCAACCGTCCTCCTCAAAGGCCGATCGTGATGCTAGGTCCCGGAAGCCACGGTTCACACAGGCAGATGTGGACCTCCTAGCCCGGCTACTCCTCCTGGATGAGGAGCATCTCTACACCCCCTCAGGCAGCAGGCCTAACCTTCAAAGGGAGTCTGCAGCCTGGGTGGCTCTCCAGGAGGAGTTCTGCCGGAGAGCCTCTTACCCGCGTGAGATCGAAGATCTCAAGAAGAAAGGTGAGAGATAATGTTAGTGGTGTATTATATTTATTTATATTTATTTATCATTTTGAAATGATGTGATTTGTATTTGGGAATTTTGAATGCCACATTAAAAGATAGCTAATTTTTTTTTTTATTACTAAATGTTATATATTGCATAAAAAAATAACCTAGCAGGGCATGTTGTGTTTGTAAGTAATTTATTAATCAATTAATGTTATTCTATTTCCTTTCTACCTCTAATTCTCAGGTCGGCATCTGAGACTTCACGAGGGTGATTGGCTTGAGGAGGTCCGCCTGACTTTAGCGCGTCCTTCGCCTGGTAGGCTGTTTGAGAATACTCCACAAGTACACAAATATTATTCAATTAATTGTAATGGAATTTGTGTTTAATATTGTTTGTGTCAGTTCCAATTCCTTTTTTTTAAATTTTAACTGTTGTTCTGTGAAATTTGATCTGTGTCTTCGTACAGAACCACACACCAGCAGGGACGAGGCAGGGCTTCCTGGGCCCAGTAGCTGTCAGCAGAGGAGGACGGAGCAAACCGTCACTGGTGGGCCAGGTATTATATTATTAGATAATTGAGCCCTGACCATTGACCAACATGCTGCAAATGTGAATGGGGGATAAATGTGAGACTGAGGGAAGGGGGTATTAGTCACTGTGAGAGGGGAGGGAGGCAGTGGGAGAAAGAGGATGAGTGAGGAAGAAGAACTGTAGAAGAGTGCCATGTTAAAAAATGAACTGAAAAACATTTTTTTTTAATGTAGCACGTGTGTACGGGCTTAATGGCTTGTATTTTGGCCCACAGGGCCAGTATGTATGTTGTAGTACTAGTAGTAGTAGTTTGTCTAGTATCTGTCTGAGGCAGAAAATCAAAATTATTGTTTGTGATCAGTCAGTTATATAGGGTGGGATAGATGTATGTTATGTTATATATTTATATAATATTATCTCTAATTATCTAGAATGATATCCCTCCACTCTCCCTCTCCGAGGTTGTAGACTATAAACTCATTTTTCCAAAACCCTACAATTTAGTAAACTAAGGGGTTGAATGTATTTTAATATTGTAAACTTGCTGGTGCGTACAATACTGGTTTGTGGCCCTCGAGGACCATAACTGCCCACCCCTGTTCTATATCTTATGTAGAATTTTTTACATTTCTTTACAGGGCAAGAAGAGGCAGCCACAGCCACCAGTGCCACTGCCAGTGCCCAAAGGATGGAGGCAGCCACAGCCGGGCCCAGCAGCACCAGCACCAGCACTGCTGCTTTACTCCTTGCAGGATCTCCTCCAAGCTGCGTATGTACTGCACATGCGCAGTTTGGCATGCTGAAGGAGCTCCTGCAGGGAGTAAACAGCATCAGGGCAGATGTCAAGGATGTGCAGAGGAGGCTGTCAGCCATGGAGGAGGCCTTTCAGGAGCTGAGGGCACAGGTATCTCCTCCTCATGAGATGCCTCGTGAGGAGGAGATGCCACTGCCCTCTGCTCCAGAGCAGGATCCTCCTCTCGGGTTGCCATTCTCCTCTCCACATCCTTGAGTACTGGGTGCTAAAACACAATTTTTTTTTGGTATGTTGTCATTGTAAAGTTATATTTTTATAACAGTGTTATTTAATTTCGTTATAGTTTTGTAGTTAATAAAATGTTTTAAATTTGAGAAATATTAGTGGACTCAATTATTAAAATTATTATAAATTGGGATTTATAGTCAACAGATTTTCTAACATGCACACAGCAATAAAATTACCAGTGTTATCAATTAGTCTTTCAGTTTCCAATCCAGTCCATCTGCAACTCATCAAGATCAGCCTCAGCTTCCCCCATTTCTCCCAGACCACGACCTAGTCATGATTTGACTGTTAAGACTTCTTATACTATCACTTACTCCAGATAAAGAGTGAGAGTAAATATAAAGCTGCCAAATCTACACATACAGTAAATCTCTTATAAAATAGCGACTAACATACATAAATGTTGGCCTCCACTTGGGAACACCTAGACCATCCCTTTTTTCACACGTGTAGATTTACTCATGTTGTACTATATAAAGAAGTATATGCTATTTATGTAAACACGTAAATGCTGTTTTTTATTAATGCAACTTGAAAATTCAACTTAACATGTATCTGCTCCGCAGGGAGAAATAATTAAATCTCGGCCAGAGAAACCTTTTACTGACCACAGGGAGGTTAGGTAACTCATGACACAACTGGAGATGGTTTTGATTTAGGCACTAACTTACGTGGTCAGGCTTTATTTAGAGAGTGAGACAAATTGGTCCCTACAAACCAGGGTTTTCCAAATAAATAACCACTCACTCAGCAGGATTTTATGCATGATGTAAATTTGCATATACTGAGTCCCCATGATATGCAAATGTATTTCATGCATAATTCTTTGTGGATATTCTAAAAATCCAACTGGCTGTGGAATCCCCAGGACCGGTTTGGTAAGCTGAGCTATAAACTGTCTCAGCCTGAAAAATAAACCATGCCCCTATCACAGTATGATATACATTAACTGCTTAGAGAGACTATGGTCAAAACTCAAAAGTACTTTAACTGCCTGTTTTCTAACAGCTGCTAAATAAGCGCACACAGTTGATAGACACAAACTTAGGTTTCTTTCTTGCACATACAAAGTCCTTATTCATCAAGCTGACAAGATAGATGATAACAGCACAGCAGACACCTGAGGTGAAGAGGCAGGGGCAGTTCTATCATGAGGCACTGGCAGTGCTTCTGCTGAATGCTCCATCCTGCTGTGTTCCCAAATGACCTTGCATCCCCATCCTAGACAAGAGACTCACTCCTCCTCCCAGTCACAGCGAATTTTCACATTATGAAGCAGCGGAAGGTTGATTTTGATGAAAACCAATTCCTCTACTAAGTCTGGATTCAAACGTGCACGGAGTGGACTCACAATATTCCCTGTCAATGAAAATACTCGTTCACTTTGCACACTGGTGGGTGGGCAGGAAAGAAAGTGTTGTGCTACTCTGGTAAGATAAGGCCACATTGAAGCTTTTTCTGCCCAATATCTCAGGGGATCTGACTCCATGCTCTCAACTGGCTCAGAGAGAAAATTATTCACATGAATTTCTGCAACCTTCTCTTGCAGGTGCTGCTGGTTAGCAGCCCCACCACTCTGAAATGTGACAAATTTTGCTCTTGCTATTGAAATAGGACCAGTTTCATGAAATTTGGGAGGAGAATGGGTTGTCATCATGGGAGGGAAGCAGCTGGTGGAACTGGAAGCAGCTGAGCAGGATGGAGTGGGAGGAGTTGAAATCTTTTTAACCATTTCAATCAACTTATTTGTCCAGGATGCAAGAGTATTGCACTTGAGAGCAACATTGCCTTTCACACGTGGGTCACACATAGTAGCTAAGATATAGCTATCCTTCTCCATTAGAGGTTTCAACCTTTTCTGTACTTGCTCTTTTAAGCATCTCACAAGCTGCAACACTTCCTTCGACAAATCTGTCTGATGCAGATATTCCTGTAATACCTGCTCCAGATCATATATTACAGGAATGATATCACCTAACGTGGCTGTAGCTGCACTCAGTGCATCAGTATATACTTTGAAAGGCTTGAGGACATGCACCATCTGTGCAATGTTTGTCCAGTCCTGACATCCAAGTGGATTTTCCAATCCAATTTCAGATTCCATTGCCAAATCATGCAGAGGTGTCTGTTGTTCAGACAACCTCTCCAACATAAGATAGGTGGAATTCCATCTGGTAGGCACATCCTGTACGAGGTTATGCAATGGTGCCCTAACTGCTTTTTGTTTTTCTCTGAGTTCCTTCCCACTTTTCACACTGCGATTGAAATGCCCAGTTATTTTGCGGCACTTTTCAATCAACCGCTTCAGGGCTTGACGACTAGTACCTTGCACTTCCTTGGCACCTAGCCCCAACGCATCCCTCACTACCAGGTGCAGTGTATGTGCAAAGCATCGGATGCCTTTGAATCCACCATCCTCCAGAGCCTTAATCATATTGGCAGCATTGTCAGTAATGATATATCCATTTAAACATTCCATATCACTGCTTCTAAGTAGCCCTTTCCATCCTTCCATCATCCCCTGAATTGTCTGTAAGATATTTGCAGAAGTATGTCTCTGGTCTAGCACTTGAGCATGCAGTAAAGCCCACCGGTATCCTGGAGAAAGCTTTTTGGAGCTGCTGGTGCTACTGCCACTGCTTGTGCTTGTGCTGTCAGTTAATGCCTCATCCAGCTGCCACCAATGTGCTGTTAGAGACAAATATGCATGTGTTGCATTCTTACTAGTCCAAAGATCAGTGGTGAGATGTATGCTCCTTCCCTTTGCCCTTGCCATCACAATCTGCATTTCAGCACGACATTGTGAGTACAGGGAAGGAATCACCTGACGGGTAAATGTAGTTCTTGAAGGAATTTTGTAGTCAGGGGCTAAAAGATGGATCAGCTTCTTAAATCCACTATTCTCTACAATCTGCAGTGGCTGATCATCCTCAGCAATCATTACAGCAATTTGTCGTGTCACCACTTTGGATACTACTTGCTTCCTAGTCTGTGAAATTGAAGAAGGACACCACCCCATCTGCTCAACAGTAGCTTGCCGCTGCTGCCGGGGAAGAAGAGAAGAAGAAGACTGCTTCTGCTTCACATACACACAATCTTCTGAAGTAATTTCCTTCTGTGGCTTCCCTGCAGCTTCTTCTGCAAGCAACAGTGCTTTATGTTCTCTTTCAAGGTGATATTTCATGTTGGTGGTAGTAAGATGTCCAATAGTTCTTCCACGGCTCACCATCCTTTTACAATGGATACATTGAGCACATCTCCAATCATCCGTAACATTAAAATGATTCCAAACCTTAGATGTTTTTCTACTGTCCCTTACTCTAGGCTGGACATTTCTTGTCAGTGTTGTCATCAGAGTAGGAGTAGTAGTACTAGGAGTAGAAGTAGCAGAAGTTGTTCTTGTAGTAACCTGCAAAAGTTCAACTGGTTTAGGACTAGAGAGGATACTACTGGCGCTGACAGTGGTTTTTTTGACAATCGGACTACCATCATCTGATTCATCATCACTACTATCACTGTCATTGGCGGTGTTTTTCTCCTCATCCTGATTATCATCATTGTCATCCTCCTCCTCAGACTCAGAGTCCTCTGATTCTCTATTCAGCACTTTCTGTAGCACTTCATCCATCAATAAACTTTGCTGCTGCCGCACAGATTTCACTTTCACCTTTCCAGATTTTGCTCCTTCCTTGTCCTGCAAGTTACCTTGCTCCTTTACATTCGCTGAAGTAGAAGGGGTATCATCAAATCGCAGTTTTTTCCTACTGACTGGAATTTTCTTTCCAGTAGCACTCTTCTTCTTACCAGCAAACATTTTAAAACGTTATGGCTGCAAGTCCAGTCCAGTACCAACAAGTAAGCTGGCACAGCAGTGTACTGAGCAGCACCTAATAGATAAAATATATAGAAGGGTTAAATACAGTTAGTGAGTGACTTCGTCAGTCAGTGACAGGTCACTGTGTGATTAGTAATCTGACTAGTGGCTCACTGGCGTGGCTAGTAGCCACTAGCCAGCCACTAGCCATTGACACTAGGCTACCCCATAATATTATATTTACTTATACTTGCACTACTAACACAAACAATTTATTTATAAATTTAAGGCTCACGTGCATTTGCAAGTCCAGGACCAACACAGGGGTAGTGGCTGGCTAGTGTAAGACAACACACTAGTTTACTAGTAAATTGGGGGAAGGGGGAGGGGAAAGGGAGGGCGAGAAAACCGGCAGACTAAAGCAACCCTAAAACCCACCCCGACCCTTTAAAATAAATCCCCCACCCTCCCGAACCCCCCCAAAGTGCCTTATATTACCTGGGGTCCAGTGGGGGGGAGGGCAGGGAAACCGGCACACTAAAGCAACCCTAAAACCCACCCCGACCCTTTAAAATAAATCCCCCACCCTCCCGAACCCCCCCCAAAGTGCCTTATATTACCTGGGGTCCAGTGGGGGGGAGGGCAGGGAAACCGGCACACTAAAGCAACCCTAAAACCCACCCGACCCTTTAAAATAAATCCCCCACCCTCCCGAACCCCCCCCCAAAGTGCCTTATATTACCTGGGGTCCAGTGGGGGGGAGGGCAGGGAAACCGGCACACTAAAGCAACCCTAAAACCCACCCCGACCCTTTAAAATAAATCCCCCACCCTCCCGAACCCCCCCAAAGTGCCTTATATTACCTGGGGTCCAGTGGGGGGGAGGGCAGGGAAACCGGCACACTAAAGCAACCCTAAAACCCACCCGACCCTTTAAAATAAATCCCCCACCCTCCCGAACCCCCCCCCAAAGTGCCTTATATTACCTGGGGTCCAGTGGGGGGGAGGGCAGGGAAACCGGCACACTAAAGCAACCCTAAAACCCACCCCGACCCTTTAAAATAAATCCCCCACCCTCCCGAACCCCCCCAAAGTGCCTTATATTACCAGGGGTCCAGTGGGGGGGAGGGCAGGGAAACCGGCAGACTAAAGCAACCCTAAAACCCACCCCGACCCTTTAAAATAAATCCCCCACCCTCCCGAACCCCCACAAAGTGCCTTATATTACCTGGGGTCCAGTGGGGGGGGAGGGCAGGGAAACCGGCACACTAAAGCAACCCTAAAACCCACCCCGACCCTTTAAAATAAATCCCCCACCCTCCCGAACCCCCCCCCAAAGTGCCTTATATTACCTGGGGTCCAGTGGGGGGGAGGGCAGGGAAACCGGCACACTAAAGCAACCCTAAAACCCACCCCGACCCTTTAAAATAAATCCCCCACCCTCCCGAACCCCCCCCAAAGTGCCTTATATTACCAGGGGTCCAGTGGGGGGGAGGGCAGGGAAACCGGCAGACTAAAGCAACCCTAAAACCCACCCCGACCCTTTAAAATAAATCCCCCACCCTCCCGAACCCCCACAAAGTGCCTTATATTACCTGGGGTCCAGTGGGGGGGGAGGGCAGGGAAACCGGCACACTAAAGCAACCCTAAAACCCACCCCGACCCTTTAAAATAAATCCCCCACCCTCCCGAACCCCCCCAAAGTGCCTTATATTACCAGGGGTCCAGTGGGGGGGAGGGCAGGGAAACCGGCAGACTAAAGCAACCCTAAAACCCACCCCGACCCTTTAAAATAAATCCCCCACCCTCCCGAACCCCCCCAAAGTGCCTTATATTACCTGGGGTCCAGTGGGGGGGAGGGCAGGGAAACCAGCACACTAAAGCAACCCTAAAACCCACCATGACCCTTTAAAATAAATCCCCCACCCTCCTGATTTTTAAAATCATTTAAAAAAAATTGAGTAGGTTAATATAAGAGATGACTGTAGTAGATTGAATAAAGATCTGATGTTTCTGCTCTCCTCACACCAAACAAAAGCAACACACAAGCAGAGAAGCCCTTCTTACAAAGCTGAGCTAGTGAGTTAAGTAGGAGGAAAAGTAAACATACTGGTGCCAGTGTGGCTACTTAAAAAATACACTTACCAAGTTACCAACAATCAATTACATATATTTGAACTGTGTACAGTTCCAGCCAGGACCACCTTTCTAAAATGCACTGTGATTGGCAAATTTCACGTGCCTGCTAACAAAAATAATAAACAAACAAGTTCTAGTCACGTGACCTTGGTAACATCAATAGATAAGAGCACAGCCAGCCAATAGGAATACATATTCATTCCTAAGTGACCTTTACTGACCTGGGAAGTGTGAACACTTTGTTTCATTTTCTGTTGGTGTTCATGAGTTTCCAGTTCCATTTCCCATCCCTCCAACCATCACCTCAGTGGTAACATCAATAGATAAGAGGGCAGCCAGCCAATAGGAACACATATTCATTCCTAACTGACCTTCAGTGACCTGGAAAGTGTTTATTTGTATCATTTTCAGTTAGTGCGCACTAAATCGAGTTAGTGCGCACTAACGGGGAGTTAGTGCGCACTAACTCCCGTTAGTGCGCACTAACACGATTTAACGATTTTTTAACGATAAATCGTTAGAATTTCTATTGTATTGTGTTCTATAACGATTTAAGACGATATTAACATTATCGGACGATAATTTTAATCGTTGAAAAACGATTCACATCCCTAATATCTTATATTCTTATGGGATTTCCCAAATGCAGTATTAAAAGGTTACAAGAGCTTCAGAATATATTAGCTGAACTTTTAACTGGAAAAAAAAAGTTTGACCATATCTCTGACTGATTTTTAAATGTTCCTTTAAGTCTTAGATTTTCACAAGGTCTTACGTATTTCATTCCTTTGGATTCCACCAGATTGCTGGTTTTTACTTACTTTGCTTCAGTCATCTGAAGTTCAGCATCTCAAGAACTCCAGGATGAGGTAAATTATTTACACTTTAAAAAGAGTGCAGAGGCATGGCTTTTGGGAAAGAAGCTTGATCTTTTTTTGATTATTTTCTCTTGCTGGGAATAAGTTGGGCTTACCAGGCAGAATAGTTTGGATTAATGTTTAATATAATCTTTATACAGTGTTTGATATTTTCTTTTTTGCATTGTTTGGAAATTTGTGGTTATTAATGTATTTATTTTTTGATACTTTTAATTGTAGTCGAACTTGCTGTTCTAATAATCCTATTAAATTCTGTGACTGGTCAGCTACTTCAAAGCAGAGATAAGTCAGGTACTTTAGGTATTTCCTTTTAAAAGAACCTCAGTTAAATACATAGGACAACTCCAGTATAACAGTCTATAAACTATAGTCAAAAGCTTAAATTGGACTCAGATTTGCAGAGAGAACCAGTGAAAGTCAGCCAGAATGGGTATAATAAGTTCCTGTTTACTCACTTCTATCAACAGTCGTGCAGCAGCGTTCTGACGCAGTTGCAGCTGGCGAAGCAGGGCAGGATTTAGGCATAAGCAAAACAGATATGTGCCAAATTCTGAAAGCACACAAAAATTGTGATTCCCCCTGCTGCTCTCTCATTTACAGGGTTAAACCCAGCACCCTCAGTACTTTGCCTTTGGGATCCTTAATATTAAATCCAACCCTAAGGCAGAAAGATATACTAGTAATGCCCATGAAAAAACCATTATAATAATCTAGATGACCAAGTACCAGCAAATGAACAAGCATAAGGTCCTGTTTATCTAGCTGATAAAGAGAGAAAAAAGTGGGGCAAACTGCTGCAGAAATCTGAGAAAACATATTAAGTGTTACATCGATTTTATTCCTAAGGTACACACACATTATCTTTTGGTAACAGTGCCACCTCAGAAACGGATGGCAAAGCTGGTAAGGCCCAAAGACTGCTCTAGCTGTTGCTATCTCCTGCTTATTCTCACAGTCATGGTCAGTCAGGCAATGAAAAATTACAAGTGCTCATGGATAGATCATGGAGTTGTATGTAGTCAAAGGGAGGGAGTGCAGAGGCTCATAAAGAAAAACCCTGTGCAGTTAACAGAATCCATACCCTTGATTGTAATTACTGTTCCATGAGTTGTAAATCATATTGCAAAATATGAAGATCTATTCTGCTTCCAAATGCAGTGATGGACCCCTTTCAAAAGTGCAACTGTCACTGAGCCTGGCCCTTTGTTAGGTGATATTGAGCAAAAGAGAGTTGAATCTTTAAACTCAAATGAGACCAGAAAGTTTCTTAGAGTTGTGTGCCCTGTCATCTATTCCCTGAGATACAAACCTCTTCATCACATCTCCAAGTTTTTATTTATACAGTGATAATACGACCTATTCATTTAATTCAGAACATCGTCACAGCAATACATATTGATCTCAATTCAGCAAAATTCCAGTCCTGAAAATGACTGATTAGTCAGAGATATTCATCGCACAGCATTTTTTCCTTATGCTAAAAAAAACTATATTTGACTTATTCAAGGCAAACAGCTTTGTCCCATGGAGATTTACTCCTCTCTGCAATTATTTGCAGAACACCAAATACAGGTCTATATTACTTGGCCACTCATTAGACTACACAGTAAAAATAAATTATTATATTTTTAAAAGTGATCAAACAGTACATAAAAAGTCTGGAAAAACATTCTTCACACTCACATAAGTGACATTCTGCAGACCCTTCCCATTATTTTCTATAAAAGTAAAGTTTCATGCAATCACCGAAAGTCTGTGAGTTTTTTTCTACTATTTTTTCTACCTTTTTTAAAATTTCAGTTATTTTACTGTGCAGGTACACTTTATTATATAGATTTTAAAGTATTGTTTACCTTGCTTTCAAACTGATGCACTTCAGAAACATTAAATCACTCTGAACTGCATTGATTAATGCAAAATTCTTAAGTGTTTCAGAGGCGCTCACGTTTGCAAGTAATTGTTGTTCTCGACATGTGCAGGGTACAAAGATTTGAAAATTATGACATTTCATTTTTCTGCTGCACCCAAGGGCTCTATCCATGAAACCCATATCTTCACAGCAGAATATTTTTTATATGATTATTGCTGAAAAAACTGCAGAACATGCCTTTTTAGCATAAGGTGATATTTTCTGAAATTTATTAAAAGCCATTTACTCTGCATGTAATAACCCAGCTCACCATAGAATATATAGAATATACAAATTAAAATCCTACATGCAGTTTTTGTAATTATGGATCTCCTGGATGGCAGCTCATTGTAATATACAGAACATATGTTTTTATCAGAGTCAATGGTGAGTTAAAGTTAGTCAATAGAGACAAAGGCAGAAGTATAGATAGAACCGTGGGATCAATGATTTATCCATCTCATCATTTTTTTGCCGTGAGGAGTGGTACTCTCTTTACCTTTTCTTTGTCAGCCCACCCTCATTTGTTTGCTATATTTGTAGAATGCATACAAGATTTTCTCATCATTTTAATGATATTGAGCATAATTAAATCTTATTTATGAAACAAGATAAGAAGAAATACTGTGCAAAATATGAGCTATACCTACTGATAAGGAGAATTCTTCAGTCTTCTCTTTTTTATGAATACATAGCATAAGATAATGAACTATTAGAACATTGAGAATAAGTCATTTAAGATTTCAATTAAAGATGTATGAACCCTTTCAAATTGGATTCAGACTTGAACACTTTCCATATTCAGGGTGTGCATTTGAAATCTAGCCACTTCTAGCTGGAAGTATTTAATCAATGTACGTAGTATGTACACATACACAGCATAAGATCTTTATCACTTTCAACTTGATAAACAATACTAAAGATATGGGAACAATTTTCAAAGGCTAAATTAGCTTTCTCATTAACAAACTAGGGCTTAGGGTAAATATTTATATGAAATCCAGTTATTACAGATTTTCAAACTGTATTAAAAGTTTGAGTACTTCCATTCACTGGTTAATACACACATTAAAGAAGTATTTTGGAGCAGTGTATGGAAAAAGTATATGTATGTGCCATTTTCAATATGTAAATAAATCTTGGCTCACCCCGAACATCTGCCTCCTGTATTCCTGCATTTGTTCTATAGGGCATCTCTGACTGAATTTCCATTTCTATGCCAACGGTCCGCACTTGAAATTCAAGCTTGTATCCTTCTAGTTTATTATACTTGCTAAACCAGCATTGGGCCTTATTTACCAAGGCTATCGCAGGCTTGCGCTGTTAGTGCAAGCCTGCGATAGCCTGCGAAGGTAGCGCACGCCTGCGCTACCTAAATTGGGGCGGAGTCGGCCCCGGAAGAGGAGGAGTCGGGGCGTCACCGGGGCCGACTCCGCGAAGCGGCGCCGCCAGCGAAAAAGTAAGGGCCTTTTCGCGTCCTATTTCGCGCCCAATTGCTACACCTTCTATGGTGGCGCTATTGGGTGCGAAACTGGCAGCGATCGCACCGCGGCGGTGCGATCGCTGCCGTCTAGCGCAGGACTGCCCCCCCCCCCGAGTCGACCCCCTGCCCCCATTAGCGCAATTTTCTAAAGTATCGCAGGCCTGCGATACTTTAGAAAATGAGACCCATAGTTTGTTTGATACTTTTGCTTCCAACTCTTGTCGTCTCTTCCCCATGATTTCCTCTTTTTTTCAAACCGCTGCCTCGGACCTCCACTTGTTCCCCCTTCACTCTCTGTTCACTCAGTGGTTGAATTCTTTCATGACAAGGTTCACAAAATACATTTTAGGGTGGATTTTAAAATCCTGATGAGCACCAAAATCAGAAGATGTGCACACAAGTCAGACTTGCGCTTGCCTACCGAATTTTAAAAGCCGTCCAGATGTGTGCGTATCTCCCGCTGAGCACACATCTTATTCAATTTCAAAAGAGGCATGTTGTAGGTATTCTCTGGGCATGTTGAAGGTGTTGTAGGTGTGACTGTTTCAGGGTGTAGCCAAGAGATATGTGTGTAAATACTTATGCACCCTAGTGCACACCCAGGTCTACTGGCATGTAGGTTTACTTTTGCTATGTAGGAGATGTAATTTGTAAAAAACAAACAAACAAAAAACAGCCATTTTGGAGGGCTTTAAAGGGTCTGGGGTAACTGGGGGGAGTGCAGGCTATTAAACCAGGGGTTTTGGAGGACCTAGATCAACATTGGGAGAACTATTGGATGAACTGATGAAACTGGTCATGGCATGGACATGTGCTGGTTTTAAAATACTCTGACAAGCAGTAGACATGGGATTTACGTGTCTAGGTGCGTGCCCACTTAAAATTGGGCTTACATGTGCATGCACTCAGGCTACTTCATATGTGCATGCAAGTTGTAAAACTGTCAAAAATCAAGATATTCTGCTATGTGAAAATGGTTCATATCAATGATAAAGAGTGACCGTTATACAGCGCCCTTGCAACTGATGGCTTATATGTGAAAAAGCCTTTACAAGCGCTGGGGCTTTATAATCATTGGTCACTTCTTATTATGCTCTATAAAGTCTTGTATTCCCCTTCAAGGGCTATACCTAAATAGATTGTACTTATCTTGGTTTAGATAATGCAGCATATGCTTGTGCTTATGGTTGTGGTTGGAGTCTTCTACACATGTCAATGAATAAACGATCAATGATGCAGTGATAATTGTGGCTTCCTTTGTGTCTTTCTTCCGGCTTCCTTTGTGTCTTCCTTCCCAGTTATAAAACTGTTGCTTTCCTGGATGCAGGCCAACACACATGCAAAAATATGTGCCTGTGCACCGCTTTGAAAGTTACTGTCTTTGAATTCTCCACTGGGCCTCTTCCACTCCTCAACTTTGCTCTTTTCCCATCCCTTTATTCTCTGTTGTATTTGAGCTAGAGAGAGAGAGAGAGAGAGAGAGAGAGAATGTGTGTGTATATATATATATATATATATACATATATATATATATGCTGCAAATATATATATATATATATTTGCATGAAGAATATGATATATTGTAATTTTATTGAATAATTTGAGGGTACATATTTTTATTGTGTGTATATTTCTATCCTCCTGATTGTATACCACTTTGGACAATCTTTTCCATAGAGATGATGGTATGGAAGTTCTTTTAAAATAAAATAATGCCTGGGAATGTATATGTATTTTATAATCCTGATCATTTGAGAGAATTCTTAGATGCCAAAAGGGTCGTGCCGTAAGTTACCCGTGCATTAAAAGATAGGTAGGTGCAGGAGTGCATTACTTTGTTAATTAGTTTCCTAAATTCTCTCCCGTGTGTTGTTTCTATCTCCTCTCCAATATTTCTTTGGAAAAGCGGAAAGAAAATATATATATATATTTCCTGTTTAATGATGTAAGGAGAAAATATATTTCTTATATGTAATCTTATGCAGAATTACCATGCAAAGTTTATTTGTTTATAAATATTGTTAAAATCTAATAAACATATAATAAAAAATAAAATAAAATAAATAAAATAATGCCTTTTGTTCCTTTGCTAAAGTCACAGAGAAATTGCTCATCTACTGTCCTGCTGACCTAATTCCCACTAGATTCCTCAGCTCTGTCACCCCTCTGGTTATCTCATCAAAATTCTTGTTGTTTCATTTTCAAAATATGACACACACACACCCCAACCATCACCACCACCACCAACAACAACAACCACTACTTACTCCATCCATAGGTCTAAAGGGTAGAAGCAATCCTCTGCTCCTCCAGCCCCATTGGGTATCTGTCTCAAGATGATAATGGCCTCTCCTACTCCTTAGATCTGCTGATGGAGCAAGTGGAGGAAGGGGGTCCAGAAGAGTATGTAAGGTGCTGTGGGGGTTTCAAAGCCAGCACTGGTAATAGAAGGTATGGGGCAGTATGGACCCAACATTTTTCTTTTTTCTTTTTATTTTGGTGGGGGGAGTCATTTGTTTTCATTTGTTGTTTCATTTTAAATAGATGAAATAAAATCAAACAAGTAATGAACAAAATTAAAATATGTTCACTGTGCACCCCTAATTTCCTGGTGGATCCTCCTCCATCACTATCCATGCTATTCTGGGTTCTCTCTTTACATTTGGTCCCATGGTTTTCAATACCATCTTTATGCCAATAACTCCCAAATCTATCTCTCTGTGCTGGAATTTTCACTTGGAATCCAATCTCAGATCTTGGCTTATTTCTGTGATATAACAACATAAAATTAACATAGGCAAGACTGACCTTCCAAACTCAATTCTGCCCTTCCATATTTTTCTCTATGTGGCTAACACTATCAACCTTCTTATCCTCCTGGCCTGTAACTTTACGGTTGTCTTTGTCTTCTCTCTTCCTTTCTCTATTGACATTAAAATTTTTCCTAAAATATGTCATTTCTTTCTGTGTAGTATCATCAAATCCATTTCCTTTTGAACGCATTACCAATACCTTTATCCAAACTCTTGTCACCTTTCACTTGGACCATTTCCATCTCCTCCTTACAGATCAGGTACTGAATTGTCTTTGTTCACTACAGTCTAACTAGAAATTCAATTATACAATGTTTCCTCCAGCTTCATTATTTATTTATTTATTTATTTTTAATTTTTATATACCAACCTTCTTGCATAAAATGCAAATCAGGCTGGTTTACACTGAAAACTGAACAAGCAGGAAATATAATTCCTTAGTCGAATACATAGAACATCTAGACTTACGAATGTAAAAGCAAAATTATTAAACAGCTTATTAGAGGTTATTTAAATAACAAACATAACTAAACTTATTTTACACACAGCACGAAAGTTAGCATGAAGGGGAGCACAAAGGGGAAAGCCCCTTTGTCGCGCCCCTTCGGAGCGCGACGCCCGGTAACGGCGTCTTTTACCGGCTCTGCCGTTAGCATGATGATGTCATTTTGTGGGCGGGTCTCATTCCCTCTCTGAGGACTCCCTCCGTTCTCATTTTCAGTTTCATGGCGATTTTTTCATTTTTTTTTATGTTTTCTTCAGCCCGGGATTGTCTCTCATGGTACCTGATGTTAGTGGGTTGCCCCTCACCTTCATTGCCGATGGAACGGCGTCTTTTACCGGCTCTGCCGTTAGCATGATGATGTCATTTTGTGGGCGGGTCTCATTCCCTCTCTGAGGACTCCCTCCGTTCTCATTTTCTCATTATGACAATGTTACTCCTCTTTTCATTGCTCTACATTGGCTCCCTATCTGCTTTTTCATTCAACTCAATCTGCTTCTTCCCACCTATAAGTACATTTACTCTGTAAAGTCCTCTCTTATCTCCCCTATGTCCCTCTTTATGACCTCCATTCATTGGACAAGTTACTCCTATCTGTGCCCTTCTCCTCTATTGCTAACACCAGACTCCTCACTTTCTCTCTTGCTTTACCATGTACCCGGAATGGCTTTCCTGTGTTGGTGTGTCTTGCTCTTTCTCTGTCCATGTGCAAGTCCCATTTAAAGACCCAATTCTTTGAAATTGCTTTAAATTAAAACAAATCCTCATCTTGACCCTCTCATACTAACTATTATCATTTATTGAATTTAAACATGTTTTTACTGTAATACTGAAGTAATTATTAAAAATTATGAGGTCAATATTCAAAACCAAAGAGTCAAAAGTTGCCCCACATTATTGAAATCTCGAATCAAACAATGGGGAACATAAAGCAATAGTAATGAAAACAAAATAGCCAAAATATTAAATAATCTTTTAAAGAAAGCCCAAAATATTGACTGAGACTGTTGTCCATTGCCATATTTTATTTGCAATTTATAAAAAAATTTTCAAATTAATTCTGTTAGATAAGGTGAATGATTGAAAAGTCCAGGTTATCAGCACTTTGCCAGCAGATACACTGACAGGTTTGCTGACATCTTTTAGTTTGAGATCTATATGCTATTTAATATTTAGGCTATTTTGTTTTCATTACTATTACTTTATGTTCCCCCCTGTTAGAGTCAATATTCAAAAGCCATTTATTTAGATAACTGAAACGGTACCCATCTAAATGCTTAGCCATATGCAGCTAAATTCTAGCTGCATAATGACTTATATGGCTAGAATTTAGCTGCATAAATCGGGGACGTTCCAGGGATAAGTAGGAGGCATGCTTAACATATGTGGCTAACTCTGGTCGTGCCATTGGGTTGTCCTAAAGTTGGCCAGATATACTTATCTGGCTAACTTTAAGATAGCCAGGGATATTCAGTGATGCAGTGGCGCCACTGAATATCCCCATAAAGTTAGCCAAATAGCTATATCCGGCTAATTTAACTAGTTGATCCATGGCTGAATATTGACCTCTATTTGTTTTGTCTGTGTATCTCAACTAGATTGTAATATCCATGGAGCAAGAACAATCTCTATTTCATGTTTCTGTTCAGCACTACCTAGTAATGCCTAGTAACGCTATAGAAATTTTAAGTAGTAGCATTAACACCTAGTATTAGGTCATCTTACATGTAAACAAGAATTTACATCTACTATTTAGCACAGTAAGTGAAAGTTCACATTCTTCTTTCATTTCATTAATTTCTTCAATGTTCAAGGCTTATAAATTAATTTATATTCATTTATATTAGTTCTAGTTATTTATAAGATCATCACTGGCCATATTGTTTCTATGCTGAGAACACTGTTTATTGCTTATTGTTTTTTAACAATTGTGTATGTTTGATGTTCAAGGCTTAGTGCTACTGCATTCAATTCACAATGAACTGTGCAAATTAAAAGTTAATACAAAACAACTATCTAGCTGAAAGTCATATATGATAAAAGTAAGATTCAATTAAAAACTTGTCTAAATAAAACAGTTTTTAACAGACTCTTAAATATCTTAGGGCAACTTTCTAATTGCATATCTTGGGTCAATTGTTCCAAAATGTTTGCTCCCTCGTAATATACAAAGGAGCTTATTTTACAGATGGCACTTCCAAAAGGCTGTGATCCATAGATCATAAAAGCCAAGTTGGTTTATAAATTTTTAAAAGCCCATTGATCCATGGATCCTTTTCCTCCATTGCTCTGGAGTTTGCCAAGTGGGGGTACTGTGCCAGGGAAGCAGAGAAATGTGCAACAAGGAAGTGAAGCTGATGTCTGGATAGACATGGGCCACAGGCATTGACAGCAGAAACACAGAGAATATGAGCGGACTTGCCCAGTGTAAAATGCAGGGTGTGTGAGCCCTTAGTGCTGTGGCACAGTTGATGCAGTCGAGGGTAAGCCCCTGAGGCCCATGCTGGTAGCTGGACAATGTGCCCTGTCTGGAGCTTCACCTTTACCAGACAACTGCTCCGCATGTTGGACTCTTGGATTCTGGTGGCCAGCAGGACTTAGGTGTGTCCCTAGGGCAGCGGTTGTGGCTAGAGTCCAGAGATACACCAAAGACAAGATAGACAGCAGGCTTACGGAAGTCAGAGGAGAGCCAAGTCTGGGCAGGCAGTGAGCAAGGGAAATCAGGTCCAAGCTAGAGGTCAGATCCAGAGCAGCAAGCTGAGGGAAACATGGACACACTGGAGACACTGAGTATGGGAACAAGGAAGACAAGCTGGATGAGGCTGGGCTGAAGACAAAGCAAAGCTGGATGAGGTAAGGCAAGGTTGGACAAGGCAAGGCTTGAAGGCGAGGCAAGGCAAGGCTGGAAAACGAGGCAAGGCTGGAAGATGAGGCAAGGCTGGTAGACGAAACAAAGAACAGGACCACTGGCAACACACACTGCAGGGAATACAGGAGACCTGTTGCTGTGGCAAGGTCTGGATGTCCGAAAGGCCCTTTTAAGGGCTGAAGCCTATGGTGTCATCCAAGGGTGCCACATCCTGTTTCCTGCTGTGGGCCCTTTAAGTCTGGGCGGCTAGCGCTCACCTAAGGAGAATGAGGCCAGTACAAGGATGGTGGTGCCACACAAATTAGGCCTGCTGTAGCGGTATTCAGGAATGAGTACACGGGTTGCGGGGACGTCCCATGAGCTGTCAAATGTAACACCCAGTGGGTGAGACTGGAGAGAAAATCTGTTACATTGGAACAGATAAATGCTGAAGAACAGGAGGAAAACACTCCTCAGTGTTGCAAAGGAGAACAAAGATGTCTGCATGGCAAAGAACTATAGGTATGCAGAAAGTAGGAAAAGAGATGGCTCGCCGTGCTCAAGGGCACAGTGAAAAGAGAGACAAGTTTGAGAAAAAGAAGACAAACACACATACATATCTGTTTGTATTGAAAAGAAGAGAAGACGAACAAGGCCAAACAATCCTAGGCCAAATTTCCTTGCGGGGCTGTTCCTGGGAACTGGATAGACTTGACAAAAACCCCCTGAGGCAGGCTCCAGTGGTCTTTGGGTGCTAATGGCCCCTGTCCCGACTGGCCCCTGCCCTGGCTGGCCCCTGCCCCGCCCTGTCCCATCCAGACCCCGCCCCAGCCCACCCCTTTGACAGAGCCCAGCACTTCCAAGCTTACCAGGAGTTACGCTCGTGGCCAGGCCATTTTTAAAATGCCTCAGTACGAGCACGGTCCAGCCACATTCATATCTCCCGGTTTTTGCATGCCCTGGGCTTTTAAAATTTAGATGATAGGCTGGGATATTCAGTGGAATGGTTGATCTTAAAGTTAGAAGGATATCCAGCTATCTTTAGGACTATTCTTCAGCTGCATTAGCCGTATAATGTTGAAAATTGTTATCCAGCTAACTTAGCCTAATAATGCCAATCTTTCCAGAAAGCCCCCAGACTGCCCCTGATAGAGCTGGATAAGTTTTCAGCTGGCTAAAAATATATCCAGACGTGGCACCTACGCCACAGAATGTGCATAGATTTTAAAAGAACTGAGAGGTTTAATGGGGAAATGCAGGTTTCCTCTTTATGGAAGCCTTGTATGGTGGTAAACTGTATTTCAACATCTGCTAGAGGTGCATAGGAAAGAGTTGGTTGGAGCTGTGATCTTCACCCAGGATCTCAGAAGGAAGCAGCCAGGAGTGCAGGGATTTTCCCCTAAATATCTTAAGTCTTAAGAGCAGAGGAGAAGAAGGAAAGAAAGCAATACAGCCTGAAAGTTAAAAGAATAAAATATAAAAGTTGAACTTAACTAAAGCAGGAACTCATCTGTGCCAGGAAGCCAAACTGTGCAAGAGAGAACTTGTTTTGGGGCTTGAAGGATCCTGAGGCTGTCCCAGAGGGATTTTTCCTTGAGCTAAGCAGGACATTTTTTGAGTAACTATTTTCCAATCTAAGGAGGCTAAAGAGTGTACCAGGCTAGCTTTTGCAAAAAAGAAACTAAAGGGAAGAGAAACAAATACCCAAGGCTACTGTGTTGCTGTAAGAAGATGCTGTTACTTAAGGAGAGGAGTTAAAATTTTTGGAACTGTGATTCTGTTTGATTTCTGCATCTACCTGAACTGTCACTGTTATTATGTTTGATCCTGAAGATTCTGCAGTAAACTGTCTGTTATTTGGAGCACAACGTGTGTCTGGAGAGTGATTTATTTATGCGGAGTGTTCTTAGCCTGACACTGGCCCTGCAGGTTATCCTGCCCCCAGCTCACGCCCCTGGAGATCTAATCCCCCACCTCAGGACAGTAACTACAATTCTCCCCGAGGCTGGGAAGCTGACCCCTGGGGTACAGTGGGTTACACAGTTATGTCATGGATGGTCAGACAAGTGTGATTTTAAAATCGTAGTATTTGTCCAGCTAAATGTCAAACTTAGCCAGAGAAACATACTGAATATGGAGACCAGAAAAGCAAAGTGGAGACCAATCAATTCAAACACACATAGGGAAGGTCAATGGACAGAGAAAGCACAGGGAAAAAAGATAATGGGCCAGATTTTAAAAGCACGTAGGGGGGGTTACGCGCGTTGGGCCTATTTTAAAAAGGCCCAGCGACGTGCGTAAAGCCCCGGGATGCATGTACGTCCGGGGGCTTGCAAAAAGGGGCTGGCCGGGGGCGGGGCATGGGTGGGCTGGGGTGGGGCCAGAGGCCTCCGACACAGTGGCCATTGCTGCTGTGTCAGAGGATCATGGGCTGCCAGCGTGCGCAACCTGCGCCTGCCTCCAGGCGGGCGCAAAAGGTAAGATAAGACTTGGGGGGATTAGAGTAGAGCTAGTGGGGGGGGGGGGAGTTAGGGGAAGGACTGGGAAGCTTAGGTTAGTGGGAATGGAAGTTCCCTCACAGGCTGCTCCGATTTCGGCGCAACCTGGGAGGGAACGGGGGAAGGCAGTGCGGCTCGGCGCATGCAAGGTGCAGAATTGTGCACCCCCTTGCGTGCACCGACCCCCGATTTTATAACATGTGCGCACCTGCGCGTGTATGTTATAAAATCGGGCATACATGTGTGCTCGCCGGGTAGTGAGCTCACATGTACACCTCACACACTCCTTTTAAAATCTACCCCAATATGGGAACATTACTATAGTGCATTTATTTTCAGATTTCTGTCATGCCTTTTGAGGCTGTCAACCTGTTGAAGGAAGATAACATCTAACTATCAAAGATGCACCATCTACATAGATGCTTCTTATGATAGATTGAATGAATTTAGGAATGTTTTCACCTGTTTTTAGGTTTGTGACGTTTAAACTCATTTATGGTCAGTGGTCAGCCTCTTCTTCTCTTAGCTAGGAGGGAATAAGGACAATCAAATATATAATCACCCCTGAAACATAGCCATATCATGGTATTGGCTTCATCAATATGGTCATTTTATGTTTGCTTTTATTGTAAATATGCTTTATTGATAATAAAGTTGTAATATTTTGCCACACATTTTTAAATATTTATTATTTTATTTTATTATCTATTTGGCGTTTTTTGTGTATGTTTCAAACAAATGCACTTCTCTAATTGCCATAGTAAAAAATGTAAAACTTTTATATGAAATGAATCTACTGCATTAAAAATGAATTTGGAATGATCCTAATAATTTCCTACGTGTCACTGTCTCTCTAATCTTCTTTCACAATTTTCTTTGTGTCTGATGCTGTTAAAGCTGACAGGTCTCTAATCAACCTGGTAATTCCAATGTTTTCTTTCTTCATTGTTACTAAATGGGCCACAGCAAAAGCTACTACTGCTTAAACTACTATTACTATTGCAGCGCTCTACAAAAGACAAGAGACAATCCTTTCTCAGTAGAGCCTACAATCTAATGAAGACAAACACATAGGGCAAAAGAGACTTGAAAGAAATTTATGAAAATTACACACACTTTACAAAGTTTCCTGAAAAATATCTAAATAACTTAATGCAAGTTTTTACAGAAATTCTGTCAGTATAGGGGTAGATTTTTAAAGGTGTATGCATGTGTCCATGTGCGCGCACTTCCCGGCGCGCACACATGGACGCACTGATTTTATAAAATGCTTGCACCGGCGTGCACATGTTATAAAATCCATGGGCCACACACACATGCACACCGGATTTTATAATCCACACATGCATATGCGGGCGGCACGGGCAACGGGGGGAAACTTCCGCAATTTTCGTGCGGCAACACATCCCGGCCTTCCCCAGTTTCCTCCCAGTCCACTCCAATTAAGGAGCGGACTGGAGAGAAATTCCCTAACCTCTATCTAATCTCCCTTCCCCTTCCCCTCTCCTCCCCACCCTCTAAACCAGGAGTGGGCAATTCTGGTCCTCGAGGGCTGCAAACCAGTCGGGTTTTCAGGATATCCTTAATGAATATGCATGAGAGAGACCTGCATACACACTGCCTCAGTTGTATGCAAATCTATTTCATGCATATTCATTAGGGGTATCCTGAAAACCCGACTGGTTTGCAGCCCTCAAGGACCGGACTTGCCCACCCCTGCTCTAAACCCTTTCTCCTACCTTTTCTTTTTTTTTCTTTTTTTCTTACTACTCTGTTGGAGCAGAAGCAACTTGTGCCCACCAGCCGACTGCTGCCACGCCCTTTCCTGGCACAGTGGCAAATGGCCCTATACTGGCCGCCTCCAGCACTGCCTTTCCCCACCCCCTGGACCTCCCCTTTCCTTGAGCCAGGCCTTTCCCCCCCTGTAGACCACTCCTTTCCTTGGGCCAGGCCCTTTGAAAATGTGCACAGCACGTGCAAGGCCTGGTCATGTGCATAACCCCCATTTTTTATACACGCAGGGGATTTAAAATTCAGCTGATAGTGTTTAATGACATGACCATAAGAACATGCCATACTGGGTCAGACCAAGGGTCCATCAAGCCCAGCATCCTGTTTCCAAAAGTGTCCATTCCAGGTCATAAGAACCTGGCAAGCACCCAAAAACTAAGTCTATTCCATGTTACTGTTGCTAGTAAAAGCAGTGGCTATTTTCTAAGTCAAATTAATTAATAGCAGGTAATGGACTTCTCCTCCAAGAACTTATCCAATTCTTTTTTAAACACAGCTATACTAACTGCACTAACCACATTCTCTGGCAACAAATTCCAGAGTTTAATTGTGCGTTGAGTGAAAAAGAACTTTCTCTGATTACTTTTAAATGTGCCCCATGCTAACTTCATGGCGTACCCCTAGTCTTTCTACTATCCGAAAGAGTAAATACCCGATTCACATTTACCTGTTCTAGACCTCTCATGACTAAACCCCTCTATCATATCCCCCCTCAGCCGCCTCTTCTTCAAGCTGAAAAGTCCTAACCTCTTTAGTCTCTCGTTATACAGGAGCTGTTCCATTCCCTTTATCAATTTGGTCGCCCTTCTCTGTACCTTCTCCATCGCAACTATATCTTTTTTGAGATACGGCAACCAAAATTGTACACAGTGGACAAGGTGCGGTCTCACCATGGAGCAATACATTATGACATTTTCCATTTTATTCACCATTCCCTTTCTAATAATTCCCAACATTCTGTTTGCTTTTTTGACTGCCACAGCACACTGAACCGACAATTTTAATGTGTTATCCACTATGTCGCCTAGATCTCTTTCTTGGGTGGTAGCTCCTAATATGGAACCTAACATTGTGTAACTATAGCATGGGTTATTTTTCCCTATATGCATCACCTTGCACTTATCCACATTAAATTTCATCTGACATTTGGATGCCCAATTTTCCAGTCTCAAAAGGTCTTCCTGCAATTTATCACAATTTGCTTGTGATTTAACTACTCTGAACAATTTTTTATCATCTGCAAATTTTATTACCTCACTCGTTGTATTTCTTTCCAGAACAATTATAAATATATTGAAAAGTATGGGCCCCAATACAGATCCCTGAGGCACTCCACTGCCCACTCCCTTCCACTGAGAAAATCGTCCATTTAATCCTACACTCTGTTTCCTGTCTTTTAGCCAGTTTGTAATCCACGAAAGGACATCGCCACCTATCCCAAGACTTTTTACTTTTCCTAGAAGCCTCTCATGCGGAACTTTGTCAAATGCCTTCTGAAAATCCAAATACACTACATATACTGGTTCACCTTTATCTACATGTTTATTAACTCCTTCAAAAAAGGGAAGCAGATTTGTGAGACAAGACTTGCCTTGGGTAAAGCCATGCTGACTTTGTTCCATTAAACCATGTCTTTCTATATGTTCTGTGATTTTGATATTTAGAACACTTTCCACTATTTATCCTGGCACTGAAGTCAAGCTAACTGGTCTGTAGTTTCCCGGAGTGCCCTTGGAACCTTTTTAAATATTGGGGTTACATTATCCACCCTCCAGTCTTCAGGTACAATGGATGATTTTAATGATAGGTTACAAATTTTTACTAATAGGTCTGAAATTTCATTTTTTAGTTTCTTCAGAACCCTGGGGTGTATACCATCCAGTCCAGGTGATTTACTACTCTTCAGTTTGTCAATCAGGCCTACCACATCTTCTAGATTCACCGAGATTTGGTTCAGTCCATCTAAATCATTACCCATGAAAACCTTCTACAGTACGGGTACCTCCCCAAAATCCACTTCAGTAAACACCGAAGCAAAGAAATCATTTAATCTTTCTGCGATGGCCTTATCTTCTCTAAATGCCCCTTTAACCCCTCGATCATCTAATGGTCCAACTGACTCCCTCACAGGCTTTCTGCTTCGGATATATTTTAAAAAGTTTTTACTGTGTGTTTTTGCCTCTACGGCCAACTTCTTTTCAAATTCTCTCTTAGCCTGTCTTATCAATGTTTTACATTTAACTTGCCAATGCTTATGTATTATCCTATTTTCTTCTGTTGGATCCTTCTTCCAATTTTTAAATGAAGATCTTTTGGCTAAAATAGATTCTTTCACCTCCCCTTTTAACCATGCCGGTAATCATTTTGCCTTCTTTCCTCCTTTCTTAATGTGTGGAATACATCTGGACTGTGCTTCTAGGATATTATTTTTTAACAATGACCATGCCTCTTGCACACTTTTCACCTTTGTAGCTGCTCCTTTCAGTTTTTTTCTAACTATTTTTCTCATTTTATCAAAGTTTCCCTTTTGAAAGTTTAGCACGAGAGCCGTGGATTTGCTTACTGTCCCCCTTTCAGTCATTAATTCAAATTTGATCATATTATGATCACTATTGACAAGCGGTCCCACTACCTCTCTCACCAAATCCTGTGCTCCACAGAGAATTAGATCTAAAATTTCTCCCTCTCTCATCAGTTCCTGAACCAATTGCTCCATAAAGCTTTCATTTATTCCATCCAGGAACTTTATCTCTCTAGCATGTCCCGATGATACATTTACCCAGTCAATATTGGGGTAATTGAAATCTACCAAAAATATCCTTAAATTACAACGACTCCTTACTGCTCCTTTCAGTTTTTTTCTAACTATTTTTCTCATTTTATCAAAGTTTCCCTTTTGAAAGTTTAGCACGAGAGCCGTGGATTTGCTTACTGTCCCCCTTTCAGTCATTAATTCAAATTTGATCATATTATGATCACTATTGACAAGCGGTCCCAGTACCTCTCTCACCAAATCCTGTGCTCCACAGAGAATTAGATCTAAAATTTCTCCCTCTCTCATCAGTTCCTGAACCAATTGCTCCATAAAGCTTTCATTTATTCCATCCAGGAACTTTATCTCTCTAGCATGTCCCGATGATACATTTACCCAGTCAATATTGGGGTAATTGAAATCTACCAAAAATATCCTTAAATTACAACGACTATGCCTTCAACCCCTGCGTGTTGGCGAACAGATTGCCTGCTTCTTCAGCGTTCATACTTTGCCGCACTAAACCAAGGCACTAAACCAAGGCATTGGCCTCATGACAGCGAGACTTCGCTTCATAAAGGGAAGTACTTTTCCACATACTATTAACTAGAAAAAGTAAAAAAACAAAAAAACAAAAAAACAAAAACCAAAGAGAAGATAAAAATGTTTTAAAGTTTGCAGGACCGATGATTAAAAATGACCCAAAGTGGCTGAGAATACAGGCATTAAATGCGTGTAGTCCACGGGTGTTATGACGGTCCCTAAACAAGTTATGAGAAATGCATTATATTTAGAAAAATACACACATTAAAATTGGAAGCATTTACTGTACAACGTTTTTGCAACACGGTAATTGAAATCTCCCATTATTACTGCACTACCAATTTGGATAGCTTCCCTAATTTCTCTTAGCATTTCATTGTCTGTCTCACCATCTTGACCAAGTGGATGGTAGTATACCCCTATCACTATAGTCTTCCCCAACACACAAGGGATGTCTACCCATAAAGATTTGATTGTGCATTTAATCTCATGCAGGATGTTTATCCTGTTGGACTCTATGCCATTCCAGACATAAAGTGCTATACCGCCTCACGGGTGCTCTTCTCTGTCATTGCAATATAATTTGTACCCCGGTATAGCACTGTCCCATTGGTTATCCTCCTTCCACCATGTCTCTGAGATGCCAATTAAATCTATGTCATCATTCACTGCTATACATTCTAATTCTCCCATCTTACTTCTTAGACTTCTGGCATTAGCATACAAACATTTCAAAATTTGTGTTTCGTTTGTATTTTCTTTCTGCTTTTTAATTGATAGGGATAAGTTAGAATTTTTTAGCTCAAGTGAGTTTTTAGTTACAGGCACTTGGACTACTTTTCTTATTATTGGAACCTCACTGTCGGGATGCCCTAATTCTAATGCATCATTAGTATCCTTTGAAGATACCTCTCTCCGAACCATGCTCTGCTGAGCGACTGTCGGCTTTCCCCTTTGTTCTAGTTTAAAAGCTGCTCTATCTCCTTTGCCTGGCTAGTTTGAAGATCTGCAGATACTGGTCCAGCCCTATAGAGAGGGGAATCCAAGATGGCTTCACACTAAGGGTGGTTCTCTGGTCCTTCCCTTACCCTTTATTTCTTTGCCTTTAGATACACATTACTTTTATTACCTGCTGTAATGGGTAAGAGGAAAGGTAAAGCCAGAGCATTCCCTGATGCTTTGGGGGGTTCGCCTTCTTTTGGACCTATGGACCAGCATGTTGTTCGGAGCCAGGAGTTATCTGTGGGTTCCGTGGAGGCATCCTTGAGTGGTCATTCAAGAAGTGTTCTTCATTGACAACCCCGTACCTTGAATCATCTTTGGCGGGTTCCTCCTCAGCCTGGCCCCCCTTGGGTGATGCTGTCATAATCGATTCACTCCCATTGCACCTCAATGTCCTCAGTCAGCAGGCAGTTTCAGTGTCGGGTGGAGCCAGCACAGAGTAGAAAACAAAAGGAGCCGATCGCCAGCTCAATGGAGGAGCTGAATCCTTGCCAGCCATTTCCCCTATTCTTACAATGGCTGGGTCTTGTGGAGTAGCTTCATCTGAGGTAATAATTGCTTTTTTATCAAAACCTCCTAACATCACTCTGGACATAATCTGGGAAGCTATTAATAACCTATCCAACCAGGTTTTACAATTTGTTTCTCAACATTGTGAACTCTCTAATACATTTAATGCTTCTCAGTCTCAATTGTTGGAAATAAAATCTCTGGAGTCCAAGGGGGCAACCATACAAAATTCAGTTGACACTATCTCGGCTGGACATTTGATTCTGCAAAATAAAATGGAAAACTTGGAAAATAATATACATCGCTGTAACCTTAGGATTTTAAACTTTCCAAAGAAAAAGTTTACTACACCGGTTGAGATGTTACATAGATATTTTATAGAAGTTTTATCTATTAAAGACAATCTGCTTCCACCCATTTCAAAAGCTTATTATCTGCCAAATTTGAAAGTTTCCCATCCAAATACTATTTCTGCAGATGTTGGTCCCACTGATTCATCTCATTTATCTTCCTTCCTTGAGAATTCAATAGAAGAAGTTATTACATCTCTACTTTCACCTTTGCCTTGGACTCTGATGGGACTTTATATTGAAAATGTTCTTTTGTAAGAGAGACATTTCATTCCTAAGATTAAAGATTCGTATGTTTCCAGATGTATCTAAAGTAACACAGCCTAAAAGGAAATGATTTTTGCTTATGTGTCCTGCTGTTGTTAGTTTGGGTGCTTTTTTCTGGTTGTATTTCCCCTGTAAGTGTGTTATTAAATATCAAGAGGTTAAATATGTTTTTTTTATATCCCCCCGCAGTTTAATATTTTTCTTAATGATAAAATCAGACAGGATACTGCTGCTCCTATATCCAGCTCATAACTATCTCAGCTCAATGTATAAAATTTGTAGACTCTAGATCCTAGTGTAATTTGACCATTTTCTTTGTATAATTCACAATATTTACTCTTGTATTTGCTATTGGAATTCCCCTGTTTTTGTGGCCTGACAGTGTATTACAGGGATCTTATATCTCTTATTATGTTATTTTCTTATATTATTTAATCTCTGTATACCATTTCTTATCAAGTTGTTTCAAACTTGTTAACTGATTTAAAATGATAAAGAGTTAAAAAAAAAATCTGCAAATACTTTTGTTCGACTCATGCACCTGCGGACCTTCCTCCATGGTGGCTTAGCAAAAATTACTCCCAGTATCAGCATGGAATATTCTTATATCAAGATATACCCTTAATGGCCTGGAGACTTCAATAAAATGTTGAAAACGTAGAGGGCATGAAAACAAATATATATAGCAGTCTATAAAATCATGAAAGGACTTGAACAAGTTAATGTAAATCAGTTATTTACTCTCTCAGATAATAGAAGGGCTAGGGAACATAAGAACATAAGAACATGCAATACTGGGTCAGATCAAGGTTCCATCAGGCCCAGCAGCCTGTTTCCAACAGTGGCCAGGAACATCTTTATTAGGGATGTGTATCGTTTTTTGACAATTTAAAACAGTCGTCAGATATATTTTAAATAGTCAAAAATCGTTAGAGCCACGATACAATAACAATTCCCTCACTATGTCGACATAGTGAGGGCAAAGATAGCACCGGCGCCATTTTGCCCTCACTATGTCGACATAGTGAGGGCAAAGGTAGCACCGGCGCCATTTTGAATATTGGCAAATAGGCCCAAGTGCAGAAGGTCGCTCCTGGACCCCCGCTGGACTTTTGGCAAGTCTTGTGGGGGTCAGGAGGCCCCCCCCAAGCTGGCCAAAAGTCCCTGGGGGTCCAGCGGGGGTCCGGGAGTGATCTCCTGTACTCGTGACGTCATGTCACAGGAACCAAAATGGCGCCGGCGCTACCTTTGCCCTGACATATGGTAAGGGAGAAGGGCCACCGGCGCCATTTCTCTTAACGAGAGTGGGAGATGGCGCCGGGACCCCCCCCCCCCACTGGACCCCAGGTAATTTAAAACATTTTGGGGGGGTTCGGGAGGGTGGGGGATTTCTTTTAAAGGGTCGGAGTGGGTTTTAGGGTTGTTTTGGTGTGCCGGTTTTCCCACCCTCCTCCCTCCCCCGATAAAACGATTTTTTAACCTAAAACACTAAGACGATCAGATTCCCCCCACCCCCCCAGCCAAAATTGATCGTTAAGACGATCGATCACACGATTCACATCCCTAATCCATATAACATGCGATCAATCAGGATGCGCCACAGAACTAGACCCTGCCCTGGGTCCTACATCAGGGCAGCTGGTCCGTGCACGTGCGCGTGCGTAGGGGCGTGGCTAGCTGCAGAGGCACTGAGGCCTGGCATGAGGCCCGGTGAGCGACCGAAGGCCTGGCAACCGCCGCTGTGGGATGCCAGGGCCTAGCTGGACTTGCAAGGACCGCGAGGGAGACAGGACCAGGACCTGCCGTGTGACCCCTTAGGTGAGCGGTCCCATGCATGGGACGACCGTGGGTGGGGTGCGTAATAGTAACCCCCTTTCTAGGCCTTCCCCTACGTGGCTGGGGTTTCTCAGGATTCTGTCTATGGAAGGTCTTCAGATCCTTGTCAAGGATATTCTGAGAGGGTTCCCAAGAATTCTCCTCGGCCCCATAGCCCTCCCAAGCGATGAGATACTCTCATTTATCTTGAAGTCGTTGGATGTCTAAAACTTCTCTTACCTGCAGAGAAGTATCGGGTTCTGCCAAGATACAAGGAGCTGGAAGGTCTTTGCAAGAGGGCCAGGACAGAACAAGAGGCTTCAGCAAGGACACGTGAAACTTGCTGTGAATACCCATGTACCGGGGAAACTGGAGCTGATAGGAAACAGTCCCCACTCTTCTGAGGATTGGAAATGGACTGATGTACTTCGGGGCCAGCCAATGAGATGGAAGTCGGAGACGACTATGGCGGGCACTCAGCCAAACTTTCTGGCCAGGTTGGAAGAGTGGAGCAGGTCATCGATGGAGATCCGAAGTGCGTTTAGCGCGTTCAGCGGCCTGAGAGACATGTTCTCTTACTTGAGTCCACACTTGGCGAATGGTTTGAGCCATAGATTGTGCTGCAGGAGATGGAACCAAAACAGGAACAGGAAGAGGCAGACGGGGCTGCCTTCCAAAGACCACTGAAAAGAGAGACACATTGATGGCTGCTGCAAGATGCGCATATGTGACAGCTCGGCCCAAGGGAGGAGGTCTGACCAATCATTCTGTTGGTCATTGATGTATGAGCATAGGAATGCTTTCAAGGTCCAATTCGTTCTCTCGGCCTGTCCATTGGCCTGAGGGTGATAGGCCGAGATATAGCTCAAGGAAATACTGAATTTCTGACAAAGGGAGCGCCAATACCTGGCAGCAAATTGTGGTCCCCGATCAGAGACAATCTCCTTGGGGAGCCCATGAAGTCGGAAGATATTCCTCAAGAAAAGTTTTGCAAGTTCCGGGGCTGAAGGGAGACCCGGTAACGGAATGAAATGTCCCATCTTTGAGAAGAGGTCGATTACAACCCAAATCACTGTATTGCCATGTCATGGAGGGAGATCCATGATGAAATCTGTTGAAATACTGGACCAGGGCTCTGTGGGCGCTGGGAGTCGCTGTAGCAAGCCCCAGGGCTTCCTTGTGGGGTAGTTTTGTTGTGCACAGATGGGGCAAGAGTCAACGTAACTTCGTGAGTCCTGTACCATGGTGGGCCACCAATAATGCTGGCGGAGCATCTCTAGTGTCCTGAACGGCCTGGACACTAGAGTTTCTTGGAGTCGGCGAGGAACAACAGTCTTCCTGACTGAAACCGTAGTAGTTGCTGCTAGGGATATTGTTGGGTCCGTCGCTGCTCAACGCCCTGACTCTGCCCTCTCTACCTCTGTGGTGACTCCCTCCGGGTCTGATGGACGGTTGCTGCCGCGGTGTCTTCTTGCCATCTCTCTATGCATAAGTATTAGTGCAAACTGCAATAACTTGTTTCACATTTTGTGATAATTGCCAGAATTGATGTATTTCATACAACTGCTGGGGGGAACCATATTTAGTATTTTAAGCTGCTGAAGAGCCAGCCTAGGAAGGAGAGGGAGAGGGAGAGAGAGAGAGAGAGAAAGAGAGAGAGAGAGAGAGCACCTAGCTGTATTGCCCTCATACTAGATAGGTATTTATACCTCTATATGAGGCCCACCTAATCACTCGAGGTGAGGTTTAGGTAGTAGTGTAGGGGTTAGGGGCCACTTTGACATTCAAAGTGAGATGTACGAACAGAGCAGTGCTCTCTTGTGAAGATTTGATGACCTTCGGAGTGAGGAAACTCACACAAAGATGAGATTTGTGCAATGTTCTCTCAACCTAGCTTGATGAACTAGCCAGCTAGGCTGGCTCTCCAGCAGCTTAAAATGCTATTTGCAAAGTGTAATAAAGCCATATCACACAGCTTAATGAAAATGGTGTAGTTAAAGCCTTACAATATGGCTTTGCAAAGTTGTGAATCCCAAACTCCTCCCCTTTTTCTGATTTGCATCGCACCATGCATTAAAGGCATTTTCACATGTGTTAAAGGTGCTTAACCTTAATGCATGTGAAAACGCCATATAGCACTTTGATAAATGACCCCCATAGTTTGGTATCATCTACTTTGTAACCTCACTTGTTACTTCATCTTCTAAATCATTGTAAATAAATTGAATAATACCAGGTCTAGTACCAGCTCTTGAGGCACTATGCTATGACCCCCCCTCCCCACCATTTTGACTACTGGACATTCAAACTCACTTGCTACCTCCTTCTCTTTAACCAGTTACTGATCCATGAATGTATTTTATCCCTTATCCCATAGCCTTTCAGTTTCCAGAGAAATCTCTAGTGCAGTACTTTGTTAAATGCCCTTTTAATGTCTAAATATACTTTGTCGACTGGTTGACTAGCATTCATGTGCCTAATCTCAAAGAATTCTAACAAACTGATGAAAAATGTGTGGAAATCTTCAAATGTAAATAGGCCTCTGGTCCTTCACCTTATTTAGATGGAATAAATGTCACACCCAAGTTTTCTACAGTAAGTAATTATCTTTGTTGATGTGTGCACATCAAAGAAGCATGTCATAGAAAGGTCTTGTGACAGTTCTGATTCTAATCAGGATAACACATGATTCTTATTCATTTACAAAGCCAGCATGATTCACTTATCTTAGCATTTGTAGGTCAGCTTGATCAGTAGAAATTTCATTTCTGCTTTTTTTATTCCAGCAATATAGCTCATACATCAGTATATCTATTGTTGTTCCATGCATAATCATTTCTTTTAACTTTGAAATATTTTATCATCTGCATGGCCAAGCAAAGTCAGAATATTCTTCTCCTTTTACCTTTAACCTAGTTCCCTTTTTACCCTGTCTGCAAAGCCACATGTCTGAAAGCATAACCTAAGCAAAACTTCCCTTACAGATGCAAGATACCATATATTTGTTACGCGCCCTACCCGGTATAGCATTGTCCCATTGGTTATCCTCCTTCCACCATGACTCTGAGATGCCAATTAAATCTATGTCATCATTCACTGCTATACATTCTAATTCTCCCATCTTACTTCTTAGACTTCTGGCATTAGCATACAAACATTTCAAAGTTTGTTTTGTGTTTGTATTTTCATTCTGCTTTTTAATTGATAGGGATAAGTTAGAATTTTTTTTAGCTCAGGTGAGTTTTTAGTTACAGGCACCTGGACTACTTTTCTTATTATTGGAACCTCACTGTCGGGATGCCCTAATTCTAATGCATCATTGGTATCCTTTGAAGATACCTCTCTCTGAACCATGCGCTGCTGAGCGACTGTTGGCTTTCTCCTTTGTTCTAGTTTAAAAGCTGCTCTATCTCCTTTTTAAAGGTTAGCGCCAGCAGTCTGGTTCCACCCTGGTTAAGATGGAGCCCATCCCTTCAGAAGAGACTCCCCCTTCCCCAAAAGGTTCCCCAGTTCCTAACAAAACTGAATCCCTCTTCCTTGCACCATCGTCTCATCCACGCATTGAGACACCGGAGCTCTGCCTGCCTCTGGTGACCTGCGTGTGGAACAGGGAGCATTTCAGAGAATGCTACTCTGGAGGTTCTGGATTTAAGCTTTCTACCTAAGAGCCTAAAATGGCTTCCAGAACCTCCCTCCCACATTTTCCTATGTCGTTGGTGCCCACATGTACCACGACAGCAGGCTCCTCCCCAGCACTATCTAAAATCCTATCTAGGTGACGCGTGAGGTCCGCCACCTTCGCACCAGGTAGGCATGTTACCAGGCGATCCTCATGCCCACCAGCCACCCAGCTATCTACATTCCTAATAATCGAATCACCAACTATGACGGCTGACCTAACCCTTCCCTCCTGGGCAGTAGGCCTTGGGGAGATATCCTCAGTGTGAAAGGACAATGCATCACCTGGAGAGCAGGTCCTTGCTACAGGATCCTTTCCTGCTGCACCCGGTTGATGCTCTCCAATCATGAGACCTTCTTCCTCCAAGGCAGCACCAGGGCTGCCAGTCTGAAGTTGGGACTTGGCTACTATGTCCCTGAAGGTCTTATCTATATAACTCTCTGTCTGCCTCAGCTCCTCCAGGTCTGCCACTCTAGCCTCCAGAGATCGGACTTGTTCTCTGAGAGCCAGGAGCTCTTTGCATCGCATGCACATGTACAATTTCTCACCAGTGGGTAAAAAATCATACATGTGACACTCGATGCAAAAGATGGGCACAAACATGGAAGAAAATCTCTACAAATACCCCCTCATCCCCTCTCCTCAAAAAGCAGATCTAGAGATATCACATTCAGGACTCAGGGGAGGCAGGGACAGGAGTTGAATGATTTGTAAAATCCTCAGTGATTATCTTGTAACCATATCAAACTGCTGCCACTCAAAGCCAAGCAGAGGAAGCCCGGTGAGCTCAATGCTCTCCCAGGACTGGTGCAAGAGTATTAGGCACCCTAGGTGAACCTAGTGCCCCTCATCACCCCCACCTCAGTCCTACACACACACAGTTAAACATTTTGTATTTACAATAACTGATTTTAAATAAAAAAGGATATTCAAAGTACAGTCCATGGTAAAAATATCACTAACAATAGCATGCATGTTATATTACTTGCCCTGATGTGGTGCCGACCAGAAAACCATGCAAAAAAGTTAAAAGCTAGTTGGAACTCATATGGTATTAGGCCTATTACAATATGTATTGGGTATGGGTTGTGTCCTCAGAAAGTCATGAGAACTTGTGACTTGGATTGGCCACTGTTTGGAAACAGGATACTGGGCTTGATGGACCTTTGGTCTGACCCAGTATGACATATCTTATGTTCTTATATTAAACGGAATAAAAATTGCAATACAGTAAACCTCCCACACCAAAACAATGCTAACAGCACTTAAATAGTAACAACCCTACGAATGAAAAAGCAACACTACAAATATTACACCAGGCCCAGAACACCAATAACCCTGCCATTAGGAAAACAGAACTAGTCAGGGTGCTATAAATCCCTACATAGAAACCAAATGCTAGCAAAATACCTCATCTCAGTCACACATACAGAACAGAGAGACCTTCATCAAATACAGAATAAAGAGACAATAAAGCATAAATAGAAAAGTGCAGACAAAATCTGAACTGGAAACTACAACAAGCTAGGGACTCTGCATGCAGTGCAACAATGGAAAAACAGAAATATCATTCTTCATAATATATCAAATAAAATCAAGAAATATAAAACATCAATAGTATAATCATACTAATAAAAATAATGAATATTTCAAAACAGCTGATGAACAGAACAACATCCAATGATTAAAAACTCATTTACAATTTTTTAAACTTTTCCAACAACTAATACAATTTTCAAAACAGCAGATACATCAAACAATATCCAATCATTAAAATAGGAATTTAAAAATCTCTATACCTGGGAACATTTATTTCCAGATGCTATGAGGATATGGAGGATTAACGAGAGGGAATGGGGGGCAAGCTAGGTATGTAAGGGAGCGAGTCAAAGTGACATTTCCACACAACCTGCCCACCCCACACCTCTTTAACTGGGTCATTTATCATTTCACGTTAGAGCCTTATCGCGAGCGTTAGGGTCCCACACTGTGCCTGGCCTCACCAAACTGTTGGCCACCCTGCATTTCATGGCAAGCGGCTCCTTCCAAATGACAGTAGGAGTAGTGGGAGGAATGCCCCAACCCACTTTGTCCTCCCGCTGTCTGAACCAGGTCATCACAGCAGTCTCTGACCACGTTAATCGCTACATAACATTTCCTTGGGACCGGGAAGACTTGGTGGACTTGAAGAGAGGCTTTTATGCCTTCGCAAACTTTCCCAATGTGTTGGGAGCTATCGACTGCACTCACGTGGCCATCATTCTACCCGGTGACAGGGAGGAGATGTACTGCAACAGAAATTTCTTCCACTTCATCAATGTGCAAGTGGTCTGTGATGCTCGAAAGCATATGTTCGATGTGGTGGCCAGGTACCCGGGAGCCGAGCACGATTCCTTTATACTTAGGCAATTGGGCCTCTTTGAAAATTTTGACAACCTGTTCAGTGATGGTTGGCTCATAGGTAAGAAGGACTCTTCTTTCTATATTCCCATCTCTGGCTATGTACTTTTCTGGCAAACAGGATGGAAATGGGGGGTGGCTGGAGGGGAGGAAAAGCACCGTTGCCATGACAGGTGGCTTGTACAAGTACATCTGCAGGCCATTGGCCCAGGGTCTGGATTTTTCTCCCCATGCTACAGAGGCCTGTAAATCTTATGATGGCAAACAATGCATCAGCCCTAAAGCTTGATGTGTGAGCTGGCGCGTGTTCCTTTTCAAAATGGCCCTGTTCTTATCTTCCCATTGGGAGCTATTAAAATCTCACTGGTTAATGACGAAGTATTCACACTGCTGGTACAGTACAATCATGTGTGGACGGTTAGTGAGGCATCATCCAGATTTTCACCCATAATTTGTCTTGACCCTTACACACCTCAAACAGAAGCAGTGTCCTATGTATGTTGGTGGTGTGGCATAATCCCTGTGATGGAGCATAAAAATTGGTTTCTATGGAAGATATATTGCATAGCTGGTAGGGACATTCCACTCACACCATGATGTACCATTTTTGCAGCTAACACAGGTGTGCCAGCTCTTGTGTATAGCCTCAAGGTTGACATCCTGCTACATGCTTGGCACGCAACTGTTTGAATACCCAGATGCGATTTAGTAGTCCTGAAGAGCTGACCTACTTTGGGTTACTGGTATCTTGCACTTATACTGGCCCAGAACAATGTGACATGCACTTAGGCTAGGCAAATCGCCCTTTAAGGCTCAGGGAAAAGTACAGGCTACCTTATACAGTCTTATAGGATGCAGTGGTTTGGCAGTCAGATCTGGAAGTGACAATACTATGATTGATGGCTTTAATCTGTCATTGCTACAGGAGATTCTGGGTACAGTTATAGGACCTGGCTTCTCACCCCTGTTGCCATTCCCAACACGCCAGCAGAGGTGAGGTACAACAAGGCCTTATATGCTACCCGCTGTGTCATTGAACGCACCTTCAGAGTTCTCAAAAGTCTCTTTCACTGTTTGGAAAAGATGGGTGGAGCTTTAATGTATGCCCCACCCAAAGTTCCAGATATAGTACTGCTTTGCTGTGTCTTCCATAATGTGGATCTATGCCATGGACTACGAATGGAATACATCTATATCTCCCCCCGGATCCCCCATGTGCCCCGCACCAGCCCAGGACAGTACGCTGAGTGGCAGCCAGCTTTACCAAAAATGTATACAGCACTACTTTGCCTGATAGGCCTCACCTATCACATCCCCTTCTAGGGAAGGGAGGCTAGTAGACTGTTAGCTGCTGCTGTTCTCCTCACTATCATCTTTCTCTCACTTCTTCTCTGTGTAGGTCAATGTGTAACAGAAAACACGTATGCCTACTCAGGATTCGTCTTGTCAATAGAGCAGTAGACTGTACTTGAAAGAAATTTGTGAAAGTAAAGATTACATCAAAGACATGTGGCTGCCATAATGTGTTCTGCCTGATTGTGACACTAAAAGATGTATGTGTGGCACACCAGTTTGTGGCCTGGCTAGCACCGAGTGGCTTGCCAGCTTTCCCTAGCGGACCCCATCCTAGTATACACATGTGGATGACATGTGTGCCACTAGTGTGATGCCACCCCAGCTGAGCCTTGAGCATGGAGAGCTACTGCTCTAGAAATGCTGTACATCTCAAATAGCTGTGGAGCTTAAAGGCACAGCCTAAATGTACAGCTAGACAGTTTAAGGTTTCACTGGCAGATTTCCTATTTTACTGCCTCATTCTGTAGCTGAGAAACATGTGCATGTGTACTGGGTAGACTTACTGTCACATGGGCATGCCAAGACACAGCTGATCCCACTGCCTCACCAGTTTCAGAACCACTGCAGACTAGGTTTTCCAACTGGATCCAGATATACAGGACATGTTGATACAGTCCTGGTATTACTCCCATGCATGCAGGTATTGATAGTGTTGTTTTTTCTTGGTAAAGCTATAGGGAAATCAGATGGAATCCCAGCATGTAATGGGTTCCAAACCAGGACAGGATTTACCTGTCCTGAAAATTTGAGATAGTTGCCAAATGTACTGCAGACCTCAGAGTGCTCTAGTAACATGCTTTCCCTTACAGCCTTGGGTAAAACGTTTGTGCTACCTTCTGCCATTCTCACAATGCACATACGTCCTTCCAAGCTAGCATTCCTCTTAGTGGTTCCATGCACCCTGATACAGATGCACCATACTGGCTTTTTCGCTATGCAATGTATAAATGATAATGTGCCAAAGGTGAGGGCCTTGCTCATCGTGATGTCATGTAGGTTCCGTTACCTTCTCAGGAAGCCTATACCAGGATGCAGGTCTAGCTCTGTGAAGGCAGGATTGGGAATCAGAAGGTGTCCTGCCTTCATGTGTATCATCCAATGACCTCTGAGATGTCATCGTCACAGTATAGTTTCTAAGCACTCTTAGAGCAGCCACATATCTCTTGAGCAAAGGTTGACATCATAGAAGTCAACGGTAAAGTGTTTTTGAACCTCCTGGCTTCAACTCAGCTATCACAGGTAGTCTTACTCAGATATGGAGATGTCAGGATGCTGTAACGCCCTTGGCCATTATGGCTCAATGATAGCCATGTGGTACAGCTGTATGTATGTATGTATGTACCCAGAACATGTGCAGAGTATTTTGCTTTTTTGCTATAGCTAGGATCTCTTATTGTCCTGATGTAATCTGTGATCACCCTTAAACCACATAGGCTGATCACTCCTAACCAAACAGTTTACAGATAGTTCTGTTTCCAACGTCACTCCACATGTTTCTGTGTTTTCATGCTTGCAGGCTCTTGCTGATCAACATGCCTGTCACGACTTGTGAGGAATCAAGAAGAGCTGCTATCATCTAGGCTGTGCCTCATGTGGAGTAAGTCACTTTTACAGTTAATGGTGAGCAGGGCAGGTGTGCTCCTACACTGTCAATGATCTGCTCTGTGTATAGCATTATTGCTCGAGAAACTGTTGTCAGCTGATTTTATTTTATTTAAAAATTTATTTATTTATTTAAAAACTTTTATATACCGGTATTAGTATGCATACATCATACCGGTTTACAATGTAACTTTAAAGGTAGAAATTACAATGAACAGGGAGGGCGAACAAGGAGGAGTATACAAAGAGCAGGAGGTGGAGGAATTAAAGCAATAAATAAAAACTGCAACGGACTATTTACAGGAATATACAAGGCGTAGGCAAGATACTTGCGGAAGTCGGTGTACTTAATCAGGGTAGGCTTGTCGGAAGAGCCATGTTTTAAGTTTTTTTCTGAACTTGGCGTAACATGGCTCTAGCCTGAGAGTGGTAGGGAGGGTGTTCCATTGTTTAGGGCCTGCAATGGATAGTGCACGGTCCCTAGTAGAGGAGAGGTGGGCTTTTTTCAAAGGGGGAATGGAGAGGGTGCCTTTGTTGACAGTGCGAGTGGGTCGTTCAGTGCGTATAGGACGAAAGGGTTCATCCAGCCAATTGGAATTGTGCGAGTGGATGGACTTGTGCACTATGGTTAGAATTTTGAAGAGAATTCGGGATGCGATGGGGAGCCAGTGGAGTTCTTTGAGTATTGGGGGGTAATGTGATCAGCTTTCCTTGAGTTGGTGATGACCCTGGCGATGGCATTCTGGAGCATTTGTAAGGGCTTGGTGGTGGAGGAGGGTAGGCCAAGGAAGAGGGCATTACAGTAGTCCAGCTTTGAGGAAAGGGTGGCTTGGACGACGGTGCGGAAGTCATGATAGTGGAGGAGGGGTCTGAGTTTCTTCAGGATGTGAAGCTTGAAGAAACCTTCTTTGAGGATGGAGTTGATCTGTTTTTTGAGATTGAGTTGTTGATCTATGATAACCCCAAGGTCTCTTACTGTGGGTTGGGGTGTTATGACGTTGAAAGCTGGATCGTTGGAGATCGGTGGTTTGGGAGGGAGGTGAGGAGAGATAAGGAGCAGCTCTGTTTTGGAGGAGTTTAGAGCGAGGTGGATGTTGGTGAGGAAGTCATTGATGTTGGCAAGACATGTGTTCCAGAAGGCAAGGGCATCTGAGAGAGAGTTGTGAATGGGAATGACGATTTGAACGTCATCTGCATAGAGGTAGAATTTGAGGCCGAGGTCTGTGAGGAGCTGACATAGAGGTGTGAGATAAATGTTGAAAAGGGTGGAGGAGAGGGAGGAGCCTTGTGGGACACCTTGAGACAAGGGATAGAGTGTGGAGTTGGCGTTTCCTATCTTGACGGAGAACTTTCTGTTAGATAAGTAGGATTTAAACCATAGTAGGGCTAGGCCTGAGATGCCTATTTCGGATAGCCGGTTGATGAGGAGGTTATGGTTGATGGTATCAAAGGCAGCTGAGATGTCGAGTAGGGCGAGGAGGTAACAGTTGCCTCGGTCCATGCCTATGAGTAAGTGGTCCGTGAGGGAGAGCAGGAGGGTTTCTGTATTGAGGTATTTACGGAAGCCGTATTGGGCTGGATGCAGAATGTTGTTGCTTTCTAGATATTCTGTAAGTTGGATGTTTACAATCTTTTCCATAATTTTGGATAGGAAGGGCAGGTTAGAGATAGGGCGGAAGTTAGCGGGGTCTTTAGGGTCTAGTGTTGGTTTTTTAGGAGGGGCTTGACAATAGCTTGTTTAAGAGCATCTGGGACAGAGCCTGAAGAGAGGGAGGAGTTTATGATGTCTGCAATGGGTTTGGATATAGTGTTCGGGATGGAGAGGAGGGATTTTGTGGGAATGGTGTCTGAAGGGTGGGAAGCTGGTTTAAGTTTTCTGAGAATAGATTCCACTTCTTTAGCGGAAGTCAGGTCAAGGGTTTGGAGGGTGGGTGAAGTGGGGGAAGGTTGGAGGGAGGGGGAAGGGGAGGTGGATGGAGAAGGGTGTTGAAATCTGCGGAGGATGTTGGTGATTTTTGTGAGGAAATACTGGGCGATTTCTTCGCTCTTAGTGGAGGCATCATTCTCAGGGATAGTGGGCTGAGAGGATTTGGTGAGGTTGGCAACATAATTGAAAAGGGCTTTCGGGTTGTACATGTATTGGTGGATCTTAGCTGAAAAGTAGTCTCTTTTTGTTTTGAGGGTGGTTATTCTATATTGGTGAAGGGTAGTTTTGAAACTTGAGGTGAGTTGGGGTGAGGGGGCTTTACGCCAGTTTCTCTCACGCTGCCTGAGGGTATTTTTTAGGGATCTTAGTTCAGTCGTGTACCAGGGTTGATGATTTTTTGTGGGTTGGGTAATGTTACGTCTGGAGATGGGGCATAGTTTGTCAGCAATTTCAAGAGTCATGCTGAGCCAGGATTTGATGGCAGTCTCTGGACTGGAGCAGTCAAGGCTAGTGGATGTGTTGGAAATGGCAAGAGCCAGTTCATCTCCAGAGCAGGGTTTCCTGAAGGTGAAGGTGGTGTTGTTTTAGGGAGTGGGGGTAGTAGGGAAGTTAAGGGGGAGGAGGGCTTTTATGAGGAAGTGGTCTGACCAAGGTACAGGGGAGCAGGTGGGGGGGTGGGATGGTAGGAAGCAGTGGTTGATGAATATAAGGTCAAGGGAGTGACCAGCTTGGTGCGTGGGGGAGGCAACAATTTGTCTAAGGCCTAGAGCTTGGAGTGCAGTAAGGAATGCCTCACAAGAAGGGGTAAGGGGGGTGGCATCGACATGGAGGTTAAAGTCTCCTAGTATGATGGAAGGGATTTCAATGTTTATGTTGGCAGATAAGAATTCAATTAAGGGGGAGGGGTCCCGTTCGATGGATCCAGGAGGGGCATAAATGAGACAGATTTGCAGTGAGGGGGGCTTTGAAGAGGCCAATTTCTAGCTTGGAGGGTGATGTGGTGTGGGAGAGTTTGAGATTAAGGTGTTTCTTGAAGGCTAGGAGGATGCCACCTCCTCTTTTCTTGGGTCTTGGAATGGATAGGAATTCGTAGGATTGTGTAGGTAGCTGGTTCAGGAGGACAATGTCTGTTTCTTTGAGCCAGGTTTCCGTGATGGCACAGATGTCTGGCTTGGTGTCAGTGAGGAGGTCATTTAGGATGGGGGTTTTTTTGGAGAGTGATTGGGCGTTGAACAGAATGATGGAGAGGGTAGTGAGTCCAAGGAATTGGTTGAGGGGGGTAGTGAGGATAGGGAGGAGGGATTTGTAGGGGGGGGTTGGACGGGGGGGGATGGGAATGGGGGAGTCTGTTGTGGGGGAGGTGGATGCGGTTGATGTGTTGTGTGGTCATAGTGGGTGGGTAGGCAAAGGAGGAGGGAGGGAGAGGGGGTAGGTAAAAAGGAAACTGAGAGGATATAGGGTAGTACAAGGCGGGGATTAAGGTATCAAGGAGTTAACTGAGAGAAGGGCACTGAGGAAAGGGCACAAAGCTGATTAGGTAGGGTAAGAGGTGTAAATAGTGTATCATGCAGGTTATACAATGCAGGTCAGACAATGCAGGTTATACAGCTTAGATAACATGCACAAATAACAGAATAGAGCAATTTAAGGTGTTAGGGGGAGTAGTCCAGTGGCTGGGAGGCAGGCTCATGAGCACCTGTGAGAGGTGGGATAGGCACTTTGAGGAGGTGCCCACTCACTCGGAGGTCCTGGAGCTGGATGGGTCTTGGCTGAGAGGCTGGCAAGTGAGCGGCGATACTTCAGGGTCAAAAGGGACTGCTGGGTGAGAAGGAGGTCCGTGTAGTACTTTAGGGTCTTCCAGGGTCCTTCAGGGCAGTCCGAAGGGGCTGCCCGAAGGGGCGCTCAAAGGGGCAGGCCCCTTTGTCGCGCTCCTTCGGCGCGTGACGCTAGGCGCGTGACGCTTGACCAGGTTAGATTTTTATAGATGACTCTATGATTTAATGAGCCTATAATGATTTAATGAGCCTATAAACTGCCTCCATAGTATATGGGACACAGTGCTGAATGTATAGGCCTACTGCTCCCAGAGGTGTCATGTGGTTGCCATAATGGCTGATGGCCTTTCTGTGTTAGTCTCTTGCCACACACCCATTTAATGCCCCACACCCATTTAATGCCATCTAAGCCCTTGAGGGGCCCATGTTTGACAGATGTGTTTAATGTGGCCAGGTATAGATAATCTGTGCCAAAGAAGGAATCAGTCTACCTCATTAGCAGTTAGAGACAAGCAGCCACAGACATCAATGTTCTTTGACGACAATCATTCCAGGAACATACGCATTGGTCATGTGTAGGTGCAGGAAGTGCTGCAGGTAGTGCGTACGCAAAAGGTAAGTGTGTAAGTGTGCGACGCGGTAAGTGACATGCTGTGTTAGTCTCTGTCAATATCTGTGTCTGGTGGTGGTGTTGTACTCAGAGGTCCCTCTCTTACCACAGCAATCCATATCCCAGAGCAGATAGTGTGTGTGTGTGTGTGTGCATTCATTTTGTACACACACGTTTGGGACAGCAGTTATTGAGTGCTTGCACTCTTGAAATTGGGTGCCCCTGTCAGATGAGCATATGGCCCGGAGTATGAATGGCCTCACACCTTGTCCTCAAAGATTTCTCCAAGTGTGCTCATAGTTAATACCTAGTGTTGAGATAGGGGCAGAGGTGTGAAAGTTGCCAGCGTGACATGTCAAATATGCTGTCTTACGTGTTTGCATTACTTGATGTTTCAATGTCATGCACACCGTCCCCCTGCCTCCCCCCCAACTCGAATGCTTTCCCATCTCATACTTGGAGTGCATCTAATAGTCCAGTTATATGGGGCTGTGCAGGCTACCCAGAGCTTAAGCTGTCACAGAGGCTTGCAACTTTAGGGAGGGAGGTAGTGGGTGTTAAGAATCTGTTCACTGCATGTGGGGATGCTGTCATAGATGGAAAGTGGAGTGGCAAGGACCACATCATGGCTGATTCACATGAATGGTTTGCATGATGATGGTTTAGTGGCAGCATGTAGTGAGGTAGCCAGTGCAGGGCTGTGTGTTTGTGAGGGGTTGACTTCCTTGCCAGGTGCCGGAGGCCTGTCGAAAGTCCGATTTGAGAGTCCTTTTTTGCAGTCACTGGTCTATTTAGCCTCCTCTCAGTTGATCATATCATTTTGATATACCGGCTGTCACCCCAGGCTGAATCATTTGCCCCTCAGTCTGTCCTCTGTATAAGCTGGCAGGGTAGGGCTACCTTCTTTCTGGCATATGTAGGTCAATAGATTTCCTCTGCATTCAGATAATTTGTGCAGCCATATGTGCTGTCGAACCTAGGGGACAGGATTTGCTTAGCACTTTACGCGCTTCACTTGTTCACCAAGCTACCTTTCCCTTCCACACCGCTGTGTACTTGCTGAGTGTTGGAACAGAGTGTCAGCTGCTGTGTGACAACTAGGGAGGAAGAGTGAGGGAGGAGTGTCTTGCCCAGAATGTCCACTGGTGAAGAGCAAAGGGCCTAGATGGCTGCTGCTGCTGCTGCTTGGGACCGGGCAGACTTCTTGGAGCAATAGAGATTAATTTTTAGAACCAGTGATAAAAGAAGTTTCAGATCATCAAACATTTGTATTAAGACATTCTTCAGCATTTGCTGCTATTGCTCAGTCTATTCACAAACATTGGCACATTTTGCAGAGGACATATACATCATTTGCATCCTTGCCCTGGTTTGCACATTCTTGAAGCTCAAACATCTGTGACCAAGTTATTCAGTCTTCTATGAATGGATCTTCTCTTTCAGTAGATTTCGCACTCCCTTGTCAAACCTGCAACTGGTGTGCTCTTCAAATGCCGTCCTCCTCCCTCCATCCTTGCCTGCCTTTCCCCTTCCCCCTCCCGCCACTTTCCATCCGTCCCTCCTGCCTCTCTCTACTCCTGTCCTTGTCCCTACTTCTACTCCTCCTTCCCCTAGCATCCCTGCCCTCACCCTCCTGCCTCCTCCCCTCCTTCCTCCCCCTCCTCTCTTCTCGCCTCTCCTCTACTCTCTCCCCATGCTCTCATGCTATCCTCTCCACCATCTCCACTCCTCCAATAAGTTCCTCTCTCCTCCACTCACTTAGGAACATAAGAACATAAGAGTATAAGAACACAATAAATTGACATACTGGTTCAGACCAAGATCAAACCCAGCATCCTGTTTCCAGCAGTGGTCAATCCAGGCTACAAAAACTAAGATTATCCCATGCTATTCAAGCTAGTAATAGCAGGGGCTATTTTCTAAGTCAACTTGATTAATAGCAGGTAATAGACTTCTCCTCCAAGAACTTATCCTCCACACACCTCCTCACTCTTCCACTCACCTCCTTCAAACACCTCCTCAATCCTCCACTCCTCCACACACCTCCTCACTCTTCCACTCACCTCCTTCAAACACCTCCTCAATCCTCCACTCCTCCACAAACCTCCTCACTCCTCCATTCACCTCCTCCACAGAAAAAGACAAACTGACAAACATGACAAACAAAAACTTTCACAGACACAGATAGACAAAAGACATAGGTCAAGGAAAAACAGGAAACAGGACAATGCACTCAGAATTTGCAATAACAACTAACTCCTAATCCACTAACCACTACTCACCTCCTTTCCTCTAATCCATGCCTCGACACATCCTCAGAAGGGCAGCTACAGGAAGCATGTACATATAAATGGAAAAAAATAATGCACCATGCACTAATTTATGGTAGCCATGTAAAATGATGCAGCACATGCTGACACGATGCACCGCATGGTGATGCAACATACAATGCGCTGATGCAATGCTGCATGCACTGACGCAACGCCGCATGCGCTATTTACCTATGTGATCAGGCAAGCTGCTAATTTGCCTAACCACGCTCCTTTTTTATCGTGGCTGCTATTTTCGCTATATTTATAGCGATTTGATGAATCTAGGTCTAAATTAGCTATAAAAGACAATTCAATAAAATGTCCCAAGGGCTTTCTATGCATAAAGAAACCCCCAGTCAGTTTCAGTCCCCCAGTAAACCTATCATTGTAATTATTTGATATCATCATTCAACCAACTGCTCTATATGGAAGTGAAATCTGAAGTCTATATAGAGTAGGACAGAATCTCAATATAAACCCTTTACCTCCAATTCTGTAACACACACCACATCCACAAAGAAATTCCCTTAACAACGGAGGTAGAGCATTTCCCATTACAATTTATCAGGCAACAAAATATGTATTAAAATTGTAATGTCACCCCAGGAAGAGCAACATACACTCTCTTCCACTGACACTTTGTAAAGTAACACAAAACCATGAAAAATACACTCAGAATTTATAAAGTAAACCTACTATTTATCTTAACAGCACAAACTCCCAGGACACAAACAGCAAAACCCTAGCTATGAAAGGGCAGCTCTACAAATATTACACCAGGCTCTAGAATACTTAAGCACCTCCTATAGGGGAAAATGAACAAATTGGATTTGCTATAGATCCCCACACAAGAACTACACCCGAACAGAATTCCTCACGTCGGTCACACATGCAGAACATGGACAGACCCTCTCCTAATACAGAGGAAGACACCACAAATTGGAACAGAAACATGTGGATAAAACTTGAAACGGAAACCCCCATGAAGTCAGATCCTATAAGCAGTGCAATACTGGAGGATGAGAAACAGACATGCTTTTCTTCCTGCACTCTGCAAAATATAAAAACAGAAGAGATGAGTCTGTGAAGAGGGTGAATTTGGAAATTGGGCTAGTGAGGAGGTAAAAAGAAGGACAAATGAGGATCTAGGTAGGAGGTAAGAGACAAAAGAAAGGGGCTGGGCCATGCCAGGAAAGGTATGAGGGAAGGAACTGGGGCTGGTGAAAGAGTCAGAGGAAAGTAGATGAGTGCTGGGGGGGAGGATGAATAGAGAGGGTGAAAATGGGGATCTAAGGAGTGGGTGAAAGGGGAGGAACAGGAGCTTGAGAAACAAGTCAGAGACAAAGGGGGAAATGAAGGGGCTGAAGAGGGGATGACAGTGGGAGATGAAAGGCTGGTAATAAGTATGAAATGAAAAGAGTAACACTTCTTCCACTGGCCCTCTGTCTCTTTACACTGCCTTTCAACCTCTTCCTAGTCCCCTTAGAACTTTCCATTTCACTCACTCCCTCACTTCAATGGCTTTTCCTCCTTTTCAACCCTCTCTTAAAAGGCTTTTACACTTTCTTCCAAGGCTCTTCCCTCTTCTCTACTCACTCTCTTCCTCTCTTCTGATTCCCTTCCTCCGGATATTCTCACCCCCATCCTTAGGCTTTTCCCTTCCACCCCCATCTCCCTATATGCTTTCTACTCCTCAGACCGTACCCCCCCCCTCAGGCTCATTTCCCTTCTCCCTCCCTTTTTTTGCAGCATCAGTGACTTTTCCTCTGTGGCAGCCCTCCTCCCAATCCTCCCTTGTGCCGACAGCAGGAGCAGTGTGTTCAATTGCTCCTCATCTCCTACTGCTGCGGGGCCACGCACGCAGCTCATGCCGTGAGACTGGTCGCACGGCAGCAGAAGATGAGGCCCAATTAACTGCTACTCCTGCTGCCGGACCGGGGGAGGATTGAGAGGAGGGCTGCAGGATATCGTACCATCGGATCAGGCAGAGTTTCGTTCAGTCGAGCTAGATCCGAAGTATTTCAAACTAGGGTGACAAATCATATGGGCTGCGGCTGGGGCTGAGGCTGCTGCTCTAGTTCCTGCTCCTCCACTTTTTCCGTCCTGCAGGCCCAATATCTTGTAACCTCCTGCACCTCTGAGCCCGACACTGCACAGCCGTCTGTGCCTCTGCTCCTCTTCAGTTGCGTGGCCAACCCAGGCCAACCCAGGCCCACACGTCTTTTTCTGAGCCCGCACCGGCAGGATGAAGGAGATGCTACTCCTGCGGCCAGTGCCAGCCCCTCTTGTCTCTCCTGTGGTGCAGAGCAAATGTTAGCTATTTGCACTGCGTGGGGCTCCATATCTATGGAGCGCCCCACAGTATAAACAGCTCTGCAGAAATAGGCACTGCACTGGGTGGAAGGAGAAGGCGCAGCCTGGAGGAGACAGAGACACTGGGTAGACCCCATCCAGCTGTACTTGAAGGACTAAAATCTGGACAATTTTAATTCTCCTCCTGCCTTCTGGACACTAGCCCTAATTTCTGTACTGTCTGGAGAAAATCTGGACAGTTGCCAACCCTAATCAGGAGTAAGCTGAAGTTCCTTCCCAACCCTGCCCCCTCTCCAGTATGTGAAGAAAAATACAGGCAATAAGGCTGTGTGTACATATTTTTCTGGCATATCGGGAAGACACTGATTCTAAAATTGACCTCCATCACTATTCATAGACTTTATGGATTCCTAGCCATTATTTACTTATTTATCGTGGCATTTATACAGAGATCTATACCACGGAACTCTAAAACAAATTACATACAGGTATTACAAATACAAATCCCTTCCCTAAAAAGTTTACCATCTACATAGGTACCTGAGGCAATGGGAGAAACAAGATCTCCTGATTCCCAGCAAACTATTCTAGCCTCGCCATCTCCATATATAATTGCCATGGTTATTAAGCCATGTTTGCATCTTTTTCTGCTTGTCACATTCTTATAAAACTTACCAAAGAGTATTCGCTTCAAATGTATATCAATCAGTATGAGCTAGAGCACAGAATCCCTTTGAGACTAAGATAATGCCATATTATTGTATGTATCAAAATCAATCCAGATGTCAGAAAAAGTCAACTTTTTTAATAAACTGTCATTAAAACACTATTTTTAAGAGAAGTAAGGTCAGAGTGGTTCAATATATGTCATCGTTTCTGTTGATATTTCACCCATCATATTAGAAGGATCTTCATAGAAAAGATATATCAGCTTGTCACCCAAAGATAAAAATTGAGCTATTCTATGGCAAATGACCATTTCTTCCCAAGGAAAAAAAAATATCAAGAAAGGTAAAATTTCAAGATTCAAACAGACCATGCAGGAAATTAAATTAATTTTAAGAAATACAATTATTGTGAACTAAAACTTAGAAAATCCAATAAATTCTAGCTACTATCACACATATATGTAACACATTTATGGGACAATTTTCAAATTGCCCACCTTAGTACAAAGTCTGTGGGTACCTTTAGCTGTAGACTTTGCACCACATTTCAAAGAGAAAGTATGTGCATACTTTCACTAAGAAAATTGTTGGATATTTGCACATGGATTACTTTCATAACCTGCCCAAATCATGCCCCCCAAGGAATGCTCTCAAGTTGGCTAAAAGTACATACAGTGTAGTACCTTACTTTTATCCTGATTGAGGGAGGGCTACTTTCAGACAATTACTCTGTGTGACTCCATCCCTTTTTAGCTATTGCATGGAAACATCCCTTTTCGTGTGCGCTAGCTTTAGAAAATGACCCACTGAGTCCCTTTTCGCATGCGATAGCAAAAAAGGGGCAGAGTCAGGGTGGCATCTGCCCGGAAGAGGAGAAGTCAGGGTGGAAGCCACGAAGACATCGCAGACAGCGAAAAGGTAAGAACCCTTTTCGCTGCCCATTAGCACAACCTTTTATGATGGCGCTATTAGGTGCGAAAGCCGGCAGCGATCGCACCGCAGAGGTGCAATCGCTGCCAGCTTTCGCAGGCCCGCCCCCGCTTTCCCCCCACCCCCACCCCCCTACACTGCACGATTCACGAGCCATGGTGTTTTAGAAAATATAGGCCTAAGTCACTCTAACGTCCTGAAAATTTATGATGCAAGTTGCAAACTGCTTCACAGATATAGTAGATGAATAAATTTGACATTCAAAGTGAGACGTACGAACAGAACAGTGCTCTCTTGTGAAGATTTGATGACCCTCAGAGTGAGGAAACTCACTCAAAGATGATATTTGTGCAATGTTCTCTGAACCTAGCTTGATGGACTCTGTACCTGGGTAACATCAAGCTAGGTTGAGAGAACATTGCACAAATATCATCTTTGTTTGAGTTTCCTCACTCCGAGGTTCATCAAATCTTCACAAGAGAGCACTGTTCTGTTCGTACGTCTCACTTTGAATGTCAAAGTGGCCCCTAACACCTACACTAATACATAAACCTCACCTCGAGTTACTAGGTGGGCCTCCCATAGAGATATAAATACCTATCTAGGGTGATGGTGCTATGGCTAGGGTCTCTCTCTCTCTCTTACTCTCATAGTAAACATGGTCCCCCCAATGGTTGTATGTAGGAAATACTGCACTTATCTCAAAGTGCAAAAAAGTTATTGCAATTTGCTGTAACTTAGGTCTTTGCATAGGTATTAGTGCAAATTACGATAAACTGCTTATTACCATAAAACACTCCCCTTTTTCTATCGCATGTGGTATTTAGTGCATTTTGATAAATCCAGGCCTTAGTAAGCTATTTCCTGTTGATGGTAAACTTAAGACATGATCCTAAGGAATTCAACCAGTTATGAAAATCCAAAAGTGATGACACTGATCTCCTGCCATACCACAAACACATCGTCACTATATCTCTTCCAATATTTAAGCTGAGATTTCCATTTACAGTCTATATGTATTGCTTCTCAAATGCTGCCACAAAACTTTTGGCTACATCAGGGGCCATTGCCACATCCATTGCCAAGCCAAGGATCTGCAAAAATATTTAACTTCAAAGGCAAAATAGTTTTTACTAAGAGCTAAAGAAGCTAGCTTGAGAAACAATGAGGTAGGCATTCTTTCAGGGCCTTCCTGGGTGCCCATATCTGCTAGAACATTAGTGACTGATCTTGGGGGATGACTGTATAGAAAGATTCACTGTCAAAGGTGATTAGTAGCCAGACAGAGCCGATTATAAAATTTTGAAAAAGTTTAGCATGCTGGTACTGTCTTTAACATAAGACTCTATTAAAGGAACATAAGGTCATAACATTTTATCTAAGAGGACTAATATCGGTTCCAAAACTGATTCTTTGGCTGACACTATCAGTCTGCCTGGTGGATTTGAGAGGAAATTATACATTTTTGGAACAAGAAATAAAACAGGTATCTGCAGGTGTTCTAATACCAAAAATGATTTTTCTTTGTTGGTCAAATATTCTCTATCATATCCCCTCTGCACAATGGGGCAGATTTTCAAAGGGTTACATGCATAACTTGGCAATGTTGCATAGGCCCGGCAACGCGCACAAGCCCCATGGCACGTGTATGTCCCAGGGCTTGACAAAGGGGGTGTGGCGTGGGCAGGGCAGTCCAGGGACGGGGCTGGAGCCTCGCGGGCCGGCCATCAGCCGGCGCGCGTAACCTACGCCTGCCCAAAGGCAGGCGCAACTTATCAGATAAAGGTAAAGGGAGGGGTTAGGTAGGGCTGGGGGGGCGGGTTAAGTAGGGGAAGGGAGGGGAAGGTGGGGGGAGCGGAAGGAAAGTTCCCTCTGATGCCGCTTCGATTTTGGAGCGGCTCGGAGGGAACGGAAGAAGGCTACACGGCTCGGCGCACACAAGGTGCACAAGTATGCACCCCCTTGCTCGCGCCGACCCTGGATTTTATAACATGTGCACATTTTATAACATGCATGCAACCTGGCACGCACAAATCTACACCCGAGTGTAAATCTTAAAATCTGGCCCAATTTTATTTATTTATTTATTTATTTTGTATACCGACATTCGATCAAGATATCACATCGGTTTCCAGGTAACAGGTTGAATAGGGCGAGATCTGCCCTATTTTACATTGTAACAAGATAACAATTAATTAAACAATTGAAATAAAAAACTTTGTAATAGTTGAATACAAATAAATGTGAATATAAATTTGTAGCATATAACCTATATACAATATATACAATATGACTTGGTTACGAAATAGATAGGGTGTCAGGGGATGTGGAAGGGAAGGGAGGGAGTGGGAATGGGGTCGGTGGAGGGAGGGGAGGTGAATCTCTGGAGTAGGATCTTCAGACAATTCTTGATAAAGTCTCTGATTTCTAAGTTGGTGTTGTACATTGCAGAGTACATCACGACTTATTACTACTATTGGACCACTTTTGTTAGCGGCTTCAATGTCTTGTCTAGATTGGAGCCAATTATCTGCATCAATTTCTTGATGCATGGTATTAAAATATTTATGTTTGCAATGTGGTTCAATTTCCTTGACTTCTCACATGACCAATTGTTGAAAGGTGAAATGAAAGGATCTGCCAGAGGAGGAGTCCACTTAGATTTATTTTTAACAAGACAGAATTTACTTGGAATTGTGACATATGTTTCAAAATAGACTTTAAGTTGTAATTGTCTAATGAATTTGTAAAAGTTGCAGTGAAATTGGAAAGGATTCTGTTTATATGTGAGAACAAAACTGAGTCCTTTGTTCTTATGTGGCTTGAGATATTTATAATTGCTGTTGAACATCCACCTGTGCACTCACCTGAGATGGTCTTAAGTTGGAAACTGGGATAGGATGCATGGTGGTTCCCAATCTATGATGTTGTAAGGTCTCATGTTCCTGAGTCTTGCTCGCTCCCCACCCCTGACCTCTCTATAAAATCACCTGTCAGTTCCTCATCGCTGCCAGAAGAACTGTAACATGTTTCTCCCCTTTCACTTTATTCAACCAGAGATAAATTAAACCGGGCTTATAGTCAAGTGTTTTTACATCTTGACTATTTTCTGATGTCATAATCCCAGACTTCTGTGTTTTCCTTTGTCTCTTTTGCCCTTTGTTATACTCTAAAATACTAAGGGGCATATTTACTAAAATGTGTTAAACTTAGATGCTAATGAATGATTTCAATGTGGACACTTTTCTATTTTAATATCCAATTTAGTAAAGGTCATTAAGCCTTTAGTATCTATGGCATTAAAACCGGATATAATATGAAAAATGTATGGGCTGCAATAATGCAAGGCTCAAAGTTGCCCATGATCTTCTCCCATCCTCAAACAGCAAGATCCCTCATTCTCATGGTGCATTCCTCCCAACTCTACCCAAAATAGCAAAAGACACCCCCATGTTGCAGATTCAGTCTGTGGGTATGGTAAGACACATAACCACTGCCTAAAACTCTCTTTCTCTACATATATCTATCTATAGTTTTCTATATATGACTGTCTCTGTGACCCCTGTTCTCTCTCTCTGTATCTACTATCTCTGTCTCTTCTCTCACTATATTTCCTGCCCTGAAACACAAATGAAGCCAATATCCAGCAGGCTCATTTCCTGATAAGATATGCTAGGGAAACCATTTCACGCCATACCCACTTACACACTCACATCTTGAATCAGCACAACTGTAGATGCCATAATAAGCAGTATTTTATTACTAATGCTAAATTACACGCCAGAAAGCACTGCGGCAAAGGAAATATACAGATTAGCAAAGACAATAGCTTAAATAACTAGCAATAGTACAAATACTTTTCTAACAATTATTAGGAGGGGGGCTGAAGATTTGGGATTCCTTCTCTCTGTCTTTTCCTCTTCCCTTTCCTTTCCATTCCTCTGTTATTTATACCCTTTTTGTCTGCACATCAGAAAGCATGTTTTGACAAACACATGTGATTTCCCAATACATAGTCTAGGGAGAGAACTAATTTCCTCAAAACAAAGTCTGTACATCTGTTGTTTACTTTTTCTTTTCCCACACTTCTTGTACAGTCATGGGAAGCAGGGGTCAGTGATGAGAAAGGTGAGACCAATAAAGCCTGCCTACTGACCTAGGCTAAGCAATCCCATTACACCCCAGCAGCCCAAATCTCTCACCCCATGAAGCAATAGGACCTCCCAGCAGCCTGAAACCCCACTTGCTCAACACAGCAAAAGATTGTCCTGATGGACTGATCCTCTCACCCTGAGACAGCAAGAGGCTATATCTCACCAGGTGACCTTGTCCTTCTACACAGTATACTGTGTGGGTAAAGGTAGTGCATGTAAATGAGAAAGGAGTTATATATATATATCAAAATCCTCCTTCTACACTGCTGATCAAACTCAGCTGGAGAGCATGAAATGATACTAAAGACCATCAAATTCTATACAACAGCCGCTATCTTTCCTTGGTCTCTGGCACTTAACATATCAATTTTCTTTTTTTCTTGATTTTTCCTTTGCTTGTCTACTTATATATAGAGAGAGAGAGATAAAAGATGTGTGGTTACATATATATATATATATATATATATATATATATATATAACTAACCAAAAATTTGGCAATACTATCTCCCCTAGTGCTAAGGCTTATATACCAACAAACTTCCCAACAGATTTCTGTCAGGGTTAAAAGCACTATTATAATATATAATAAAGCATTTCAAAAAATGTGGTTATTTTTGAAAATATAAAATTTATTAATGGCTTCGACCAAATCACCAATGATGTGTATGAATAAATATATTACAAACCACGAAATATAACATACATACTAAAATCCTCACCAAACACCTTAACTTTGACCCTTCATCCTCTTCTAATATTACCCTCAATCTGACCCTGATTAACTAAATATTCCCTCCTCTCATTGACGTTATAACAGGTCTATGTTAAAGAAATACACCACTTAGTACTTCAACTATCTTAAATCTCGTGTCTTCAATCGCATTCCTTGATTCACACATTGATCAACTACTAGTGGTGTATGTCCTTTAGATGTCTTTACATCCCATCCCGACAAGGTCCTCGTTTCGCCAAGATTGGCTTCTTCAGGGGAATACTTTAATTATGACCAAACGTCAATGGAAACGAATAACTTCCATCACTTATATCTGAAAACACAAAACTCACATGAGGTCAAACTAGACTTCCCCTCTAGTACCTTAATTTTTTATAATTTATCACATGCATCCCAATAATAGTTCCCAACCAACCTATCAACCTTTCCATATATAATAAAACCTTAATTAAATAAATTATTCCATTTAAATTTACAAAAAACCTTACCCTGATTCCCACTCCTACCTGCACTCTAAGTGGAGTGGATACAGGAAAATACACATCCAATTCACTCCGGCTCAATGGCTCCTACGTTTTATGTGTAAATTCTCCCGAATGTGAATGTGAACCTATATATTAATTCAGAAGAATGAAGATTTATTCATGCTTCGATGTGCCATATAAAAAATGAAGCTTGTATATTGATGTTTCAAAATATACGTTAACTCAATATTTATATATATATATATATATATATAAGAAATTATATATATAAAACCACACATCTTAAATTTCTGTGAGAAAACAGTCCAAGTGAAGGGTAACCCAACAAAGACATCAAGTTTCAAAGCTCATTCCTCCTTACGGGTAATTTATCACTGCTCCAGCTTTACTCCAATTGGCATTACCTGCCGAAAACAAGAGCATCATTTTATATTCCTGTAAATGAGAATGACCAGACTAAGCAAAAACGGTGAATGACAAATTTTCTTCTTAGTGCAAAAGAGGCAACAGCATGTGATCATCATGTTGCTTCCTTTATACAAAGTTGAGAAATGGGACGAAAAGGGACATTTCACATGTGGATCATGTACTTTTTGTCAGAGTACAATTCAAAGTATGGAATGAATTCACTCTACAACAGACTACTATATATATATAATGACAAGCTTTGAAGATTTTCTTGCAAAAGAAAAAATAAAAAAAAATAAAATTTGATACAAGGTAACTGCCAGTGACTGATTATAATGGCAGGTAGTGGCTCTTTTCTGTTGTATGGCGTTTGATGTCTAATATTATTTCATGCTCTCCAGCTGAGTTTGATTAGCAGTATAGAAGGAGGATTTTGACACACACACACACACACACACACATATATATATATATATATATATACACACTTCATATAGTTTATTCCCTACTTTGTTTCTTTTCTTCAGTGAATAAAGAAGTAGATAAGAGGTATAAATAAAAGGGAAGAGCATGTAAGGTTAGAATGATTGTTAGGCTGGATAGGAGACCAGGGATGCTAAGTCAGTTCTGCAATCTGCTGCAGAAAATCTGCTGTAAAAACCCTTTGTGAGTCAGTTTGGTTCAGAGTAGAGGATAATTGAGTGGCTGTGGTGGCTCTGACTCCTGTGTACCCAAATATGTATTTTAAAGCCATCATAAAAATATGAGTGTCAGCTCTGAATACCTCCCAAATAGACCCTTTTATGACAGCTGTTATATGGGAAAATACAAATATCTGACACTATTGCCCAAGAGAGCCTGAAAGCAGCAGAGGTGAATATATCCCCGTAACTGGTCATTTCAAAGCTCATTCCACATGCAGCACTATTGCTTTCATCTTGTCCAGGACAATAATTGCACAGTGATATTGTAGATCTTCAAAACTAGGAAGCAGAAAAAAAAAAACTTTTACACAGATAAAATGCTGATGCAGACAATAAGGATTCACTTTCAGAGAATATGACTGAGGATTTATTAAAAGAAGAACCTTTGTCCCAGTGTCACCAGTGGCAAGAATAATGTAGCCCTACAGAACATTCATTTTCTCTAGGGCTCTGTACATCAATTTAGATGGTTTTAAAATCATTACTAACTCTGATGCTGTTTCTGCTTGTGGATACAGTTTCAGTTTTATTAGTATATTGGCATCAGTGCCCTAACCTAAAGCCTTCAACATTCCAACCTAAAGCCTTCAACATTCCAACCAGATTTTCATTGTAATCATCTTGATCAACCAGCACCATAAACAGTCATGCAATAAAATATTTTTTCCACAGGCACAGAATGTGGAAGTCTATTTTTTAATAATTTCAATAATGATAGTGCACTGCAGTAACTACAATCTTTTCAAAATACTAAAACAATAACAAAATAACTTTGAAATCACATACTAAAAAATATACACTAGTTACTGTACCTGCTGTGATGGCATGCTGCCAGTGGTATGACCCCAGAAGTAGGACTAGAGCAAGATAAGAGTAGGATATCTTCTGCCTGTTCCTTATGACTTGGACAGCATGGATAAATGGGGATACACAAAGTGAATGTGAAGGCACCCACAGGAGCAGGGCAGGACCACTGCAGGGACAGAAATTAGGAAGGCACGCTTTACAAAAACAAGATCAGGAAACAAAGAACCAAACTAGAACCAGACAGACACACAAAAGCAAACTAGGACAACTGAAAGGCATACAATATACAAGAAACAAACTAAGGAAAAATAAGACACAGAATATGTGATCCAATAGTGGGGCCAAAATAAAGTCACAAATTAAGGCTGAGGATCAGAATCAGAGAGCACAAAATTCAAGGTAGACATGAGACCAAGGCTTGGATAATAACAAGGATCAAGCACTAGTACTGCTGACTTATAAAAAACACAGCACCAGAACAACATGGCCACCAGCAGGACCTCCAAGTCATAGAGCCTAGAGGACTAGGCAGCTAGTACACATAGCCTACTGAGGGCCCCTGCTAGTGGGAGGCAAGAACTGCCATAGATTCTCACATAAGCCCCTCTAAAATGGTAGATTCCTCATGCACCCAGGGACTCCCAGGATCCCATTTCAGAATGGGGTCAGAAAAAGCTATTACCAGGGTACCTGCATCCTTCTCTGGAAGGGCTGAATCTAAAATCTCTTGGGCTGGATTCTCCTGAGTAGAGCTTGCAGCTGCTGCTTGGATATTTATTTATGAAATTGTAACCGAACTTTATTGGCACCTGTTAGAATGTACGATAACCTACATTTACTTACCTTACTCTATGTGCCTATTTGTAAACCGTTGCGATGGTATATAACTTAGCGACGGTATAGAAAAGTGTTTAAATAAATAAATAAATAAATATATAAATAGGATTCTCCAGAGTGGAGTCTGGAACAGTTGCTGGAAATAGATTCTCCAGAGCGGACTTGAGACTTCTGGAAACAAATTCTCTGTAGCCAGAGCTGCATAGACAACAGGTGCTGGATCCTTTGGAAATGGGACTGCATGGACAATTGGCACTGGATCCTTCAGAACCAGGGTTGCACGGACCACTGGAGTTGGATTTCTCAGAGCTGGGGGCCACATGAATAGCTGATGCTGGATTCCTTGGAGTTGGAGCTACACAGATAGCAGATGCTGGATTCATTGGATCCAGGGCTATATGAACAACTAGCACTGGACTTCTTGGAGCTGGGACTGGAACTAGAGTAGCGAGGAATAGAGTTAGGATATCAAGAGAAGCTGAGGCTAGAAAAGCCTGAAGTAGAGTTGCTAAAACTACTGAAGCCAATTCTAAAACCAGATTCAGGGTATGGTAAGCAATACAGTTTGCTACAGTTTCCACATTTTGGGCTAAGTACACCTTGCAATCCCAACTGCCCAGCAAATCCAGAAAACTGAGTGGCAGTGTGATGTATTAAGAAACAACAGCACTAGTTCCTGTGTAGGAGTCACCTTTTTCTTGAAATCACAAGGTTCATTTAACTAGTTTCTAAAGGAAATAGAACCATAATGGTCACTGATGAGAACTACATTTCCACCTAGTTTCCCAGAAAGCATGAGCAAGGACGAGCTCACTCATAATAACTCAGTGCAATCACTCTAAGTGGTTGCCAGGTGTTTATGACAGGTGAGATTCAGCAAAGAGGACTCCACAGGCAGACACTACAGACTGAAAGAAACACAGACAGACTGAAAGAAACGCAGCAGGCAAGCCAGTTATAGGATTCATGGAAGCTGAGGAGGATGGAGAGGCTGAGGCAGAAGCAGAACTGTGCCTAAACATCTCTGTAGCCTAAAGCTAAATCAGCCTTAATATTTTTTATTTTCCTCTCTATGTTATCCCTTGCATAGTAGTATATGAAAGAAAGAGCAAGGCTACCTATTTAGAGCATGTAGCCCTGTTGTGAGGTAATGAGAGGACCCATGCATTTATGAATGTCACATCTGAAAGGGAATTGTGGAGGTTGCTAAGATCCTTAAGATATTAAAAGGATAGTTTTGGGATACCTTACCCTGGCTATGAACCCTGTGTTGTATTACTGATGAGAATGTGGACCTCTTGTCCGAGGTGGAGATGGCGCTACCCAAGAGGGCGAACCCCCGCATGTCCCCACCATCGGAAGGTGAGGCCGGGCTGTTTGCAGGGGCCAGCTGGAGCTTCGCCAATACCAACCCTGTTCCCCACAGGTTGAGCCCTTGGGTGTGGGGTCCGGCTAGTCTTAGGTGGACCCCTGTGAAGACAGTAGAACAGCAGCCGGAGGGATAGTCCAAAGTCAGTCCAAGATCAGAAGCCAGAGGATCACCGATAGCCAGTCCACAGTAGGAGCCAGGAGAATCACCGAAAGCCAGACCGAGGTCCGAAGTCAGAAGAGTCGCTGAGAGCCAGTCCATGATCAGAAGCCAGAGGAGTCACCGAGAGACAGTCTGAGGTCAGAAGCCAGAAGATCCGTCCGGGGGGAACAGAGGAAGGAACCGGAGCAGGAACAGGAGATGGAAGGCAGGAACATGATTCGGAAGGCAGGAAGAGGAACCACAGCACTAACAAAGCACAGAAGACCTCACCGAGGTCAAGCAGACTCATTGCCAAGTCGAGGAACATGAAGAGGAGGCTCCAATATATAGTTCCAGGCTCCTGATGTCATCCCAGAGGCTGGCCTGCTCTAATTCGTGCTAGTCCTTTTAACAGGGGGTGCGGCTGCGTGCCTAGGGAGGGTCTGACTTGGAAGGGCTGCCAGCGGCAAGGGCCGCAAAGATGGAGCCAGGGACTGCCGTGTGAGGCAGCTTCTTTAGCGGCAGTAGCCGCGGGAGCGCCCGAAGCTGGCGGCGCGCGGCAGGGCTGTCTCCCTGCTTGTGCTCCTGACGCCTGCGGAAGTGGTAAGGGGGGGCCGGCCGCGGCCGTCCGTGGCTGGCGCATCTAACAACCTGCAGGGAGATTATGAAAAAAGTGGTTATTGGAACTAAATAATTAGAGCTGTTAAGAAAACGAGAAAAATGTTTAGAAACTTGGTACCATTAGTTACTATTTAAGGAAAGTGTAAAAATTGAAGTTTGCATTTTTGGAATTGGGAGTTGTTAATTATGCCTAAATAGTTAAATTAGCAGCTAGTAAGTTTATACAGAAGCAGCCTATGTCTTCATTTTCTTTTGTTTCAATGTAACTATGAATATAGAATTTAGGAGCTGCAGCATTTGGCAGCAGTTATTAATTACCTTTGAGATATTTGAGAGCTGCAGCAACTTGTCAATGGTTTTCTTAACTTGAAAATATATGTGCAAGCGTTAATAAAAATGTCATTGTGGGTTGTACATGATTGTAGTTGTCACACTCACAGGACAACTATTGGGATTAAGTGCTACTACAAAATTAGGGCCTGATTTTCAAAAACATTTACATGCTTAAAAATGGGTTTTATAAGTGTAAATGCACTTCACCCCTGTAACTAGGTTTTTGAAAAGTTCTACAATAGTAGTTACAGTTATACTTGTAAATCTTTTTGAAAATTAGCCCCTAAATGTTATTAGGAATTGTAATTAAAGCTAGGAGGTTAGCCGGATAAGTTTCTTAACAACTGGCTGTTTCCACCTCTGCTCTGTACTGCGGAAGATTTTTTTTAAAAAAGAAGACTCCACGAGTCTGATTTTAAAAAGCATTTATACACGTAATACTGGGTTTTGCTCGAGTAAATGCACCTAGAGATGTGCTTTATTTAAAGATATAGGTTCAGACTTCGAATTGGGAGCTCCGCGGAAAATTTCATTTTCCCACGGTTTGTTTGTTTTTTTTTCAGCAATTTTCGACAAAGTGCGTTAGTGCGCACAAATGGGCCTTAGTGTGCACTAACAACCAGTTAGTGCCCACTATCTCAGCATTAATGTGCAGTACACCGAACAAGATAGTGCGCACTAGCTAGATGTTAATGCGCATTAACGCCTGTTAGTGCACACTAACAGGTTAGTTAGTGTGCCCTAATAGAAGTTACAGCGCCGTAATAGAAGTTACAGCGCCGTATCTAATGTTAGTGCACACTAAAAAATGCTACTTAAAAGTTGAAAAAGTAACAATTCAGAGGATTTCATTAGCTAGAAAAACTGCACACTTATTGATATTACTGTGCACTAAGAGATATCCAGTGTGCAGTAACTTCATTAGTGTGCACTAACACAAAATACGAATTTAGCTGAAATTTCAGCAAAAATCACTTCGCATATCGGCGCTACCAAACCATGACGAACTAGACAATATCGTTGACATTGTCTAATTGGTGAAAAACGAATGCACATCCCTACACTTTACTCGAGTAATTTGGCTTTTGAAAATAGCTACAATACATACCATTGAATTGTTGATGGGATTGAGTCATATAAGTGCACTTTACTTGAGTAAATGGCTTTAGAAAATTGCTATGATAGTATTTTATATTTACATGCATAACTCCTTTGAAAATCACCTCTCTTTTGTTTAATACTGCATTTCTTAGTTGCCTACTTGTGAAAGGAGATATTCAACATAGAAAAAGAAAGCTGCTGTTTTGCTTTACTGACTGTAATGTTTGTTAACAGTGAGATAGAAGGAAGGAAGTAAATACTTATACCATTTAGGCAAAAGGATGATCTTGGTTGTAATTTATATTGCGCAAGACTCCCCCCCCCCCCCACCCCTTTTTTTTTTTGTTGAAAGGAATTTCATTACAACATAAAATATTATGTGAAATTATTGTCTAGTTGCTTCATAAGCGTCCAGGGAGCAGAGGATAAAGAGGGGAATTCTACTCCTGGTATTATGGGGAATCCTAGTCTGGGTGTTGTGGGGTTTCCACTAGAAAGAAAATGAGTTAGTCCTGCCTCAGCCACATCTCTCACTGAGAGCACCTCAATCCAAGTTCTATATCCTATAGCCCTCTTGCCTAAGAACATAACAAGTTGCCATACTGGGTCAGGTCGAGGGTCCATCAAGCCCAGCATCCTGTTTCCAACAGTGGCCAATCCGGGATGCAAGTACCTGGCAAATATCCAAACATTAAATAGATCCCATGCTACTAGTGCTGGTAATAAGCACTGGCTATTCCCTAAAAGGTAGGTTTTATGACATGCGTGTGGGCGTCCATGTGCACGTGGTTCCCATCACGTGCACATGGATGTGCTGATTTTATAACATGCATGCTTCGATGCGCACATGTTATAAAATTGGCTACCCGTGCACACATGTGCACCCGGTTTTATATCGGCACGTGCATGAATGCTGACTCGTGCGTGCAAGGTGGGAGATTTTATAACATCCACGCGGTGACGCAGTTGGGCTTCTTTATTGAAGCGGACTGGGAGGGAAATTCCTAACCCCCCAGTTCACCTGCCTCCCTTTTCCCCTATCCTCCCCGACCTCTAAAACTTACCTACCTTTTTTTTCTTTTTCAATTTACCTGCTCAATGGAGCAGCATTAAGTTGCACATGCCGGCCGACAGTCAGCGCGTGTTTTAGCAGGACAGCACTTAATGGCACTGAGGAAAGACTGGTCCAGATTGTCACCACTTGGAAGCATGTCTCAGCACAGCTAAAAAGTGTAACAGAAGCCGTTTCCAAGCCTCATGGCAGAGGCTTGGAAAACAAAGTAAAAACACCAATTATGTGACCAGCTCCCCTGGAGTTTCTGAGGCTATTTTAAACACCTAAGGACACTAAAAAAGATGGTTACCACCTATGGCATGGGACTAGAGTGCCATACATGGAACACCTCACCAGAGTAAGAATATTACTGAAAAAGAAGTTTGTGACAGTTTACAACTTTAGAGAGAGAGAGACATTTGATTCAGCATCAGTCAGAAGTACTGAGACCAGGCCCTGCTTCAAAAGCAGAAATATTGTAAAAACACTCATAAAGATTGAAGGAACAACAGAGGGCACAGAATCAAAATGGGTTTGTGTGAATGAGAGTTAAAATTAGAAAATATTCTGAGAATCAATACACAAAAGTTAAAATCAAGAGTAATCCATAGTAATTATTAAAGCTGGACTGCAGGAATTATTGTTTTCTCCAGCTTTTCCTAGAAGAATGGATATGATTGAAAGCCAGTTATAAGAAAGGTTAATAGGGCTAAAATTGCTGGGCACACATAATTACCTCAGCATTTCTTTGATTACAAACATTTTGCTATCAAAGCAACATCATTTATTTTAGAAAATGGGTTCCCAAAAATGAGTAGAAACCCAATCGTCAGCTGCAAGGTCTTTCCCCAGAAAGTGTACTCTATGATAAGGTCTAATGGTAGTGCCAGCTGGAACACCAGCTTGTCTTTTAAATAAGAGGCTGGGAGGTTCTGAAAAATCTCACATTTCTGGGGTAATTGTCATTGGTAGTCAGCAGTCAAGCATATTGGAGATTCAGGCAATGGTCAGGGGCAGGCAGCAGTCAAGTGTATTGGAGGTCCAAAGCCGAGGCCAAACCAGGTAACCATCGGAAGGGAGACAGGAGGGATGGATAGGCAAGCCAGGCAGGCAATTTACATTATTTTAATTTTTCTTTTGAAAATATTGTAAACTGCTTCGGTCATCTCTTGTACTTGGTGAAATGGTATATAAATGTATTAAATAAATAAATAAATGGGCAATGTGGAAGAAGACTGAACCAGGACTAAAGACAGGCTGGACTGGGACTGAAAACAAGCTGGACATGGCCTGGGTTTCCAGGAGAGACAGAGAATAAACTCATCCACATGAAAGCATGGCCCCTGGGATGAGTTCAATGTTGCAGTTGTACATGGGATGAGGTGGTAAAACTTCAGCACTCTTTTTTGAGAAGATATCCTTGTAATCTGCATACTGAGGAGGAAGCCATGGGAGAAGAGACACAATGGTCAGTGAACGAGGGGGTTCAACCAGCAGCAAGTAGGACTTTATGCACCCCTGTTCCCATTGGTCAAATTTGAAGGCAGACCAGTCAAAGTGGTTGATGCTGCTGGAGCAAAGGCAGGCCCAGGATGGCTCTGGAGATCAAGAGAAGGTGGATTTTTTCCATGTGCAGGAGACCAATATGTAAGGCCAAGGGTACTGTGGTCATGGTGACCTGGCCTGGCAGTGGGTCTCTGTACATGAAAGAAATTTCCAAAGAAGAAGTCATTTGGACAGTGGGGATCTGGAGTTAGTCAATAGTTCCTTTAAGATGAAATTTCCTCTGGAGCTGGAATCCACAAAAGCCTGGGCAAAGAAACAAGTGGGGCCCATTTCAAACATAACCAGTAGAGGTAGTTGGGGAGCTGGAACAGTAAGGTCTAGGGTCATCTCCCCAAAGGTCCCTAGGCATTGGACCAAAAGATGGCCTCAGGCAGCACAGTACAGACAGAGGCCCTCCTGACTGTGATGGAGCCTCTCACCTGGGACCATGCACAGTATCCCAACTGCATTGGCTCTTCTAGAAGTGGAGAGGTTGAGGGTGTGGCAGCTGGGGATGAGAGTGGATGTTGGAATCAAGGATCCACCAGGACATTCTTTCAGGCAGCATGAGTCTCTCAAGCCCTTACTGCAAGTGGTGGTCTATTTTGCCAATCAGGGCAATGAGGGCCTATAACAAGGTGGGAAGATCTAGGGTGGAGAGCTCATCTAGGGTGGTGAGCTCAGATGCCAGAGATATTCCACCACATATTCTGCTAGAGTTCGGGTGCCCTGGCAGAGGTGAAGCAGATCAAAGGCCATCACTGCTGCACAACCTGGTTCCTCAAAGACAGTAAAGAACTGCTCTATGACTTGATGTAGGTTTAGCAAAAGGGGATTCCCTCACTCCCAGAGGGAAGACACCCATGCCAGTTTTGTTCCATCAAGCAGAGAGAGGATATTCATGGTTTTAGTCTGATCATAAGGGAACAATGGAGCCTATAACTGGATATGCATATGGCAAGACATGGTTTAATGGAACAAAGTCAGCATGGCTTTACCCAGGGCAAGTCTTGCCTCACAAATCTGCTTCACTTTTTTGAAGGAGTTAATAAACATGTGGATAAAGGTGAACTGGTAGATATAGTATACTTGGATTTTCAGAAGGCGTTTGACAAAGTTCCTCATGAGAGGCTTCTAGGAAAAGTAAAAAGTCATGGGATAGGTGGCGATGTCCTTTCGTGGATTGCAAACTGGCTAAAAGACAGGAAACAGAGAGTAGGATTAAATGGGCAATTTTCTCAGTGGAAGGGAGTGGACAGTGGAGTGCCTCAGGGATCTGTATTGGGACCCTTACTGTTCAATATATTTATAAATGATCTGGAAAGAAATACGACGAGTAAGATAATCAAATTTGCAGATGACACAAAATTGTTCAGAGTAGTTAAATTACAAGCAGATTGTGATAAATTGCAGGAAGACCTTGTGAGACTGGAAAATTGGGCATCCAAATGGCAGATGAAATTTAATGTGGATAAGTGCAAGGTGATGCATATAGGGAAAAATAACCCATGCTATAATTACACAATGTTGGGTTCCATATTAGGTGCTACAACCCAAGAAAGAGATCTAGGTGTCATAGTGGATAACACATTGAAATCGTCGGTGCAGTGTGCTGCGGCAGTCAAAAAAGCAAACAGAATGTTGGGAATTATTAGAAAAGGAATGATGAATAAAACAGAAAATGTCATAATGCCTCTGTATCGCTCCATGGTGAGACCGCACCTTGAATACTGTGTACAATTCTGGTCGCCGCATCTCAAAAAAGATATAATTGCGATGGAGAAGGTACAGAGAAGGGCTACCAAAATGATAAGGGGAATGGAACAACTCCCCTATGAGGAAAGACTAAAGAGGTTAGGACTTTTCAGCTTGGAGAAGAGACGACTGAGGGGGGATATGATAGAGGTGTTTAAAATCATGAGAGGTCTAGAATGGGTAGATGTGAATCGGTTATTTACTCTTTCGGATAGTAGAAAGACTAGGGGGCTCTCCATGAAGTTAGCATGGGGCACATTTAAAACTAATCGGAGAAAGTTCTTTTTTATTCAATGCACAATTAAACTCTGGAATTTGTTGCCAGAGAATGTGGTTCGTGCAGTTAGTATAGCTGTGTTTAAAAAAGGATTGGATAAGTTCTTGGAGGAGAAGTCCATTACCTGCTATTAAGTTCACTTAGAGAATAGCCACTGCCATTAGCAATGGTTACATGGAATAGACTTAGTTTTTGGGTACTTGCCAGGTTCTTGTGGCCTGGATTGGCCACTGTTGGAAACAGGATGCTGGGCTTGATGGACCCTTGGTCTGACCCAGTATGGCATTTTCTTATGTTCTTATGTTCTAATGGCTCAGGAATCCCTGATACTGCTTGGAATTCCAAGCATACTGAGTTGGAGTTGGCAGCTAAGGAGATGGCCAACTGGATGCAACGGGAGGCAGTGGTACTGATGTGGGTGAGAGTAGCACCACAGGAGTGGTCAGTGCATCCAGAAAATTGGAGAGCTGGTCCTTGAGAGCAGCCAATTTTCCAAGGCCCCTTGTTGGTCTTGCAACCTGTTGGCTACACCAGGGATGGCCTGCAGTAATGTCAAGTCTGTCAAGTCTATGGCCTCAGCAATCTGTTGTGTCTATGGAGCCTTGGGCTGAGGCAGGATTGGCTCAATCTGCAGAGAGGAACTCCGCAGATTCCCACCATCTGCAAGAGGACCCAGGTGAAGCAGAGACCCATCAGGACCTTCACCTATACCAGCCTTGTTCCCTTCAGGTTGAGCCTTTGAGTGCCGGGGCTGTCAGGACTTAGCTGGGTTCCCTGCTGATGGCAGGAGAAGTCCATAGTAGGCTGGGTCATAAGAAGGTGGCAAGCAAATATATCCAGGGTCCAAGCAATGGTCAGGAGTAGGCAGCAATCAAGTGTATCAGAGGTCCAAAGTCAAGGTCAAACCAGGTATCTGTCTGAGAGGAGACAGGAGGGATGGATAGGCAAGGCAGGCCGGCAAGAAGACAGACTGAAACAGGACTGAAGACAGGCTGAACTGGGATCGAAGCAAGCTGGACAGGATATAAAGACAAGCCAGAATGAAACTGAAGACACGCTGGACAAGGCTGGATTGAAGACAAGACGGACAAGAACTGGACTGGAATTGAAAACAAACTGGACAAGGCTGGAAGAAAGACAAGATGCTGGGAAACATCACACACTATGAAGTAGCTGGATCTGTTGCTGAGTCAGTGAGGGAGAGACATCAAGGGCCTTCTGTCAGCCTGAGCATGTGATGTCATCTAGAGGAACCATGGGGATTTCCCGCCATGGGCCCTTTAAAAATAGAGAGGTCAAGAGTGTGCATGCTTAAGGAGCAGCGTGTCTTGGCGGCATTGGCAGCATTCTGCCACAAGAAGCACTGGCAGCACTTTGCTGCATTGAAGCTTGGCATCCCACTGCAAAGAGGCCCAGAGGCATCAGGCTATGTCGGGAGCCAGCAGGGATAACCCTCCCAGAGGGTAAGTGCAGCGGTCCATGGGAACAGCCCACGGACTGCCAAGCATAGCAGTAGCAGCAAACCAATTCAACAAGTCTTCTGGATATACACAAAAGAGAACACTACCTTCCCTGGTACTTGGTACCAGGGAAGGTAGTATTTTTTCCTTTTTGTTAAAGAACAGAGTAATAAATAAAAAAGAAAAGAGAAGAAAGGATCAATATCAGACAATGCACATAAGGAGCAGATGGGAAGAGACAGCGCTGCCCAGCTATGCAACCCTAACAGTCTACCCTGGTTATGCATATTAGCAGCAGACGAATCAGTGAACCTCAGCCTCAAACCCACGCAATGTACTCAAGCTACATAATTTTCAACACAAGAGATATGTGTGTACTCACAAAGTTATAAAAAGAGTCTAGCTAGACAGAGACAAAGTCAGGAACAAGGACAGAGACACAAAGAAAACAAACCACCAGAGAGCAGGAAAGAGAGAGAAAAAAACACTGAGGAAGGAGAACTACAAACATAAAACACAAAAAGAAAAATAGAAAAAAAACCAAAAGAACTACTGGACACTAACTAAATAATAACATACTCATCTACAACTTCATCTGGTGAAAGACAGGAACACCTGAAAGAAAATTCACAACAAAGAATCAATTTCTACAGCAATATAACAACGTTGTTGTAGTACTGATTAAAGAAACGTGCACTAATACTTATCTAGCATAGAAACTTGCAGGTTACAGAATTGGTTCTGAGTATCTGTACAAGAAAAGAGAAGATCTTTTTTAACTTAAATTGTTTTCTTGCATTTTAATTTAATTTTTTTAACAAATAATTGTTGCCCAATTACGACAGTTTAATTAGAAAGCAATTGAAACTCACAGAACCATCAAAACAATTTAAACTCACAGAACCATCAAAATCACAGAACATATAGAAAGACATGGTTTAATGGAACACAGTCAGCATGGCTTTACCCAAGGCAAGTCTTGCCTCACAAATCTGCTTCACTTTTTTGAAGGAGTTAATAAACATGTGGATAAAGGTGAACCGGTAGATGTAGTATACTTGGATTTTCAGAAGGCGTTTGACAAAGTTCCTCATGAGAGGCTTCTAGGAAAAGTAAAAAGTCAAGGGATAAGTGACGATGTCCTTTCTTGGATTACAAACTGGCTAAAAGACAGGAAACAGAGAGTAGGATTAAATGGACAATTTTCTCAGTGGAAGGGAGTGGGCAGTGGAGTGCCTCAGAGATCTGTATTGGGACCCTTACTTTTCAATATATTTATAAATGATCTGGAAAGAAATATGAGTGAGATAATCAAATTTGCAGATGACACAAAATTGTTCAGAGTAGTTAAATCACAAGCAGATTGTGATAAATTGCAGGAAGACCTTGTGAGACTGGAAAATTGGGCATCAAAATGGCAGATGAAATTTAATGTGGATAAGTGCAAGGTGATGCATATAGGGAAAAATAACCCATGCTACAGTTACACAATGTTAAATTCTATATTAGGTGCTACAACCCAAGAAAGAGATCTAGGCGTCATAGTGGATAACACATTGAAATCGTTGGTTCAGTGTACTGAGGCAGCCAAAAAAGCAAACAGAATGTTTGGAATTATTAGAAAGGGAATGGTGAATAAAAAGAAAATGTCATAATGCCTCTGTATCGCTCCATGGTGAGACCGCACCTTGAATACTGTGTACAATTCTGGTCGCCGCATCTCAAAAAATATATAATTGCGATGGAGAAGGTACAGAGAAGGGCTACCAAAATGATAAGGGGAATGGAACAGGTCCCCTATGAGGAAAGACTAAAGAGGTTAGGACGGCTGAGGGAGGATATGGTAGAGGTGTTTAAAATCATGAGAGGTCTAGAACGGGTAGATGTGAATTGGTTATTTACTCTTTCGGATAATAGAAAGACTAGGGGGCACTCCATGAAGTTAGCATATGGCACATTTAAAACTAATCGGAGACAGTTCTTTTTTACTCAACGCACAATTAAGCTCTGGAATTTGTTGCCAGAGGATGTGGTTAGTGCAGTTAGTATAGCTGTGTTTAAAAAAGGATTGGATAAGTTCTTGGAGGAGAAGTCCATTACCTGCTATTAATTAAGTTGACTTAGAAAGTAGCCACTGCTATTACTAGCAAAGGTAACATGGAATAGACTTAGTTTTTGGGTACTTGCCAGGTTCTTATGGCCTGGATTGGCCACTGTTGGAAACAGGATGCTGGGCTTGATGGACCCTTGGTCTGACCCAGTATGGCATGTTCTTATGTTCTTATGAAATACTAATCATCTATTTTGATTTCATCTGATTATTTAAACCCTGCCTTCCCTCTTAACCCCAAGGGAGACTGACCCAAGTGGGTTCTGGGCCCGTTTTCCTAATGGGAGCCTTCTGTATATAACATCCAGTGGCCCACATTTAAAAGATCAGAAACCCCAATATACATACACTTAACCACCAACAGCAGGAGGGTTACTGTCCATAGAAGGAAGTTGGTTAGACATGTCAAGTAAACTATTGGAAGTCCTGCAGGGGGATGAATCTACATTCATTCCTGGGGGAGAAGGAGAAATGAGGAGTACAGAGGAAGCTTGTGGCACGCATCCGGTGTTAGCCATAACTATATCACCAGGATATTTTTATTTATTTCAAAATATTTATAGCCCATATACTCCGAATAGTTTAGGACATAAAAAACATGAAAGAAAAGAGTGTGGGGGTATCCTTCAGGTATCAACAGAGAAGTAAGGAGAAAAGAAGAGGAATAAGAATATTTATTCTGAACAATTGGACTAAAGATATCAGATATGGAACTATACTTTATGATATCTATATTGTGAGTAATCAATTTATCTACCATATTCTGGGAGGAAACTTTAGACTTACCCAATTGATTGGAAAGGATCAGGATCAAGAGAATCAATTGATATCTGTCCAACCATAATTAAATTGGAAGCTTAAGTCACAGAGTTGTTAGAAGAACTAAAGCTGTAAATGGACTGTGAATAACAAGAACTCCTTATTAGAAAGGGGAACAACAAGTGAAGTGATCAAATTTGTAGATGACATTAAATTACACTGAGGTGCTAAATCACAAGTAGATTATGAAAAATTGGAGGAAGACTTTGTGAGACTGGAAGACTGGGCATTCAGATGACAAATAAATTTAATGTGGACAACTGCAAAGGGATGCACATGGGGAAAAGTAACCCACACTCTAGTAACACTATTTTAGGGATCATATTAGGAGTTAAAATCAAGGAAAAGGATCAGGGCATCATAGTGGACAATACCTTGAAATTCTTGGTTCAGTGTGTAGTAGCAATCAAAAAAGCAAACAGAACATTAGGAATTATTAGGAAAGGAATAGAGAATAAAATGGTAAATGACATAATGCCTCTATACTGTTCCATGGTGAGGAGCTGGAGAACTGTGTGCAGTTCTGATTGCTGCATTTAAAAAAAGATATAGTTGCATTGGAAAAGATACATAAGAACATAAGATATGCCATACTGGGTCAAACCAAGGGTCCATCAAGCCCATAATATGTGCAGCCAGGACCAATGACCCCTCCCCCCCCCGGCTCCTCACAGGTTCGTGTTATCAATAACAGCACACATCAGACAGATTGGGTTATAAACAAAGGCCGCAGCTTTATTCATTATATTCAACAATCAACAAACACCAGAGCCAATTTATAATAACAATTATTCCCCCCCCCCCTCAGGACCTATCTGCCACGCCCCAGCACAATGAGTCCTCCGCAGACCACTAGACCTGCAATATCCAGCAGCCTCCCGCTGCTAACCAGGACCCCCACCACAGCCCCCAGCAAGGGGTCCCTGCCATGTGGCTGACCTCAGTCACATTACATAAGCCAGAGACAAGGAGACCCACCACCTAGCGGCTCCTTGCTCTAAACCCAGCCCCTATATTAGTCATGGCTCTGGTACACCGCCACAGGGAGAGGGCCATGAGGACGCCTCCACACGGCCCGCTCACCCCCTACAATCAAGCTGCGGCCTACCCAAGCTGCAAAACACCCTCCAAGGCCTCCTGTATCGAGTTCAGGAACAAATCTTTGCCCACATCCGAAAGATGAACACCATCCCCACCGTAAAACCCCAGACAGAGCTCCCACGACCACATGTGGGCAATCTGACACCCCCCAAACCGTTCTAACCACGACCCAACTTGTTTGTTTAATTTAATTCTACTCCATCCCCATCTTCTGTTATCCAAACAGCTAGGCCTTGGAATGAAGTCAGACCACAAAATGGTAGTAACTGGCAGCCACCGCAACAGCACAGCCAAGACCTTTTTCACTGTAACCAGCAGATCCCTGGAAGACCAATCGCTCAAGTCGTTGCCCCCCAGATGTATGACCAGAACTTCAGGAGGCTGCCACTTGGACAACGAAGACCGTATCAGTGGGAGTAGTTGATTCCACCTCACGCCATGGACACCGATCCATCGCACCCTGACCCCATGTCGATCCAGACTCAGGTGCAGGCCATATAGTCTCTTTTCAGCACATTGCTGTACCCAAACGAAGTAAGAGTGACCGATAAGTCACACCCATCGTTCATGTGTCCTTGAATCTGGAAAGAGAAAGAGATTAAAGCAGCAAGCATCCAACCAAATAACAGTTAACATTTGCCAAGTCTCACATACGTGGCAAACGCTCCTGACGTCCAGCGGCCTATGCGGCGAATCACGCCACTGGACACTCCTGAATCAGCCGCAGAAGTCGCCGCCCCAATCCGAAAAGAATGAGTCCCAAAACGCCCCCTCCCCCAAGCCGAATGATGCTAATGCCTTCTGCAGAACCATCGAGAATTGATACTTAGTAAGGGAGGATCTGCAGGCATGAATGAAGAATGGGGTACCCCTTCAGGTCGTACCCTTAAATAAGCTTGCGCATTGGCCACCGGACAGGTAACAAGACCCAGGACACTGGCCAAGACAAGCCATGCTCCCCTCCCAGACTGGTTGGTCTTAGATCGATGAATCTTTAGGCATAACCTATCGCCTTCCAGGTGAACATTTCCAAACTGTAAACCGTCATGTTCACAACAGGTTCCTGAGCGATCCACTAACTCGCTCACCCGAAATGCCCTGAAAAAGGCCAATGTGAAGGCCGCTCTGAATAAAAGCAATTCGAAAGGAGAAAAGCATACCTTCTGCAGACATTCCCACAAATCCACCAGCATATCATGGGTAATTGGTAACCTATTGTCAGTACTGTGCGGCAAGTGCCGCGACCATCCTGTCAACATATGCTTGACAAGAAAACTGTCCGACGGGTTACCCCTACCATGAACTTTAAAAAAGAAGGCTAACCCCACTATGTGGGAGGCCACAGAGGATTTGGATAAGCCTGCCTCCTTGGAGTACGCGATGTAGCTAGTAAGAAGGTCATCAGAAACTGGTCCCCAAGACCAACCATGCTCAGCCAAGAATTGCACCACCTTGCAGCACCCGCTCAAATAGGCTTTCCAAGTTGAAGGAGCCACAGATGACTTCAAGAGCTGCCACACTTCGGGACTCCAAAACTCCAGAGGAAATCTGGGATGACCATGCCCTTCTCGTCCGCATTCGGGGCCAGATTCCGAAATTGCTCCCACTTAAAATGAGAGAGAGAGAGTCAGCAATTTTGTTATCAACTCCAGGAACATGTTTAGCAGAAACTAAATAATTTAACTGCAAGCAACGTAATACAAATTCACGCATCAGGTCAGCAACCAGCACACATTTAGCCGACAAATTATTGATAACCTGAACCACTCCCAAGTTATCACACCAAAATAACACTTTCCTATTACGCAGCTGCTCGCCCCAGATTACCAAAGCGACCACAATGGGGAATAACTCTAAAAATGTAATGTTCTTAGTTACCCAGCTGCTACCCAGGAGTCTGGCCACAGGCTGCGCACCACGCACCTTTGCAATAGAGCCAAAACCGAAGCCCCCCGCCGCATCTGAAAATAATTCTAATTCGTGATTCGAGAGCAACTCAGTTTGCCAAACAGATATTCCATTAAAACCGTTGAAGAATGTATTCCATACTCTAAGATCCTCTCGAATACGACGTGTAACCCGAATGCGATAATGACGCTTCTTCACCCCTGCCATCGCTACAGATAATCTTTGCAAAACAATTCTGCCAATAGGAATCACCCGACAAGCAAAATTTAAGCTACCCAACAGCACCTGCATCTGTTGCAGAGTGAGTTTCCTAGCCTGCAGCACCTGAGAAACGAGCAAACACAATTGTTGTCTCCTTCACCACAGTTAACCGAGACACCATCTCCACAGAATCCAATTCTGTCCCCAAAAATACCAAAGTAGTGGCAGGACCCTCAGTCTTGCCTGCAACAATCGGAATCCCAAAATGACCAGCAATTGCAAAGGAGTGCAACAGTCTGGAACATGAACTAGAGTCTGAAGGACCAACAAACAGGAAATCATCCAAATAATGCACCACTCCACGCACACCTGCATAACACTCCGTCACCCAATGAATGAAGGAACTAAAAAGTTCAAAATACGCACAAGAGACTGAACAACCCATGGGCGTACATTTGTCAAAGAAATATTGACCTCTGAACTTAAAGCCCAAGAACGGAAAACTATCAGGATATACTGGGAGCAGACAAAAAGCGGATTCAATATCCACCTTGGCCATCCAGGCCCCCGCCCCACACCACTTCAAAAATTGCACGGCCGAATCAAAAGAGGCATACCGCACTGAACAATATTCCCGAGGAATGAAATCATTGACTGAGGAGCCCGCTGGAAAAAAAGTTGTGTATTAAGCAATACTTTCCAGCCTCCTTCTTAGGGACCACCGCCAATGGGGAAAGAATCAAGTTTGTCAGAGGAGGTTCCCGGAAAGGCCCGGCAATCCTTCCCAGTTCCAACTCATCCACCAGCTTCTGGCAAACAACAGACTCCAACCATCTAACCAAGGAAGAATTAGAACTTGAACCCTCCACAGTATCAACACACGTGATACGAAAACCATATGTAAAGCCGTCTCGTAATGTAACTGCCGCCTGACGCACAGGGTACAACTTTAACCAAGGGACCAAACATAACACTGAAATAGGAGTAGGTGCCCTGTCAAGTGAAAGGTTACTTGGGAACAGAGGGTCCACCCGTACTCGGCTTGCGGGGACATTTTGTAGCAGGGTATCCGGCAGCACATGTGGAACAAATATGTTTGAATTTGTAGTCCGGGAAGAGACACCCCGATCGGTTGAAACACCAACAAACTTCAAGTCTGGGAGCTGACTTACCTTGCCCAACACCGGGAACTTGCCCATGAAAGGGCCGGCTACCCTGGGAAGAGGTCCCTGTGACTGACCACCCGGGAAGACTGGAAGCCAAAGACCTGGCAGGCACAGCCTTATTTGTCATCTGTTTAAGCCAGAGGCTCATATCCTGAGTGCCCCAGTCTATAGACCTATTGCCTGCCATTCTATCCCGAAAGCGCTCATCATAATTAAGCCACGCCCAACCTTCATAATCACGATGAGCATCAATGATAGTGTCAGCATAAGTCAACAATGGACAGTATTGGGAAGCATCAAATGCCCTATGATACTGGCCATTCTGAGAAACGCCCGCACCCAATTGAGAATATTTTTTGGAATCTTCCGCTCCCCACCAACCGAATCAGATTTTTTACTCTTACCTTTTGACTGCTTACCCCGCCTACCTTCCAACAGACTAAATATGTCAATATACTTCCTTTTCCTGATTTGCCTCCTCCTAGAGAGGGAAACCTCCTCCCACAGTTCCGTGAGAGCCATTAATGCTGTTGCACATCTGTCCTCCTGTCGGGAAGACTGATCTCCTGCACGCACTGAATCACCAGACGAAGAGGAGGAGGAAGATCCGGACGAGGAACTGGAGGCAGAGGAGCTATACCTCCTCCTTGAACCATGTCGTTTGCGTTTCTTTGGCTTACCACTCTCTTTACTACCACTGTCCTTAGTCACTGAAACTGACTCCGAAATACCTCCATCCTTTACTGCGCCAGGCACTGCCAATACTGCCACTTCCAAAGAATCCATTGCACTCACCCCAGGTGGGTTTGACAAGGCATCCCCAAACTATTGATCTGCCCAACCACACCTGCTGATACTCCAGGAGATATAAACTCGTTAGCGGACAGAGACAAATCAATAACAGGAGCATTAACAGACCCAAGACCCCCAACCTCCACGGCATGAGACATAGAATTAGGTCTATTCACCAACTCACCAGGGGCAGCCACGGGCTGCAAAAGCGGAGGGTCAGGGTGAAGAACCGGAACCACTATGGAAGGGTTCACAATGCCGGTCCCTGCGCTGTGGCCTGGATAGGTGGATCTAGCGACAAGGCTAGCAGAAGCTTGCTGATTCCTCCAACTCTCAAGACTGGAAGGGCCAGGTATGTCACTGGTGTCCACTCCTGCTCTGCTCAATGCTCCAGGCTTCAAAAAAGAAGACAATCCCACCGAAGGCCTCCCCACCAGCCCACTTGTATCATCCAAAACTTGAGCCTGCCCAAAAACATCGAGACCAGGTAAAATTGCTGCCTGAGCCCCTTGAGCAGCACTCCATGATGCCACCGTTGAAACTAGAATTGCAGCCATGGTGGACGAAAGAACATTGCCAGCAGCTACTACGGGAACACTCAAAACTTCTGAATGGATCCAACCCAGCCTCAGGTATCCAGGATTAACAATTGCCACAGACCCCACACTGGAATCAGTAGAATACACCTGTGACAAATTAGCAGGTTGAGGAAAAACATCAGAAGGAAGAGGGGAAATAATAGAATTAACACGTGCTTGAGACACAGGCAATGAGTCAGCTGCCTGGGAAGACCAACTAGAAAGCACCTGCACCCCTGACATTAACCTGCTGCGCACGTTGCACTCCCTGCCCAACTCAGAAGGTGGCATGGAAGAATACAAAAAATTAGGATTAGATGAAAGGATTAAGCTACCATCATATGCAGGCACAGGGGGAGGGGGATGGGGGGAGGAAAATGGAAACAGAATGAAAAGAGGAAGGAGGAGGGAGGAGGGAGGGAGGGAGGAAGGAGGCAAAGAAACTCGGACCCTCCTGTCGACCAGGGAGTCCACAGGCAAAATAGAGCCAGGAACACGATTGCTCCCAGAGCTCCCAGGAACTGTCAGTGCAGAGGCTCTCACAACGGAGGGGTTGGGAACACCAGCAAAACTTTGAGAAAGGGGAGGAGCACGAGAAGGCTGGAAGCTGGAAGCCTGCCCTCTTTTTCCCTGAGCAGGCATGCTAACACAGCAGGCAAAGGAAAAAGCTCTCCTACATTTTTTTTTTTTAAACAACCAACTAAATAAGCAAGGAAGAGAGCACTCACGCCGAAATGAAGGAGGACCCGATCAGCAAGGGGGGCGACCCTATTGACAGCTGCACCGAGGAAAGAGGCAGGGACAAAGGCGCCACCACTTTTTATTTCCTGCCCCTTATTTTGATGTAACTTCCCCTGGTGCACCTGGACCGGCTAACCAGATCAGAGGATCTTGCAGGGTCGGCCACGGGCACCAATCAAATCAAATAGCTGGCCCCCACGAAGAGGGAGGAGGCAGGGGGGGTGCCAGAGGCAAGGCCAACCATCCTGCCTCGGCCACCCCCCACCACGCCCGATCGTGCACGCCGGTCGGAGGAGACAGCCTGGCACCCACATTACCGTGGGCCTCCCAGACTGCGCTCCTCCGGCCCTTCCAATATCTGTGTCCAACAGTGGCCAACTAATTTACAAGTTCCTGGCAAGAACTCAAACATTAAGGGGTAGATTTTCAAACCTGCGCACAGGCATACATGTGCACGCGCTATCCGGCGCGCGCACATGTATGCCCGATTTTATAACGTGTGCGCAGGCGACGCATGTTATAAAATCGGGGGTCAGCGCACGCAAGGGGATGCACAACTGTTACGACTGTCGCCGCCCAACGTCTCCACTCCACCCACCTTACCTATCTTGTGACTCTTCCCACGGTTGATGGATGTCTAGCTGCCGCGGCGTCTGCCTGCCGTCGTTTCCAGCGTCCCCGGTCTGGCTTGGGCGCAGCATCCCGCCATGTTGTCCAGGTACCATAGGGCGTGCATGCCGCGTGCCCCTCCTCTTCTTATTCTCTCTTTGGTGCGAACCTCAGGGGCGTCCCCCTGTGATGACGTCATGCATCCCAGATACATAAGCCTACACTTTTTGCTAGCTAATCGAGTTAGCAAGGAATGGGATCTCCTTACGGATGGGATTCGCTCTCCGTACCTAGCTATTCTGCCACTCCAACTTTTGGACTTTATCCTAATGGAGTACCCGCTCCTCGGGGCCTCTCTCATTTTTTTCAGGTCGCTATCAGGAACCGGTACTCGCTCCTCGAGGGCCCAAGTTCCCTGACTCGCTGCCTGAACTTATCTCTTCTGCTTTGAAGAAACTGCTGCCTACATCATCAGTGAGTTACCAACTTTATTTCCTCAGAGCTGTTCCCTGAAACCAGGTACTCGCTCCTCGAGGGCCTGCCTCTATTCCAGCTTCTGTGTCACCTTCCGGGAGAAACCGCTGTGTGAGTAGCTTTACCAACGAGGCTCTATACCAGAACTCTGTGTATGCTCCACTGTACTCACTATCTCAGTTTTCTCCACTACAGCACAGCCATAGAGGGAATTGCTGTTCCAGTATCCTGAGGAACCCTAGCCCAGCCGGGCTTCATCTCTACTCACTACTGCCACCTCTGGTGGCTTCTCAAATCTGTCTAATAAAAGATATAACTCTGTGTTGTGTGTCCCAAAGCTGAGCCTGACCTGTGGCCCCTCACGGGACTTCCCCCCGTGGGCATGGTCATCTGCCACAGTGTCCAAGGGTCCACCCAAAACCTTACAAACATTAACAATTATGCACCTTGCGCGCACCGGCACACGATCCCCGGCACAGCGGCTATGCGGAGGCCTTTGGCCATGCCCCTGCCCCTGGACCACCCTGCCCCACCGCCTCTTCACCCCCTCCTCACCCCTTTTTGCAAGCCCCGGGCCGTACACGCGTCCCAGGGCTTTATACGCGTTGCCAGGTCTTTTGAAAATAGGCCTGGCGCACGTATGACCGGATTTACGAGTGTAACCCTTTGAAAATCCAGCCCTAAATAAATAGATCCCAAGCTACTAAACCCTATTGATTAACAGCAGTTTATGGACTTCTGCTCTAAGAACTTATCCAAACCTTTTTTAAATCCAGCTACACTAACTGCTGTAACCACATCCTCTGATAATCTATTCCAGAGCTTTATTATGCAATGAGTGAAAAAGAATTTTCTCCAGTTTGTTTTAAATCAGCTACTTGTTAAAATGATGGACTCTCTACCTGGGTAACATCAAGCTAGGTTGAGAGAACTTTGTACAAATCTCATCTTTGTGTGAGTTTCCTCACTTCGAAGGACATCAAATCTTCCCAAAATGCACTGTTCTGTTCGTATGTCTCACTCTGCATGTAAAAGTAGCCCCTAACTCCTACACTAATACCTAAACCTCACCTCGAGTTACTAGGTGGGCTTCCTATAGTAGCATACTTAGCTGCTTACTATGGGGCCACCCCAGAGTCTCTCTATCTCTCTCTCTCTTAAATGCTATCAGGTGAATTTTAAATTGCCCACTTGTGTAAAATATGGGGGTAACGCACAAGGCCGGGCCTTCCACGTGCATTTTAGGAGGGGCCCAGCCATGCGCACAACCCTCGTTACACACACAAGAGCCAGGTCAAAGAAAAGGGGGTAGTCTTGAGGCACCAGTACAGTGGCCATTTGCTGCTGTGGCGGAGGATAGAGTGCCTGCAACCTGCCACCTCACGCAACTTACCCCAGCTCAGGAGCTGGCATAAGTTCTGAAACAAATAAAAAAAAGAAAAAAAGGTAGGTGGTTTTCAGGGGTCGAGGAAGAGGGGAAGAAGGAGGGAGTATGGGCAGTGGGGGTTGGGAAGTTCTGTGGAAGGCCGCCTTGCATCGCCATGTGAATTTTGCAATATTCCACCCACCTTTACGCGCGCCAGTGCAACTATATCTTTTTTGAGATATGGTGACCAGAATTGCACGCAGTGTTCAAGGTGCAGACTAACCATTGAGTGATATAGAGGTATTATGACATCCTCCATTTTATTTACCATTCCATTCCTAATAATTCCTAACATTCTGTTTGCTTTACTGACTATCACAGCACACTGAGCCAATGACTTCATGTAGTATCAACTATAATACCCAGTTCATTTTCCTGAGTGGTAAATCCTAAAATGGAACCTAATATCATGAGGCTACAGCATGGGTCATTTTTGTTGCACTGGGAGTGGACCCTTGGCCTGGTGCAGGTTCAGTATGGCCCTCCGGTCAGACCCGCAGAGCGCCTGCCACCAGGAGGCGGAGCACAGGAGGAGACAGAGGCTAGCTGGAGCTTCGCCAATAGCAACCCGGGGTTCCCTTAGGTTGAGCCCTTGGTTACCCGGGCTGCCTGGTCTTAGGTGGGCCTCGCAGGGTCTCCCAGAGAGATAGTTCAAGGGAGTGCCCACCACAAACACATGGGTGCGTGGTCGGTGTCCAGACAGGCAAGACCAGAGGTCACAGGAGGCCAGAAGAGAGTGTCCGAATATATGGCGAGGATCAAGGCCAGAGTATCAGTCCAGAAAGGTCATCCAAAGCAGGGTCGGCAACAGAGGTCAATCCGGGTGTAGTCAGGTCAAGCCAAAGGTCAAGTTCCAGGTGGCAGTCAAGAATAGTCGGAGAACTTACAGAGGTCAGGTCAGGCAGTAATCAACAGTAGTCGGAGTTCCAGGCAGAGGTCAGGTCAGGCAGCAATCAAGAGTAGTCGGGGTTCCAGGCAGAGGTCAGGTCAGGCAGCGAGCAGGAGAAGTCAGAGAACAGGCAAAGGTCAGTACTGTGAGATCAATCTGAAGGGTACTACCAGGAATGGAGAGACGAAGGAACAGGAGACAATGGAACAGGAGACACAGGAGACGCTGGAAGGGAGACGCTGGAACAACGCTGGAACAGGGGACGCTGGAACAGAGAGACTGGAACAAGAGACACAGGAGCAAGACACTGGAACGCAGGAAGGCAAACTAGAGACACCGAAGTGTACAACCCAATTGCCAAGGCCCTGAGCTAGGGACCGGGCTGTGGTATATATATACCTTGCATGAGTGACGTCAGATTTGGGCACCGCCCAAGGTCTTCCCGCGCTTGGGTCTTTAAATTAGACTAAGCTCAGTGCGCGCACGCTAGGGGGTGGGGCCGATGCCAAGGAGGACGCCGTGCCCAGGCGCGAGGAAAGCTGCAATGCCGAAGGCCGTGAGGGAGCTGGGGACAGCCATGGAGGACGAGGTTGGGGTTGGACAGAGGAGGAACTTGAGGCCGTGCTGGTAGAGGGTCACGCCAAGTAAGCAGGCCCGGCCGCGGAGCCAATGCGGCCAGGAAGCACAACAATTTTTCCCTCTATGCAACACCTTGCACTTGTCCACATTAAATTTCATCTGCATATGGCTGTCAATCATTAAGTGGTTAATGTGCTAAAGTAAACTAACATTTGCCATTAATTTGCATTCATGATTTTATGTTAATAGCCAATTTTAATGACATATGAGTTTTGTGTTAATTTACTTTGTGAAAGCTAATGCATTTTTAACAGTTATATCTTACTAAAAACACAATTTTCCTTTTACAGAAAAAAATAAGTTTAGAGCTATAGTTTAAAAGTATGCTATTGTGCCTTTAAATTTTGTCATCTGCTGTATATCCTGTGTGGAGGAAATAAGACCTCTCATGAGCAAAGAAGATGCCTCAAAAGGAGAATCTGTGAAAAGACAGTGGAGGAGGAGAAGGTGTGAGAGGCCCTTACCGGGTCTGGACTACTGCTCGAGGTGACGGTGAGCGCGGCCCCGAAGCTCCGGTGGTGAGGTTCCCTGGCCCCGACGACGCTGCCGGACACGCCCACCAGTGACGTCATTGAGAGACGCCGAGGCCCATAAAATTGGCCTCCCAGCAGGAATTTCTGAGGAGAAGGTGTGAGAGGCCCTTACCGGGTCTGGACTACTGCTCGAGGTGACGGTGAGCCCGGCCCCGAAGCTCCGGTGGTGAGGTTCCCTGGCCCCGACGACGCTGCCGGACTCGCCCACCAGTGACGTCATTGAGAGACGCCGAGGCCCATAAAATCGGCCTCCCAGCAGGAATTTCTGAGGAGAAGGTGTGAGAGGCCCTTACCGGGTCTGGACTACTGCTCGAGGTGACGGTGAGCCCGGCCCCGAAGCTCCGGTGGTGAGGTTCCCTGGCCCCGACAACGCTGCCGGACACGCCCACCAGTGTCGTCATTGAGAGACGCCGAGGCCCATAAAATCGGCCTCCCAGCGGCGCTAGTCGCCGCCGGTGCGTCTCCTAAGCCGCACGCTCCAAAGGGGCGCGCGGCTTTGTTCGGAATTGGAGGATTGGAGAGCCATAAAGTTTCAAACTGTAAATAGACCTCTACATATCCTATCTCCCCCGCTAAGGAATCAATGTTTGGCATTATTATTGACTGAGTAACCGGACTGGCTCTTAAATCAATTTATCATGCCTCATTCTGTAAGGAAAAGAAGGGCCAAGGAAAGAGTGGAACCTGCATCTACCCCTGGTTCTTATATTAAGGGCCCTATGGATACTCATGTCCAACGTACCATGAGATCGGATGAGGCGCAAGGGGAGAAAGCCCAAGGGGTAATCCCAGGGGTTTCCCCAGTGGACCTTTCACTATCATTATCCCCGATCCAAAGGGAACCACCTGTGAATCCGGCTATCCAGAGCCCAGGGATTGGAGGGGGATGACCTGTCTGCCAAAGTTGCAGTTTCAGAGGAATCCCAAGCAGGCCCCAATTCCCTGGAATTGTCTGAGAGAATAAGCCAGATGGAAGTCCTAGATGGACAGACCACCTCACTGGAAATGGTACAAGGGAAGTCTCAAACCAAAACAAAATTGACTGATTCTGATTTTTTACAGAAATTATCTGTACCTCAAATAAATAGACCAGATGTGGTTACATTGGAAGTAATAATGGACGCAATAGTGTCCTTGCAAAATTCTATGTTAGCTCAAGTTAATCCTATTATAGATAAAGTAAATATTATACAAGAGAAAGTATTTGAATTGGAAGTGTGTAAGGTTAAGGAATTAGAAGAGTTAGAAAAGATTAAGAATGATTTGGAGAGTTCTAAAGTGGTTCAAAATTCTGTAATTAAAGAAAATCAAATATTACAGATAAAACTGGAAAATTTAGAAAATGTGAATAGGAAAAGGAATTTGAGATTTGTCAACGTTCCAATGGTACCTCACGTTTTATCTAAGGATATGTTTAAAAGATATCTATTGGAAATTTTTAAAATACCAGAGAATGCAATACCACCAGTAGCTAAAAGTTACTACATTCCAATGTATAAAAAGAAAGAACAGAATTTAAATCAAGATGAAGTACAGGTAATGGATGTATTAGAAGGTATTTCAGACGTATCTAAACTGTTGGAAACATCTGATAGTGAAGTGGTGCAACCCAATACAATGTTGGTCACATTTGTTTTTGAGACAGACAGAGACTGGGTATTCCGACTTTTTTTCAAGCATCGATTAGAGAAATTTTTGACTCTACATATAAGGGTATATCCAGACTATTCCAAAAGTACCCAAAAAAAGAGAAGAGAATTTCTTTCGTTAAAAATGAAGGTTCTCCAGATAGGAGGTACCTTTTTTCTTAAATACCCATGCAAGTGTTGCGTTGGATATAAAGGTAATTCTTATATTTTTTATATCCCTTCTCAATTGGAAAAGTTTTTGAGTGATAAAACAAATGTGGCCAGTCTTGGTGAAAGACTTCAACTAGATACCATTGAGACAGTGAGCCCAATCAAAGAATAATTGTACGTTGAGAATTATAACAGTAGACTGAAAATATGTATGGAATATATTTTACTGATTCCTTATGATTATGGACTAGAGTATATCGATACAAGTAGTTATATTGTTAATACAAATTATTCCTTATGTATTAGATACTTTTCTTAAACAAGATGTATTCTTGTAATGACATAATTAAACATTTTTGATAAATAAAAAAAAAAAAAAGACAGTGGAGAGAAAATTCTGGTTCAGCGAGCTGGTGAGAGCTGCTCAGCTGCTAGGTGTCCAGTAGTTTCACCTGATTCATCTTATATAACAGGTGCCAGACACATGTTTGAGAGCTCAGGAAGTCTGCAGGTGGACTCTTCTAATGTATGTCTTTTTAAGTTCTGCTGTTACTTACAAGTCTTCTGTGCTACTAGATCCTGTTCTGAGTACTGGACTGGAAATATCCTCATTTCAGAATTGTGGTGTGCCTTTTGCAAATAAAGCCACCCTCCAGTCCATTGTACATGAAGACTGGAGGGTGGCTAATGTAACCCCAATATTTAAAAAGGGCTCCAGGGGCGATCCGGGAACCTACAGACCAGTTAGCCTGACTTCAGTGCCAGGAAAAATAGTGGAAAGTGTTCTAAATATCAAAATCACAGATCATATAGAAAGACATGGTTTAATGGAACAAAGTCAGCATGGCTTTACCCAAGGCAAGTCTTGTGAATGTTGAAACACACCCCTGTCTGGACCCTTCCCCAGGCAGGGCACAAAGCCAAAGATGGGACTGCTTTTCAGTTTCAAAACATAAAATTTATTTAGTAGCCTAGAGATCTATAAGAGCTGGCAGGATTGTATATTTCATGCATGCATACAAAGTTAAGATAGCGGAAACGATAAGGAATCAGATTGTGTTTCCTTATGGGAGTATATGGAACGGATATCACAGAATTTAACTGTTCACCCATGCCAATCTATTCATCGTTCCCATGGAAGGGAGGTCAACACTGACTTAGACGCACCCGAATCTACTAGAAAAGTCACTACTAGCATATTGTCACAGATAATAGTTCACACTTTCGTAACAACCTTCTGAAAGCACTTACATTAGCTTTGACTATCCCTCATCGCAGAGTCAGTGAATATAGACCAAGTAGTAATGGATTGGTGGAACGTTGCAATGGTATCCTCAAACATAAATTGCACCAATTGTTTGCTGATAACCGTATGTCTTGGGTAGACAATTTATCTTTAGCTCTTATGTATCTGCGTAATAGTCCTCTGCGCATCGTTTCTAGTGCTACTAGCCCAATGAATTCTGCTGCCGAACTCAGACACCTGACTACCTGGTGACAACCTAGCCGTGATGAGGTAACTGCATCCCGTGGTTCACTTCAGTCAGCATCCTGTAACTTATGGTGTCACTAAGCTGAAAACGTATCTACATATATTCTTGCTCTATTCTAAAGGATACATCAGCAGGGCGGCTATGCTGATGAATTATCCAGGAATAAATTGCCAGTCAGACAGATACGTACTTTATTTATTTATTTTTCTGTTTCTTGTATACTACACAACAGATTCGGGATCTGGCCAGAGTGATTTACAAATACAAAATACTGTTATAAAAATTACAATCAATGTAACAATCATGTATAACCATAAAGAATAAAAATTATCCTCTGCTCCCCTCATCTATGGAAAACATTCTTTTCCTATTTACCACCTTATGATCTTCCTGCCTAGTAAGAACCAGTGCCAAGGCTGCTGTTACTAATCGTAAGTTTTAGGTAGGCACATAGCTCCTGATTTTATCTTTCAAATAGCTAGTGCCTTATACATTATCACCATTAGCTTGAATTGTGCCCACTTTTCAACTGGCAGCCAGTGAAAGCAATCTAAAAATAGAATGACACTCGTCCTTCTTAGGAGGCCAAAGATTAAGTGGGCTGCCATATTTTATACCACTCGCAGGTGCTGTACACTTTTCTTGGAAAGACCCACCAATGTTGCAATAATCAAAGGGCAGATCAATGCCTGAACCACCAATCTAACAGCTGAAATATCTAATAACAAACATAACCTCCTCAACTGTCTGTCTAAAACAGACCCTTTGGACTACCATAGAAATATGGGCATCCATACTAAAAATCTCAGCTAACAATACCTCCCAACTTCCTCACCTCACCAGCGCTATGGCAGGTCTAACTTATCCGCTTAGTTTAGCTGGATAATTCTGAATAACTGCACTTATCCAGCTAAGTTAACCAAATAAGTAGCGCTGCCCCATTTTGCCCATTGCCCACCACTGACTTATCCAGCTAACTACTTTGTCAGAAAAGTGACTTATTCGGCTAAGTGGTAACAGCTCAATGGCCACCACCTATCAGGATAAGTAGCACTGAATACCGGCCTCTATGTCTTTGCTAGTATTGTACGTTTTTATAAATGTTGAGAACCTACAAGCATAGTCCATTTTGTGAGACAATATATGGTCCTGCCACATCTACTATCAAGACCCCCATTGCTTTGTAGTAATGGAGTCACAGAATTTCTTCTATTATAATTTTCAAATTGAAAAAGCAATTTTTATACAAATAACTGAGAGAAGAGAATAAAACAGAAAATTTGATTGAAAGCAAAAAATATCTTCTGCAAAAATAAGCTCAACACTCCGAGACTGCTTCAAGCAAGTTTGGCATTGATATAAATATACTGAGCAGGCAGGTCAACATGTTTCTCTTAATTAGATTTAAAAGCATTTTCTTTTGTTTTCTGTTAAGCAACTGAGGTCTGAAACTTGCTACTCAAATACTTGAAAATATGTAGATTATATGATTTAAAATTAATAATTGTTTAATAGTAATGTTAAACAAAAGAACTTTAACACTGAACATTATAGGAACCCAGACAGATCAAGACAGTCTATTTCTTAGAATTTCTTATTTAAATATTATATC